>NC_086178.1:65070391-65386225 GCF_023053635.1 Elgaria multicarinata webbii
GAACATATTTTTGCAAGACATTTTCATAATAGAATGCATTTCTGAACATCGTTTCCCCTAATATACACATGTTTATATGTATTTTTGCATTGGTGAATGTCACAACACTTGGAAAGGTGCGAATTTTGAAGGATAACTGAGGTTTAGTTTGCATAGTAGTTCAAACGTGTGGAATTAAATTAGGTACTTTTGCATTAAAATATGAACTGAATGAATTTCTCCCTATTTTTACTAACACAGATTCTATTATCAGGCTGCTGTGATTCACCCATTCTTCACTCATTTTAGCAAGCGGTTGGCGGGCATAATTCAGTTTATGACACCACCATGCAGCTAGCATAAGCTGTCTACATCCTGAATCCCTGGATCATATATCATGTGTGACTTGTCTATAACCTTGTGGCATAGCTCACTTTCTTGATACACAGTACCTGCTTTACATATAGGCTATTTCCTGCTTTCTGATTGTGGCACAATGGTAGTCCAAGTTAAATTCATCCATAATGGTATGGTATCATGTGTAGATGGGATGGCTTGATGGCAAAGAATTTGTAATAGTTATACACCTTAGATCAGACTTCCCCAACATGGATCCATCCAGATGTTTGGGGCTAAACCTCTCATCAGCCCAATGATCAATAGTGAATATCTATGTGAGTTGTAGTCCAACTCGCAGCTATATTAAGACATGCTGCTTTGATGAACGAAGTGTTTTCTGTGGGCTGCATTTCCTCACCTCTTGACCTCCAGCCTCCACTGGTGGGAGAAGCTCAGAAGGCTGGGTGAACTGGTAGCATTTCGTATTTTGGGAAAGCGCCATACACCACTGGTTGTAAAAAGCAAATAGGTTTCCTTTGGTGAAGCAAAAAAGTATTTCTGGGAAGTCAGAGCGAAAAGGAAATAGCTTCCTACACAGCGCAGATTATGAGCTCTGAGATAACATACATTTTAAAGCTTGAGTGCTTTCAATGAGTTTGTTCATTTATTGTCATAGCTGATAAAACGATGGATAATTCAACTGAGTGTATTTTAAAAAAAAGGGGTGGGGGAGAATAACCGAGCCTGAATGCATTTACAGTCACTTTTGACCAAGTTAAAAACAACTTGTAAAATTACACTGATGACAGAACCTCAGTAACTGAAAAATCTGCACAGGATTCATGCTGTATGTTTAGGGCGCCCAACATCATGCAAGAAATGCACAGGAAGGTAATATCTATGGAGGTGCACAAGAATCTTCTTCCAGAAAGTGGGCAACCATCCCACTAGAAGAGTCTTCAGTGACATCACCCAGAAAAAAGATCTCCTGAGGTAAGCTTGTGTGCAGGTGCATGCATTTACCAGATGAAAAAAGGGTATGTTCAAGAATAGTCCACATGACCAGGCACACGCCCCTCACAGGTCATTGGCTCTTCACTGGTCCCAGAACTCACAGTGAACAGCAATGACCTCGCAAAGGGGAGGCACACCAGCCATGGACTTCGGGGAAAATCTGTGGCAAAAGCAGTCAGCAAAATCCTGGAATAACTGAGTGGTAGAGCCATTACAGTGGGATCAGCTTTGCATTATTCTATAATAAATGGCTGGTGTAGACACGGACCTTGTCTCCCAAAGATATGCAGATGTGTATCCTGGCAACATCTGTGCTGATTTTCCAGCATATTCCTTACTGTTTTTATACTGTTATTTGTTTAATATTCTGAATGGTTTTTATGGTTTAATTTTTGTGAACTGCCCAGAGAGCCTCGGCTATTGGGCGGTATAGAAATGCAACTTATCAATCATTGGCTTCCAGGTCTGCTAAGATGGCAGCTTTTGTCCCCTTCCTTAGCATGTTGTAAGGTGGTTGGTTGCAGGCAAATAGATTTGAGATGTGGCTGTGGATTGAAATAATAGCTTCTCACATCACAAAGGTCGTGATGCCACCCTAATGCAGGAGAAAGCAGAGCTTTTAAAAAAACATTTTAAGATGTTTTTAGAATGTTTTTAGGATGCTTTTTAGGATGTTTTTAACAATGTATATTATGTTTTAATTCAGTTTTATGTATTTTATCATTTCTTGTTCCCCGCCTCGATCAAAATAGAGAAAATAATTTTTTGATGGTGGTGGTGGTGATGATGATGATGATGATGATGATGTGGAAGTACCATTGAGGAACTTTCTTCTAAGTGAAGATCTGAACCTCCTTCTCAGTCTTTAAACCAGCCTTTCTAACCTGGTGCTCCCCAGATGTGATGGACTTAAATCTCCACCATCTCCCACCAGCATGTCCAATGGCTGCAGTCCAACGCTTCTGGAGAGGACCAGCCTACCCTGCTGCACCACTCCAGAGTAAAAGTGAAGGAAAAAATGTAGCTGCTTGATATGGATTTATGGTTTTTTTGGCCCACAATGGTTCTGCAGACTTGATAACAATTGGATAAGAATATAAGAAGAGCTTTGCTGGATTAGACCAAGCGTCCATCTAGACCAGCATAGTGGCTGTCAACCAGGAACCCACAAGCAGGACATGATGCAACAGCACCCTCCTACCCATGTTCCCCAGCAACTGGTAAGCTTACTGCCTGTGATACGGGAGGTAGCACATATCCATTAGGACTAGTAGCCATTGATAGCCTATATTGTTGAGCCATATGGAATTATTGTCTAGTAACCAAAACTCACAAAGTTTAATGATATATTATTTACACCTACATGGTTGTTGTTTTTTTAAATTAGCCGTCAGCAGCAGCATCTTAGCAGAACTTCCCTTCCCTTTGCAGTAATGCACAGCAAACCACTATTGAACCTTGATGGGGAACAGGTTTCCTTTTTTTGAGCTGGGCTGGCTGTGGGTGAGGTGCAATCTACCATTCAAAGGACAACAAAACCAAAATTCCCACAGGATTCTCCGACTTCAGGCCGGTGCTCTTTCCCCCCTATTGCCTCTAACGTTTTTCCAAAGTCCTGTGTGCCTCCTTTGTGAACAAAAAAATTAAGCAAATATTGTATGCATAGAAATACAACCAAAATTATATAGCAAACACAATGTTTTCAAGTTTCTTTGAGCTACACGGCTCTGAGCTCCCACAGGGGGAAATGAAACAGATACACCTTAAACATATAATGGAAAGATATTATCAGGGATTGCCTGCTGTGGAAAGAAATAGGAACTGGCCAGACTTCCCATAGATATGAAAATAATCCCATAAGAAAGAGGGCACCTATCCAGGGCTGCTCCATTGTGCCCACTAATCCCAATACGTGTAATAAATATTGTGCCCTACTGGAGGCAATCCTCATTTTCTTGCTGTACTGTGTTCTTCAATTATCTTGCAAAACTAATTCTGACCACAGTGACATTTTTGAAAGATCCATTTTTTCTTTAAACATTACTGCCAGCGTGTGAGTCATTTGATCGTCCTTCTAGCAGTCAGGCGGGAGATAATGAACAGAAGTAGAGATGTTTAGGGATACAGAAATCACTTCTCAGTACAGAGACACCTTGTGAGTATGCCATTAATCTATTGCAGCTGCCATTTAATTCAGCTGATTCAGGAATTTTAATGGAGGCACTGGAAGGGCATTATACATCTATGTTCTCCAAACCTGAGCAGGACGAAGCAGTTTGCTTCCTGTTGAGTCCAAAGTACCAGCAATGTACCCACTCATCTTCACTGAACATGTGAGTGGAAGTGAGGTTAGGCCCACTAGCTAAATGCCCTGCATGCTGATGTGTGTGCCAACCATGTCCCTTGGCAGCCTCATGTTTGGTGTCAGTATGACAGGACCCTACACATGACAGGTGCTTCTCCATGTGTGGAGAATGTGTGGCCACCAAGAGTTATGGCCGGCATGTGCGTTGCTACTAAGGAGAGAGATTGGGCCATGAAACATTGGGGGCTGATCCTACAGCCCACTTCATACATAAATACAACATGTGTAGAGGCCTCAAGTGAAGCCCCCTAATAACATGCCATTTCAACATTTCTCTCTCCACGCTGTGTTGAGAGATCAAGATCTAGACTAGAGGGTATCAAATGGATCATTGAGATTTGTGAGAAGAGGGCAGAGTTCAGCTGCTATTGCCTTCTTCCTATCTCTGAATACTCACAACAGAAAATTCCTGCAAGTCTGCTGCTATAATGATAAACAGCAATATTTGTTTCATGTTTGGGCTGGGTGGAAATTTATTAGTTTACTCAGACTGAGAATACAGGTTGCAAGCCAGTTCAACATCAATATTCCCATTGCAATACTCCCATTTGGTGAGGAGTACAACCATAGTAAGTCAATTGATACTATTTCAGCAAGGTTAGCACAACTGTAGTTACTATCCTTTAAAATAACAGCCATAAACTGATGCTACCTATGATATGCCTGGTTTCATCTTTTTTCCTTCCCCCCCCTAAATTTGTTTTATTTACAGTAACAAACAAACACATTGAATTTAAATCTATTTGTTGATAAAGGGTAGTAGATTTAACACACACCCCACCTTACTTTGCAGAAAAAACATATAGGTAGAATCCACTATCTGCTTGGCAGTTTGCTTTATCATTCTTCGTTGGGCCCATTCAGATGCCACCTTAAACCATGGCTTTAACCATGGTGAATAAGGCTTTTTGCTTCATTCACCATGGTTAAAGCCATGGCTTAAGGTGTCTTCTGAACACAGCCTGGCTTTCTGGCTTAACCACCATGGTTAAAGTCATGGTTTAAAGTGTCTTCTGAACAGGGGCATTAACAAATTGTATTTATTCTCTTTTTGATAATCTGAGGAAAGGCTTTGATGAATATTGCTGCATATGTTACTGATTTGTATATACAATAATATAATGCCTTATTTCATAAAATACCTGGTCCATCCTTATTCTCTTCCAAACTCTACCCACAGTTTGGAGTGTGCAACATCCTTGGTAAAGACATCAGAACAAACACTGAACATAGTTCTGAAATGTGCAGAGAATAGGCAGCCCATCTGCATTTCCCAGTTTATGTGCAAATAGGTTTGGTTTGATTGTACCTAATGTAACCTACATCAATCAGTGAAGTAGGCCTTTGCTAGACCAGACTGTATCCCGGGGTGATACCCGAAATCATCCCTGTCCTGTGTGTCCAGATGACGCACAGAGGATCCCGGGCTCAGGCAGGGATCAACCCTCTCTGGCCCCGGGATATAGCCTACCCCTTTGGCCCCGCTTTTTCCCACGGTCTCGAGCTGAGCCTGAGACCGAGAGTGTGTGGCCCATTTCCATGGCTTTTCCTGGCTCCATGCAATTACTTGCACGAGGCCGGGAGCCACGCACGGGGTGCAGGGTGGGAGGAGCGGGGGAATAATTTTTTTTTAAAAAAAACTTACCTTTCATTGTTTGTGTGCTCATGTGCAGCTGGCCCTTTAAAAGTTTTAAAAAATGTGTTTTTTAAAAAACTTTTAACTTTTTAAAACTTTTAAAACTTTTTTTTTTAACTCCTCCGTCACTGACTTACCGGTAGGTCTAGCAAAGGACATAGTCTGCATTAAAACAGGATTCACAGAGCACAACCACATTCACAACCAATTCTATTTCATCTATATATATTTATTAAAGACAAGCTATTATATGATACAATCTATAATTGATCTTAATTGTCCCTAAGTAACACAAGAGAAACACATTGCTTCCAGGTGTTCAGGTGGGCTCAACAATTTTTTAAAAATAAAATTATTTTTCCATGCAGTTGTCAAAACCATAAATAGTGCATGAACTTCTGAACCCAGAATGTCAATCAGATGTAGATTAAGTGGAGTTTGGTAAGCAATGAGCATAGAGTAAGAAGTGGAATCTTTTCATGATTGATTTCCAGTTGGTAAATAACAAGTGTCCCCCACCCCCAATCAGTTTTGAACAGACTCATATTTGCAGTTTTCCAGCGAAGTCAAGAAGTGTTTGATGCTTATGGGGCTTATCAGTTCAATAACACTTTCAGAAATGGGCGTAGAGTGGAAACAGCTGCAATGGGAAAGCTCAAAAATAGGCACATAAGAATAAGATGATCAGTAAGGCGATCCATTCTGATAGCTGGATTGAAACCTGAATAACAATACTGTTCAACTAATGACACTATAGCATGTTCAGTGGCACTCAGGGAACCATAGCCAAAAACCATGCATCATACATCATGAAATCGCTCTACATTGATCAATCAAAGAAAAGGCAATCTAGAAAAAAGTAACTAGGGAACAATATGACAGAGTAAACAGGATCTGGGTAGCAGAGTCATAGCTGATTTCTATGGCACCAAACCAGTTGCTTACATCCATCTTACGACTATAATATGAAGTCGGCCCTCAGGCTTCTTCCAACACCATGGTAGGCTGCTGTAAAGGTCATTTCATCACACATGAAATTGAACTTAAACTCTTAGAAGATTATTATTAATTTTTGCTTATGTCATGTCTGTGAAACATTTTGCATGAATGGGCCTTGTTCTTCATGAATGCCCTTTGGCATTACTTTTAAAATAATATAAAAATAGTAATAAAAGGATCTCGTAAAGGAGTCGAAATATAATAAAGCATTATGTAAGGGAACTGCAGTTAAGTTAATGATACTGACATGTGATGTAAGCTTTTCTTTGTGCCATCCTGATTAAAGAGATAAATAAATGGAAGATGGGAGATTTTGTTTAAAAAAAAAATAGAGCTAAAATGTCTTAAGGCAGCTGGTAATGGACGTAGTGATCTTTTTTTACAGTTGTTAATGGATATCTAATTGGGATTTATTTCTATGGAATTCTTGTGCCTTCAGATCGTTTAAGTACCAAGGGAATCTTATAGCCATGGGGATCAACATGGTCTCTCCAGAGGTCATGTTTGAAGAATAAAATTGGATGGATATGACTTACAGTCAAAGTTCATTACCATTAAGAAACACCTACAGGAGCAATAGGATTTCTTTTCAACTGCAATGACAGTGTGCTTTGACAGATTTTTAAAAAAATGATAGCAAAATGGCTGTCTGAAAAACAGGTACATAAAGTTTTATACATAGAAGCTGGAAAACATTTGTTGGGATCCAAAGATCTTACATATCTAGTTTGATCATGTAATAACTAACATTCTTGTGGAAATCCAATGGAAACCTTCAGCTTGGGGAAGGTGCTAAGGAATAACTACACATTAAGAAGGGACATGGGCTGCTACCTAAAAGAGGTAAGCCAGGTCATTTTTCCCCATCCCATCCACAATGTCTGCTGTAACTTTCCTCATGTCCTGACATCATTACTGCACTTGTCTATAACAACTTGTGCAACGTGTCTTGACATCATCAGGTTGTTCATTTCCCCAACCCACTGTAAATCATTGTCTGCTATTCTGCCTTGCAGGGTAGTGGGGGAACAGCATGGCATTATGACACCAGGAAGGACACAGGATAAGTTGTCCTTGAAAATGGCAACTAAAATGATCAAGGGACTGCAGCATCTCCCCTATGAGGGAAGGTTACAACCGCTGGGATTGTTTAGCTTGGAAAAAAGGAGGGGAAGGAAAGGCATAATAAAGGTGTACAAAATTATGCAGGGTATGAAAAATGTGGATAGGGAGGCATTTTTCTCCCTCTCCCATAATACTAGAACCTGGGGTCATCCCATGAAGCTGATTGGAGGTAGATTCAGAACAGATAAAAAATAATTTTTAAATTTTTGTGAACTGCCCAGAGAGCTTTGGCTATTGGGCGGTATAAAAATATAATAAATAAATAAATAACTATGTGCTGTGTGTACTTCTGCACACAGCACATAGTTAAACTACAGAATTCACTACTACAAGATGTAGTGATGGCCACCAATTTGGATGGCTTTAAAAGGGGGTTGGATAAATTCCTGGAGGAGAAGGCTATCAAGAGCTAATAGTCCTGATGGCTATATGCTACTTCCAGTATCTGATGTAGTATGCCTAAATACACCAGTTGCTGGAGAACATTGGTGGGAGGGTGCTGTTGCACCATGTCCTGCTTTGTTGGTCCCTGGCTGACAGCTGGTTGGCCACTGTTGGAACAGAGTGCTGAACTAGATGGACCCTTGGTCTGATCCACCATGGTTCTTCTTATGTTCTTACATATTATGGAGAGGAAGAAACATTCAACACTGGGTTACTTGCTTTAACCACAGGTTCATGTTGCTTGTAATGTTTAGTCCCACATATGATTTGAAAATATACGGAAAGATGAATTCAGATGCCAGTGCTGGGTGTCTTCCCATGTTGGTGTCTGTCTATGTGCCTGTTATTTGTTTCTGCCCAATTGTTTTATAGGTATGCCACTGTACCTAACTTGTTTATAGATTGCCCATCCTTGCTAGGAGCCCGGAGAATGGCCATTGGTAGCTGGTTCTGGTTGTAATGCTTGTGTGACAAAGAAATGAATTGTCTGCTCACATGAGTGCTTCAATCCCTTACTAGGATTCTGTGTGTTTCAAAGCAAAACAGAACACTTCAAACCCCACAAACCTGCAACCTCAGCATTATATTAAAAAAACCTGAGTTTTCTTTGCATTAGTTAAATTCCTCCAAAGCCTGGTTGTGAAATCTTTGGAGCAATCCATCTCCATGAGGCCAGAACACATGTTAGCTAACGAGAAAAAAACAACTTTACCTGATTGCATCCTCCTCCTGAGGGGAATGGAGGTTCCAAACTGGATCTGAGTCCAAATCTCCTAGGCATTACAGTCTGGACTGGATAAAAAAAGAGTTCAATGTGATGATATGAGCCAATCAATACTGTACATGAGGGCAAGAAGCCAGGCTTGTGAAAGCCAAAAAGGGAAGCTTATGTGAATGCATTTTTCATACTTATGAATCGCTACATTGCCTAAAAGCAAACTAGCATTTGAATCAAAGAGTCAACAAAAGTACAGAATAGGCTGTTCTCTCATATAGACTGACCAGGAACTTGGGAAATTCCCAATGCAAGACTTTAATGTCTTGCATTGATTCATTTCCTTCTGTTTTTAAACATGCTACAGTCTCTCCTATTCGCAAAAAACCTACTCTTGATGTGCTTTCTCTTTCTAATTACTGTCCTGTCTCTTTGTTGCCTTTTGTTTCAAACATCCTGGAGCGTGTGGTCTACTCTCGTTGTCTTGATTTTCTTTCTAGTAACTCTGCTCTGGATCCTGTTCAATCTGGATTCCATCCTTTGCATTCCACTGAGACAGCCCTTACTAATATTACCAATGATCTTCTTATTGCCAAGTCTAAAGGCCTTTATTCTGTTCTTATTCTCCTGGATCTCACTGCAGCCTTTGACATGGTTGATCATGATCTTCTTTTGGATTTCCTTCATGACCTCGGATTTTGCGGCTCCATGTATAACTGGTTTGCCTTCTATCTAGTGAGTCGCTCTTTCAACGTGTTGGCTAATGGCAGCTCGTCTTCTTCTTTTCCCCTTTCAGTAGCGGTTCCACAAGGCTCGGTGCTTGACCCATTGTTGTTTTCTTTATGCATGTTGTCCTTGGGTAATCTAATTCAATCTCATGGTCCCCAATATCATCTGTATGCTGATGATACACAATTATATCTTTCATCTCCAGAACTTTCTCCTGATGTTCACGATCGTATCTTGGCATGTCTTTCAGATATCTCAGCTTGGTTGCTTCATCGTCGTTTGAAACTTAATATGGCAAAGACAGAATTGCTTGTTTTTCCTCCTAAACCTTCTCCCCATCTTTCATTCTCTCTTACTTCAGTGATGTTACACTTACTCCAGTCAAGGAAACTCAGGGCTTTGCTAGACCTGCTGGGATAAACCGGCAGGGAGGCGGGGCGGCAGCGCGCTGACGTTAGCGTGCGCCGCCTCAGCTTCCAGACGCCGGACGCGCAGGGACGTCGGGATCCCTGCAGCGTCTGCCATTTTTTGTTTTAGTTTAAAGGGGCCACGAGCGGCCCGAAGACTTTGGACCAAGTAAGTCCGTTTTTTTAAATGGGGGGAAGGATGGCAAGGGGGGATGGCAAGGGGGGAGAGCGGGTGAGAAAGCGAGTGCCACCACCCGAGCAAGCAGGTGAGCGGCGCTGTCAGGGCAAGGCCTGGCATGGGGCGGCATTGCCCGGGCAAGCGCCGCTCGCCTGCTTGCTTGGGTGGTGGCGCTTGCTCGGGCAATGCCGCCCCATGCCAGGCCTTGCCCTGGTAGCGCCGCTCACCTGCTTGGTCGGGCGGCGGCGCGCGGCGCTCTCTCTCTCACCCGCCCTCCCCCCTTGCCATCCCCCCTTGCCATCCTTCCCCCTGCCCCTCTCTTTCCCCCCCCTCCCGGGCCGATGGGCACAGCGCTCGTATGAGCGCTGTGCCAGGTCCGTGGCTTTTCGCAGGTACTCGCAAGTAAGCGAGTAGCCGCAAAAAGCCACGGACTTTCCTAGACGTTTCGCAGCTCCGACCTGAGGCCGGGGCTGCGAAAAAGGCGCACCATAAGCGACTTCGCTTATGGTGCATTAGAGGAGGCCTCAGTGCGGCCTGGGCCCGGATTCCCCTGTGCGTCATCTGGACGCACAGCAGGGAAACCGGGTCTCAAAGCGCACTAAGGCCTCGTCTAGCAAGGCCCTCATAGTCTTGGCTTTATATTTGACTCCTCGCTCTCCTTTATTCCTCATATTGAGGCAGTAGCTAAATCCTGTTTTTCCCCCTATATAATATTGCCAGGATTTGATCATTTTTGTCTGTCCCTTCTGCCAAGACTCTTGTTCATGCATTGGTTATTTCACGGTTGGACTACTGTAACCTTCTTCTGACTGGCCTTCCTTCTTCTCACATCAGTTCATTGGTTTCTGTTCACCACTCTGCTGCTAAGATCATCTTCTTGGCTCACCACTCTGACCATGTTACTCCACTTCTGAAATCTCTTCATTGGCTCCCAATTCACCTCAGAGTCCAATATAAACTTCTCCTGTTGACCTACAAAGCTTTTCACAGTCTAGCTCCTTCCTATCTTTCCTCTCTCATCTCACGCTATTGGCCCGCTTGTGCTCTTCGCTCCTCAGATGCCATGTTTCTTACCTGCCCAAGGGTCTCTACTTCTCTTGCTCAGCTTCGTCCATTTTCTTCCACTGCCCCTTATGCGTGGAACACTCTTACAGAACATTTGCGATCTACAAGTTCAATCACAGTTTTTAAAGCTCACCTAAAAACTTTTCTTTTTTCTAAAGTTTTTAGATTTTGATCTTACCACCATACTGTTAGTTTTACTCTACCCTGTGCCTGTTTGGTGCATTCTCTTCCCTTTCTTATTGCTTTATTATGATTCTATTAGAATGTAAGTCTATGTGGCAGAGTTTTGCTATTTTATTGTTTTACTCTGTACAGCACCATGTACACTGATGGTGCTATATAAATAAATAAATAAATAATAATAATAATAATAATTAATGGGAATGAGAAAGCAGATGGAGAGAGTGGAGTGTGGGGCAGGGGAGGGGAGGCAAGAGGTTGTTGTGATCTACAAAATATGGGACAGCATTGCTGACTCTACAAAATGGACTTCTGCTGGTCATAGCAGGCTGCCCAAACTTTCAATATCATGGCAAATGTAGCACATCCCCTGCACTGGATTTCATGGGTAAATAGTCATTTATCTTCTGCGGTTTCTTATATATTATACTGATTCTAAATGAATTCTGAGATTAGTATTGTTTGTATATATTTAAGTTTGTAGCATAAAACATTTTAGACAATTTATTTTAAATAAATTTTAGAACATTAAAAACAACACAATTGTTGTTTTTAAATGGATACTGTTGTTTTTATACTGTTTTTATGTGTGTGTGTGTGTGTTTAAATTGTATACTTTTAATGTTTACTATTTTTAAATGTTGTAAACCGCCCAGAGAGCTTCGGCTGTGGGGCGGTATATAAATGTAATTAAATAAATAAATAAATAAATAAATTTTAATCCTGACTTTTATGTCCATATTGTATATATTATTCACTGTTTATCCCCTGGCAGACTTCTTTTTCATAACCTTGCCACTTTCTTTATTGTCCATTTGTCATTATTTTAAATATAATCAATACTGAAATGCTTTTGAGTTTTTGTTCTTACTGGGACTAATAGTCTAATTCAATAAACAAAAAACCTACGGTTTACAAAACAACTTAGGGCCACCTACTTCTCTTTTTTTGTTTTGTTTATTTATTTATTTATTACATTTCTATACCACCCAATATCCGGAGCTCTCTGACTTGCAATGATGGGAGTTGTAGTCCAACACCTTTGGAGGGCACCAGGTTGGGGAAGGGCTGCTCTAAACAAAAAAGAGAAGTAGGTGGCCCTAAGTTGTCCGTCATCAGTTTTCCACAACCCCACAGTCACCTCTGCATATCCTATTCTCCATCCTGTCCTCATGGTTTATATCTGCTTTGGGAGAATGAGAATTTCACTGGCACTTTCTGCCTCCTTAGGGAGGATGTGGCGTTATAGGCCTGTGAGCCTTAACTCCCAATTTCCCTGCTTTTTGGCATTTGGTTGAAAACTGTAGAGCCTTTAACGTTGTTTTGTAAACCGTAGGTTTTTTGTTTATTGAATTTCATGGCTTTGTGTAATGGATGACCACACAGGAAAGAAGCCATATAAATGTATGGGATGTGGGGAAGCTTCAGCTGTAGTGGGACCTTGAGTAGACATCAAAGAACCCACACAGGGGAGAATTTTTTTAAAAAAAAAATAATTTCCCAATTTACACTATTTAAAAAATTTAAATTATGACACTATAGTGTAATTATTTTTTAAAATACACTAAAATGTATAATTTTTACTATATTGACATTAAAGAATCCACTTAAACCAAGGATCAGAGTATCTAGCATTTTTCATATAACTGCTTGATAACCCACATATCACATAACTTCTAGATGAAAGGCATCACCAAATGTTGCTTCCTTGCTCATATTTTCTTGCTATGTCAATAACTGGAGATCATTGTTAACAACACATTTAGGTATTTATTGCAGAGCTTTGGCTATGGGGCGGTATATCAATGTAATAAATAAATACACCCAGGCTATGGGGCAGTATATAAATGTAATTCCTTGTGCCCCCCCCCCCTTCCCGGCTTTCCCTCAGCCTACACTACCTCACAGGGTCGTTGTGAGGATAAAATGAAGAGGAGGATGAAGAGGACTACAGGCCCTGGACTACTGCAACTACTGAGGGGCATTGAATTCTATGATTCTGTGAATCTAAGTCTACAGCAACTGGAAGGTGCCAGGTTGTAGCAAAAACTAGGTCCCTTAACCATTTCTTTGGTGTGAAGTAATGTTTTGGGTATAAGATTCATGGATGTACATTTTAGAAAACTTTTTCCTTTCATACAAACATAAAGCAGCAGATTTAGCTTATAAGAAGCAGGTACACAGAGAAAGGAAAATATTTTCTATGTACAACCAAAACTATTCACCTTCCTTCACACCAAAATCTTCCTTCACACCAGAGTTTTTTTTAAGAGACCTATGTCTGTGTTCAAATTCAAAATACACACACACACACACAAATCTATAAAAGAAAGCTTAAAATGTAGTTCAGCACCTTTTAAAGAAACACATACTACCTGAAGAAGTTTAAACTCATGGCAGATAGGCCAGGGTTAACCTCCTATCATTCCTAGTCTCAAAATATTTATTTCCATAAAGTTTAAACTTTAAGAGGCTGGGGTGAGGAACTGCCACCCCAAAGGAAAGTTTGCCATATATTCTTTACTTTGAATAAAGAAGGATGCACCAGCACTTCAAACACACGCACACACCCCTCCCTCCCTCTTCATAATCACAGACACACAACAAAGTCAATCAAACCCCTACCTGAGCCAGCCAGGTTTTCTTTTTCCTTGGAGGCCAGGGAAGGGCCTCCCTCCAAGCAAGGCAGATAGTTTCTCTCTCCCTCCCTCACCTCCACAGCACTGTGGGGAAGGAGAGGGCATAGACAGGCCTTGGCTTATCTGCAGAAGGAAATCGCTCCTAAATAAGCCAGGCGGCCATCTTATTTCAGCCAGGCAGCCATCTTATTTCCAACATTCCAATCTATCTGAGACAGGAGGGAGGGGGGAGAGCAACGCTACTGAGCATGCTCCATTTAGGAGTTATGAGTCTGTATTCACTTTAATGGGGCAAAGAAATGTTCATTAAAAAACAATGGAAGCAAATTTTGAAAAAAGAAAAGCCATTCCACCAACTAGAAGGACAGGGGGACAAGATCCCACCACTGGTTTGAAGGGTAAGGGTCCCAATTCGGAGCTTTTAGTGAGCAAAAAAATCATCACCACCCAGAAATAGAAAAGAGCCATTTTGAGCCAGAGAGGTTTTCCCCATTTTGGTACTTTGAACTGCCATCCTGCCCTCAATATTTCACAAATCTTCTTGAAACGTGCAGGGTATGTAAAACCAGCATTTCTTTCTGGCAGGTCTCCGTTTCAGAAAGATTGGTGAAACATTTTCCATTTTATGAACGTCAGAATGACCCACCCCCAATTTCGGCCTAAACATGGTGGAATGCTCTTTTCACTGATCGCCTATAAAACACAGGGAAACACTCTCGTGTTTCCCTGTAATAATACTAAACATTTTCAGACATACGTTCTACTATGTTCAATGCTCTTACTTCCAAGATAGATAAGCTTAAGATAATATTTTAAGATATTGTGTGTGTGTATTTTCTGTTATGACTGCATCTTTGCAGCTGGATATATAAATTCCACATTAATTTGATGTTATATACTGCTAGGATCCACCCACCCACTGTCCACACCAGGCTGTATTATAGAATATATGTGTTCCCCATTCTTAAGTGAGCAAAAGTAAAAATATTATAGTTTGCTTTTAGCTGGCAAGTCAAATATAAAAGAGGAAGTGCTCTTTGCAACCCTCTCGTTTGGTGATCTGACTAGAGACGCTGGCAGCCCTCCAATTAGGTGTATGAAAAGTATAAGCTACATAGAGAAAGACGCCAATAAAAGTATTTCAGCAAACAACAACAGCTTAATTGGTTCTGTGACTAAAATTATGCTCTTTTTTATGGGATGAAATGGATGATTATTATTTTTAAAAAAGGATCTGTTTACAATCGAATGAATTGTGCAACCACCTATTATGTAATTGAATAACAACATAATCTACCATAATGGTAGGCAGGGAGCTTTTTAATGTCTGGGATAAGGCTGCTATTTTCTTCTGACTTGGATATATTTCAGCTCCAGTGTTATATAATTCTTTGCATTATCCATCCTTTCTTAAATTCATCCATGCTAACTGCATTTTACTCTGTCATTTTATTATACTTCCTTGTCAGTTTGTTTCCCATTTTAGTCATGTCTAGATAGCTTTGTAAACAAATGATGTGAGCTTTTATGTTTCTTGCAGCTAATCCATCCATTCCTTCATCTGTGTTTTTACACATATGGGGAAAATCCTCTTGTTGTTAAAAAAGAAAAGAAAAAAAGAGGGCAGTTTAAAGACAGTGGATTCTGTAAATGGGAGCCAGCCAGTTGTTTTACGACATCACCCCTTCAATTTTCAAGCAGACAGAACAACTTAATATTTTCTTCTTTTTTCAAAGCAAAGTTCTTTAACTTTTTCCATATTTAGATTGTTGATGCACGAGTTAATTTTTTAAAAATATCTTGATCATTTTAAGTTTAAGTAAGTGGATATACTATGAGTTATACCAGTGGCAGACATCTTGGGAAAAGGGTCTTTTTGTAGGTTTGTCCACAACTCCCAGGCACACGAAGTTTCCTTATATGGAACCAAACCACTGGTCTGCATAGCCCAGCATTGTCTGCTCTGGCTTGCAGTAATGGTTCTTTTTGGAGTAGGCCAGAGGTCTTTCTCTGTCCTGCTTGCCAGAGTTGCTAGGAATTGAACGTGAGAGTTTTAACATGCAAAGCAAGTGAGCTAGACCCTCCGTCAGGGCCAATTCCATTTGCACCATCATTGATGAGATGACTCATCTCTCATTCTCCTGACCCCTTTGTAATGTAAGATGTTATTGTCAGCATGTTTTAGGGTTTTTCTGAACGAGCGATTTATAGCACGCTCGTGACTGGCTGCTCATGGAAGTTTGCTGGTCATTTTGATGAAGTTGTGAACCTTCTGTTGTTGTTTTTTAAACCTTGGATATTCCACTTCTTCTGAAATATATCAGGATTTCCTACTGTGTGCAGCCAAAGTTGCACAAGAAAACACCCACTAGAGGGTGCTGTCCCATTCAATACTATGAGGAACAAGAGGAGAACATTTGGTCGCTCCTCTTCTCCTGTGTAATTCAGGTCATTACAATTGTGCAAGAGAAGCAGGAAGCAAAGCACTGGTAAGCGAACACAATTTCCCTTTAATCTAAAGAAGCCCATTGGCTTGTAGCAGCACCAGCAGAATTATTCCTGCAGTGGTGTAGGATATAACAACAGAGCAAGGGTTTCTCAAATGTGGCCACCAGGGAATTTTGATGCAGGCACCCAGGCAGTAATTGGCTTTATTGAATTATATGAGATGTAAGCCACCACAGATATTCTTTAGCCCAGCTGTGGTCAAAAATAATGACTGGCTTGAGAACTACTGGCCTTGGCCCCATGTAACACATTTTCACCAATCCTGCTGTGGTTAGAAAATAAAGCAGATGGGGGAACCTGTTTAATTTGGATAACTAGCAGTTTGAATGCTTAGGACAGGCACCCCTATATTTGGAATTTTGAGAGAGTGCTGTGGGCATTCTCATAAAATGGCAGCCATGGTGAGCATGGCTGGTGACAAAATACTCTGTTTTCAGAAGAGACTAAAAGAAAAGTAACTTGCCAAAGAACCTAAGTACAAGGCAGAGGTGAGGCCAGTGCTCTAAAACAGAAAGCTACTCTTTTGAACCCAAATAAAGATTGAGCTTGAGGGCAGCCCTTCGCTTTGCAGCATGCTAGCCTCACAGTTCAAAATAATAATTAAAAAGTCATAACAAAACAAAATAAAAATCAGGAGGAGCAGAGAGCCTACTGGATGCCAAAAAAAAGTGTCTATGGGTACATTGGAGACCCCAGGCATAGGGGTTTGGCTAACTGAGGTTCATATACTCCGGGAAGGCTCTGTTGAAAATAAATTTCCTCAGTCCCATGGATGACTTTGAATTTGAACATGTTTCCAGGCAAAAATGGACAAATGAGCTTTCTGTGCTGTGCCGCCAAATACGGAGGCCGTTTATCTTAACATATCCCAAACAAATGTTTAGCATTTGTTTCCCTCAACCCATTAGTTAATGACACAGGCAGGTTTGTTCCATGATCGGGGATTTGTTTAGCCATAGGCTAAAGTAGATTGGCCACATGTGGTTTTTTCAGAGTGATACAACGGAGCCCCTGAAATACCAAGTACAAGTTTCATAGCACTGTTTAAAAACATTGAAGAAGAAGAAGAAGAAGAAGAAGAAGAAGAAGAAGAAGAAGAAGGGGAGGGGGAGGAGATTGGCTATTGTTGCAGTTTTACAATTGTGTGTGTATGTCTGTGTGTGTGTGTGTGTGTGTGTGCGGTTGTTTGTGTTTTGAAGAATGCATTTCACTTTTGAAGAAGAAGCTAGAACTAGTTGGCACCTTAATAAGAAATAAAAAAAGGGGAGGTGAAAGGGCTCAGCGATAAAAGAGTTGCTTTCATTTACTGCTCGAGGCATCTGCTATAAAGAAGCCAAAGCGAATGTGTGAGCATCCGAGACAGTCGTGGGGGGTGGGGGGTGGGGGGAGGCAACAGCCAGAGCTGTGAGTAACTGTACATAAACATAATTTAAATCAAAACGGCTGAATAACAATTTAGGACATAAAAGAAAATGGGAAAGGTGGAATGAAATAAAGAAAAACAAATCCAACCTAACCACAGTCAAACAAGAGGGAGAAATAATAAAACAGGAAATGGAAAGAGGAGGGAAGGCAAGGAGGAAAGGCACCATGGCTTCAGTGGTGTCAAGTCGTGTGGTGATCTATGGAATCTGGTTCAAATGTTCAAGGAGCCCCCTTGCTGTCCACAGGGCTGGTGCTACCATAGAGGCCACTCAGGCGGCCGCCTAGAGTGCAAAGGTAAGGGGGGCGCAGAACACCGCACCGGAAGCCACTCTCCCACTCTCCCTTCAGGGCGCACTGTTCCAAAGCCACCCGCCTGCTCCAGCGTCCTGGCTTGACTTCGGCTGGGTGCCCACCCAGCCAAAGCAAAGCCACGCACGCCCCTACTCCAGTGTCCTGGCTTCGCTTCGGCTGGGCGCCCAGCTGAAGCGAAGCCAGGACACTGAGGCGGGCGGGTGGCTTCAGAACAGCGCACCAGGAAGTTGCTCTCCCAGAGCGGCTTCCGGCCAGGTGCGCCGTCCTGGCTTTGCTTCAGCTGGGTGTGTGTATGTGTGCGGGCGGGTGGCTTCGGAACGGCTGCCCGGAAGTCATTCTCCCAAAGCGGCTTCCAGCCGGGCACGCCGTTCCGAAGCCGCCCACCCCACCTAGCGTCCTGGCTTCGCTTCGGCTGGGTGTGCAAGATGGCGCCCTGCACCCAGGTACTCTGGGGTGAGGTGGGGGGTGAAAGCAGCTCACCTGCCTAGGGCGCAAAATAGTCTGGCACCGGCCCTGGCTGTCCAAGCCACTTGGGTTACAGAGGTTCTTGGCTTCAGCTTCTCCACTTTCTCTACAAGGCCCTTCAGAGCTCCGTGTTCTCTAGCTCAAACGTTTTTGACTTTTATTGTATCACAATCCTGCCTCTCACTCTATCACAGCGACCTCCTTCCCCCTCTTCTTTTTCTTCTGCACTTTATTTTGACTGGCTTTCCCCACCCCACCCCTTCCTTTTTTTCATTTTCTGGTTCCTTTATCAGTCGTTGATGACAGGCCCATTCAAAATGTAAATCAGCTTCCTCAGGGCAATGCCACCTTCCTTCACCTAAAATCCCCTCTGGTGATACCCAGAAATACAAGAGGATGTGAAGAGGTGTATTCGCTGTTATATGTTCTGCTGCACTATAGTTTATGGTAAATGAGGGCCCACTATACATGCCTTTTGTTGTGTGATTAGCCCTGGTCTGCAAATATATATATATATATATATATATATATATATATATATATATATATATCGGGTTGGATGTGGGACAAGCTGGATAGGTACCACAGAGTGGAGGCAGTGGCTTTAAACTTTAGCCCCCACTGTGGTTCTGTTTGGAATCATTCCATTATCCATGGCTGCTTTTCACAATGGGAATCATTCTCTTCCTCCCAAACCATGGTCCCAGTCCAGCTGATCCATCCTCCCACTCCTGCACTGACTATCTATCTATGGCCTTAGCTAGACCTACCTCATAGTCCGCGACAGAGGAGGGAAGATCTTGCATTGTGATTAACGTGAGCTCCCTCCTCCGTTTACACGTGAGGCACGGCAACCTCAGGAGGAGAGGTGTTGTGCCTGCCATTCTATTTTAAAGAGGAAGTAGTGCACGAACGCTCGTGCACTAAAGGTAAGGTTTTTTTCATTTTAATTACTTTTCCTGCTCCCCCCACCCTTCTCCCGATGGTGTCGTCTGAACGAGTCCTTTAAAAGCCATCTATGCCAGTGGCCAGCACCACACCTTTGGCAGCAAATTCCAGATGTTAATGATGCCTGGTGTGAAATACTTGCATTATTTATTTATTTATTAAATAATTATTGTTTTAATCCATTTTAATTGGTTCTGTATGCTGTCTTGAGTGCTGTTTCTTTGATAGAGAAGTGGGGTACAAATAAAATAAATAAAATAATAAATAATTATGCATTTGTAACACTTCAATCCGGTCCTTTAGCCAAAAGGGCTCCCAAAGTGGCTTACAAAGATAAGCAATGAGACAGCCCCTGCCTGCAGGCTTACAATCCAGTTACATGTAGGCCAC
Organism: Elgaria multicarinata webbii; assembly: GCF_023053635.1. Lineage (NCBI taxonomy): Eukaryota > Metazoa > Chordata > Lepidosauria > Squamata > Anguidae > Elgaria > Elgaria multicarinata. The sequence goes on from NC_086178.1 coordinate 65,090,254, forward strand.
TGTGTGAACACAGAGCTGGACTAGATGGACCCTTGGTCTGATCCATCATGGCTCTTCTTATGTGTGTGTTTTGAGTTGATACTTGGACCAATATTATGGGGGAGGAGGCAAAAATGCCGCACCATTCTGAATTTTATAAAAGTCTCCAATTTCCCCCCCATTTGCTTGTCCTTTCTGACAAGGGACAACTAGAACAGTACTCGATATTTCAAATGTAGCCACACAATAGATTGATATGAAGGCATTATATGATTCTGGGCTGGCTGTTTTATATATTCTTTCAGTTCCTTTCCTACTATGTCCAGTATCAGAAGCAGTAAACCAATGTATACCAGTTGCTGGGGAAAATGGGTGGGAGGGTGCTGTTGCACCCGTGTCCTGCTTGTGGGTCCCTGGTCAACAGTTGGTTGGCCTCTGTATGAACAGAGCGCTGGGCTAGATGGACCCTCCGTCTGATCCACCATGGTTCTTCTTATGTTCTTAATTCCTAATGTACCTTTTGCTTTTCTTCACTGTCATTAAATGACATTTTCACTGAGCTGTCTGCCACATTGAGCTGTTTTTCTTGGATAGTCGCAGATAGTTCAGTTCCTTCTATCAGTGCATATGTGCATTTAGGTGTACTGCTATAGTTTTATTAATGTTATCTATTACCAGTCCCAAGACAGATCCTTAGAGAAGTCCACTGGTTCCTTCCTCCCAATGTGCAAACTGTCCATTTACCCTTTTCTTCCTGTTCTTCCATCAATTACTAATGTAGAAGAGGACCTCTGATCTGAGGAGTGGGGAAGCTCAGCCCAGGGGGTCAGATCCAGACTTCCTGGGGTCCCAATCTGGATTTCCAGGACCATAGCTAGATGGGGCTTTATCCCGGGGTGATCTCCAGGATCGTCCCTGTGCGTTCACATGACGCACAGGGGATCCCGGAATCAGGGAGGCTACACTTTAGGCCCACGTTTTCTGTGGTCTTGGGATGATCCTGAGACCATGGAAAATGTGGCCCACCATCATGGTTTGTCGTGGCTCCTCGTGGTTACTTGCGAGGAGCTGGGACCTGTGCAGCTCCTCGCAAGGGGTGGGGTGAGCGGGAATTTTTTTAAAAAATTAAAAAACAATTACCTTTTGCGCATGAGCGCTCATGCACTCCTTTTTCTTTTAAAAAAACCCAAAATGCTGGGTGCGACATCCTCTCCCTCTGAGGTCATCATGCGCTGCGTGTAAACAGAGGGGAAGATCTCACGTCGTGAGATCTTCACCCCTTCATAATGCTAGATTGGTAGGTCTAGCTGAGGCCCAGGATTCCCTCTGGGGAAATGTCCCCTTCCCTACCAACCACCCATCATTTGAGGATTTCCCAGCTTTTGTACATTCTAAGAATTTGAAATTTCCTGAATAGCAAGCTGGATTGTACAAGATCAGATTATTTTTTCACATAGTATTGTGCGTACTCTACTGATAACAACTATCCAGGCTCTGTATGTATGTATTTTATTTAAAAAGTTTTATTTAAAAATCTGCTCAACAAATTCTAGGTGCCTTACAACTAATATTTCTCATTTTTCCAATCTTTAGTTTGGTTTTTCTTGAACTTTGAGAATTTCTCAAGTCTTAAATTTAGTTTGCCCCCAAATTCCTTTCTTTTTAAGTTTACATGAAAATCCATAAGCATATTTTGTGTATATTTCTCCATGTATATTTTTTCTTAATATATACATTTTATGCAAGCAATTTTCCTAATATGATACGTTTTGAATATTATTTCCTCTTATATATGCATTATTTTTTAAAAAAAATGGAGAATCCCATTGCAAAATTTGTATATGTGCTAGTTTTGAAGGTTAACTTAGGTTTGATTTGGATAGTGGTTCAAAATGCGAAATTAGGTAAATTTGCATTAAAATGTGAACTGAATTAATTTCACCTCTAAACACATTTGTGTATGAAAGGATTCGTGCGGAAACGGTATTTCTGGCATACAAAAGAAATTCCTGTGCTGCACATGGGCTCAGAGGCACCTTGTTCTACAATTCTTCCCATCCTCAACTATCTTGCATCGAGATTTAGTTGGACTCAGGATTTTAGTGAAAAACAAAGTAGATCCTCCAAGCCCAACGTCTGCCCACCCTTATTCTAGTGCATTGGAGAGTTACATTACAAAGTCTCTGGTTCAAATCTCACCTCAGCCATGAATTTTCTGGGTAGCCTGAGGCAAACCACTCTCTTTCAGCCTCTTGGCTCTCCATTGCCTGCTCTCCAACATGGTGATAATAATATTGGTCTACATTTAACTTGCTTTGAACACTCACACTTCACAAGAGAAAAAAAACACCCTTCCTAACTTTATTCAGGGCTCTCAAATGTTCAGTGTGACTTGCATTATCTGTAGCTCCGGGCATTGAAGATTTTACTGTTGTGTTTTGGTCCTGACATGAAATGCAAAGAGCAGTGCAGAACTTGCAGTTTTTGTGTGGAAAATGGAGATCTGTGACCTTTTGTTGTGCAATAAGGGAGTCACTCTTTCATCAGCAAAGTGCTGGTGTGATGATCATCAGTTATAATACTAGGTGAAATGTCTGTGTACATGTTCTCAGTAAATAGACCAAAAATAAATTAAAAAATAACTATTCTGAATCACAGCCTGGTTAAACTAAAGTGATTGGATATAGGTGGAATGTTTCTCACTGTGTTGAATGAGATGGACCAAATGAAACTAGAACTCATATACTGAATATTTCAGTGTAGCAAGTTCCATTTTGATTTATTGTTTGAATACCACTCTTCTACAAGAAAATTTCACTCAAAGTGGCATCTTCGAAAGGGATGTATACAAAAAGGTCTAACAAGTTTTGTGATGATATGAATTATATTTTATATGTCTTTCCAATCCACTGCTATATTCAGGATACCTGGCATTTAGAGAGTGAACTGGCGATTGGCCATCTCTCCAACCAGCGGTACCAGGCCTCTCTCTTATGTGTACTCCTACTGGTCAATGATCCCTGCCCATTTCCCATTGTCCTTTCCTTTGCTGTAATGCCCACCTGTAAATATGTTCCACATGTGCGTGCAGAACGATAAAATTACTACACTACTATCAGCCAACCAACCAACCAACCAACCAATTGTACAAGTAAGCATCAGGACTGGGAATAGGAAGCCTGGGCAGATTTTGTGCTATATCTGAGGGGGGAAATATAGTTAAAAGGTCAGTTGTACATCCGGTTGTCAACTGAGTCTTGTGAATCCTTAGCAGTGAAAAAAACCCACTTAGCTGGAGGTGTTTGTGGAAGCATAGAATAAACGCTCACATTAAGGGAACAAGGAGGCTAATGAATCAATCATAATTATGTTATCACTTTCAAAAATAAAAGCTTGAAAAATGTTACCTCATTTATGTTCTAAGGAAGTTAGCTGAATCAATAGGGTAACACTGAATAAGTTTAGATTTAATCATGTGTTACAAATCAGGTTTTCTGCCTTGTTAGCTGGAGATCATCACTGCTTTCATTTAACATTTGTATCTATCTCAGCTTCATTTCAAAACACAATGCGAACATTTTATTTTTAAAAAATCTCCCATCATTTTTTCCTCTTTAGCTGAGTTGAAAAGGAAAGCACCTCACAAGGTTTCCTCCCCCACCCTCAAGTCACTTTTAAAAGATTGCTATTATCTTTTTATATTAAAGTTAACATATGCTGTTGAGCTTTTGTTGATGGTGATGCTTAAACTGGGATGTTGTTTCCTTTGGAGATTCTTTCTGCCAGTCATTAATTTACATTTTTTTGAAATCTTCCAGAGTTCTTTGTTGATGCCGGTATTCATTTTGCCGCTTTCTCTTTTCAGGTCACATATGAGAAGGTTTTTCAAACAGAAAGTTAAGGAGAGAGAATAAAATCAGTGACATCTGCCAGTCACTTTCACGTCCTATCTTGTTTATCTATAACCTTTCTGTGATACTTTTCTTTTCATAAACATTGGGCCAAATGGAGTTCCTAGTGTCATTTCCACTGGAGCTTGTCGTTATGTTAAGGAATGGATTTGCAATGAAATTACATTGGGGGGGGTATGACCCAGGACAACACATTAGGGTTGGCTGAAGATGCCCGCCCCCCCCCCCCCCACAAGTCAAGGAACATAATCCCTGACATGAGCCAAGTATTTTGGCACTTGAGGCAGAAAATTCCACAAACGCACAGCCCTTCCAGGCAGTAAAAATGCAATAATAATAAATTAAATAATGAACATTTTGCTGCCTTTATAACACTCAAAATCGGCTGCCTGAGGCAGCCACCTCACTCTGCCTGATGGTAGGGTTGGCCTTGCGATAGACCATTCCTTGCCAGGCCATTTTTGTTCTGCGGTGCTCTGGGGGACAGTTTTAACTTTTCCCTCTATCTGTTTTCATTCTGAAATGCCCCACCATTGGAGTAAATGTTTTACTTTTTTTAAAACTGCTTTCCCGCCTGCAGGGGGATAGAATTTTGGGATGAAAATAAGGAGGAGGAAAGCTTACATCGCCTCCACCCCTCCTGGAGTGCCATGTCCCCATTCAAATTGGGACCAGACACACTTTCACTGATGAAAATAACCTAATTATACATAGCACCCCATCACTTCATGGGAACTGCAGTGACTGTGGACTGAGGGTCGAGGGGTGTGGGTAAGTTTCTCTTTGTTTCGTTTTTTACCTGCATCCATTTTTGATCAATATACTATTAGTCTTTCATATCACTGGACCTGAGTCATATTAACTCAATATGACTTTTCAGTGGCGGCTCCTCAATTATGGAACGATCTCCCTGACAAGGCTCACCTGCCGCCAACATTGTTATCTTTTCGGCACCAGGTCAAGACTTTTCTCTTCTCCCAGGCATTTAACAGCATTTAATAACGTTAAGTTTGTTTTAATGGACCCCAGAATTGTTGTTTTAAATGGATACTGTCTGTTTTTGTTTGTATTTTATGCTTTTTATGCTTTTAAATGTTGAATATTTGTTTTTAATGTTCACTGTTTTTAACTTTTGTAAACTGCCCAGAGAGCTTCAGCTATGGGGCAGTATATAAATGTAATAAATAATAATAATAATAATAATAATAATAATAATAATAATAATTGATACTTCAAATCTGTTTAGTGTGGGTCCTGGCTGGATCAGGCTCCAGGTTTAAAATAGGGTATCATTTATGGAATCACATTCTTCATCCATGGTGTGAATTCATTTATTTATACACAAGGAATATTTCATTTGAACAAGATACTCACACAATTTACTAAAATGATTGTATACACTGAGGTTGAATTCCTAGGCAGATCTACTTTATGGGGTCCCTTCTGGACAAATTGTATGAATGAACATTCTGATGAAATAGCTCATGTGACTGCATCTCTAACAATGAATCCCAGTACTAGGCCACAGGTATTAAGTAGTGCGTTGAAACACTACTTAATACCTACTGTCTTTAATTGTACATGATCAACCCTTTTGACTCCATTATGCCATAGTGGTTGAATTAATCTCTTAAGTCACTCTGTGAGGAAGTAAGGACTGCGGGTAACACTGAGTTTGGAAGAAACATTGCAGCTCAGGGGATGGCTTCCAAAAGCAAATGGCTTAAAAGGGGCACCAAAGAATATTCTGTTGCTGGTGGCTCTCCGTATCATGACAGAAGCGCATCATCCCAAAGCAATTTTACTGCAAATCCAAGCTTTCTGCAATATTCCTTGTTATGAATCATCCTAAATTGTGTTGTGGCTTTCCATCTCCATAACAAGAAGAATAAACAAAGCACATTAAAAAAAAACCCTGAAAAACCCTAAAGTACCCCCTTTCTCCAACATCTGATTGAACAACTTTTGTTGAATTACATCCAATAGCGAAATTGACTAAGATGAAAATCAGGGAATATTCCCATATGTGCTGTCTCTGGCTTCGAATGGCATAAATAAGTATTGCTTATTAGAATAGGATTTGTGGACTGGTTTCTGAAACACCGTGCATTTGTAGTGATGCAATCGCTTTTAATATTTTCATTGACTTCTTGTGATCTGTGACCGCTGAATCAGAAAAACATTAGACATGATCCTTTGGCCTATTTGTGCAGACCTACTTCAGGCAATTGCCAGGAACTGATCCAATAGGAAGACCATAATACATTCAGCCATAATATGTGCTAAGTCTCTTTATTAGGAACAGAGCCAAACCATGTCTTCAATTTCATTGCAGTGTGGAATATTCTGTGTAAAATCACTCGTTGCGTTTAATAAAAGGCATTTATAACATGTTGCTTTTTTCAAAGTTGGCTGACTTTCGGGATGCAAATGTAATTTTCAACAAGAATCATCAACCTAATACTCTTCCCTGCTCTGCTTAATTCCAAGGAAGAGAAAGAACTTTACTACCCATGCTAGTTTTCATATATGAGATGTCATGATGAATCATAAGAAAACCTTACAGGTTTCAATGGGCCCTTCATTCATTCTATGGATCAGACAACATTGTGCAGGGATCACGTTATGTATGTGGCACTCCACTGTAGTGAGTGTGGCATGCTGCACAGACAAGAACTCTTCGTTGACTACATTTAAATTAATTTTAATTTTTTTTAAATTTATTATTTATTTATATAGCACCATCTATGTACATGGTGCTGTACAGAGTAAAACAATATGTTGCAGTGATGGTTCTACTTTGGAATATTGTCTCATAGTTCGCCACTTGAACATCTCAGGGGCAGCACTTAATAGGATCACTTTCATGTGTACACTACTGGAGATCTCTATTATTGTTGGGCTTTATTACAAACTCTTTTTACAAAGGTAGACATTGTGTATGGGGGAGACAACACTAGTCTTTAATGCAGTACCAGTTTCTCGCCCTGCAAAAGAAAAAAAGGGGGGGGGGAAGAGAAAAAGAGTACAGCTATTGGAGCCCCTCAAGGCTGCTGCTTCTTAGCCAAAGGCATGATTCCCCTCAAGCCAAAGCAGACATTGCTTCCAATCTGTGGAGTTGTCTTCACGGTGCCGGGTTGGCATCACCTCCCACTCAAACCCTGCACTTTCCCTCTCCCAGGGTGGCCAGGTAATCCTGACACCAAGAAGGGAGCATGGGTTTTTGGGAGGCCATCTAGGTCCTGGAGCCACTCCCATCTTCTTCCTGGTGGAAGGCGACCAACCGCCAGTCGCCTTCCACCAGGCACCACTCCTGGCTTTTGTGCAGTTTTTCCCCATTCTAAAAGGCTGAAATGCTTCTCCTAAGGCTGAGTTCCCGGCAGTAAGAGCTTTATGCTAAAACATGGCTTTTGGTCCTGTCCCTTTTGCCTTTGGCCCCTCCCATCACTGGAATATAGCCCCCCCCCTTGAGAGCTTCTTCAAAATGCAATAACAGCCTTCAGGCTGAAAAGGGTTCTGGATCCCTGGTTTAGGGGGTTTGTTGAGCTGAGCAGTACAAGGTTCATATTTCTGAATCAGGAAATAGGAGTTTCACTATTCGGGATTTGGTAAGACAAATGCATGCTGACACTGGAACTGGGATGATTGGAGCCTTGCTGTAAAGGTTTCTGGCCCAATATTACTGGCAAAGCAGAAAGAAGAGAGAACTGACACCCACTGTGATAAATTCCAGGGTTGCATTAGAAGCAGCATTCTGAAGATAACAGAATAATTTCAGAAATTGTTGTGGAGATGCTGGAACTGGTTATTTCTTCTAGTCAGGTAATAAAAATGCTAGAAACTCATCTTTTGTGAGTTCCACATCCATTCACTAACCTGGACTCTGATCCCAATAGATTTCCCCCTCATTTTTACAGAGAGAGAGAGAGGGCGGGGGAGGGAGGGAGGGAGAGGTTAAAAAGTATTGTATGGAAATGTATACAAAGGGAATTGAAGATATTTTATTTACAAGGGTTTATTGAGGTTGATCAATATTATTCATACTGGGATCATCATCTCAATTTCTTTTGTCGGTCAGTGAATGAGTGAAAACAGTAGGATCATTGGCAGCTCCGCTTTTCATGAAGAGATACAAAATTGAGCAATTCCTGTCCGCTGTGGTCAAGTAGAGTAGAAGAGAGGTTAGAGTTGTATCCAGATATTCCCAAGATCCATTCCTCCATTTGACATCAGATTTAAGGTTCAGACATTATTATGTAAGTCCCTGTTTAAAAGTATGTTGTCCCTGTGCACTTGATCCCCACAAAATATTTATTGCATGGATTTTAGCTCAGTTAAGTCTGCCTAATTTTATTTGTGTGCTTCTCATGGTTATTAGCCAGGTGTTCTCCCCTAATTTCATACAGCTCTAATTTCTTTTCAATGCCTTCCGTCACAGGCCAAGCTTCAAGTTAACATTCTGGCCTTGAGATTTGAAGTTTCCTGAATATCTACATCCTTGCTTTTTCCATTTAAGTTTGATGGACCTTAATGGACGCACATAGAATTGATGATATTTGGCTGTACCTGTTGTCCAAATGGAGGGATCAGGTGTATTATTAACAGACTGTATCTAAGGTGGCCACTTATGAATTGGCAAAAAAGAGGACAAATGACATTAGCAATTTGCATAAAATTTGCACGTGCTAATTTATGCAATCATATGCAAATGTAGAAATGTAAATTTATAAATAATTATTATAATTTAAACAGAAATACAGCACATCTTTCCATAGTGCAAACATTTGTGACCAGGAGCCTGCCTCTTCAGGTTGCTATTCAGGTGCTAACTGTTGATGGGTAATAGTTCTTATGGGCCGGATCTACACTAGTCTTATAACGTTGCTAGTGTCCGTTTCTAACATGGCTATCTGTATCGGTTCTCTGTATCACGGGGCACACTAGCGTTACTTACGTTTAGCTGTAATGGTACTTCAGGGCACACTGTTCAATCCTTTCCATTCTTCCTCTTCTCTGAGAGTAAGCAGAGCTACTCGGTTTGCTCCGCCCACTTCCTGCCTCCTTCCTAGCCAGCAGTGAAGGGCAATAGTCATAAGCACACACAAACTCCCTCCCAAAACATCTTAACACAAGTCCCAGGGAATAGTCTGAATGCGTAGGAGCCAGCTGCTTTGCTGAAGCTAAGAAGGTCTGGGTCTGGTCAGAGTTTGGATGGGTGACAAAATTGAAAAGTTTTAGCAACGCAGAAGGGGAGGCCTGTTTTTGGCAGCCCCAGCTGTTGGGATTATTTCAAACACACCATTTAAGCCCCGCTGGTTAGAGTTTTGGACTGGTAGCAGAGACCCGTGTTAATTTTCCTGCATGGAGCTACAGCGATCCTTTGCTTACCAGGAAGTGATTTGAGCGCTCCTCAGCTCCTTTGCAAAGAGGGGGGAAATGTTAAAAAAAAATCATAAAAAATCAACAGATGACCCAATTCAATTCAAATTTGGTATGCTTAAAGCTCTCCCTAATATCTATTACTGTGCCAATTTTTGTGTCTTTATCTTTAAAGCTTACGCGGATGTAAGCATTTGTTTTAAATCCTGCTCCTGCGCCCATAGCAGTGGCTCGGAATTCAGGTGAATCTGTTGCAAAAGGAGCACAATTAAAGCAGGATGCATGGGAGTATTTCACAATAAAAGCAGATTCTAAGGTGGAAAACTTCTGAGTCCTTTGCATGCAATTGTCAGTGATTGCACAGTATAATGCTGGTGTGATAAAGCTCCAACTGCTGTAGCAGATAAAATAGCAAACGGGGCAAAGCGAAGGAAGGAGAACAGGAAGTGGGCGGAGCAAACCCAGCAGCTCTGCTACTCTCAGAGAAGAGGAAGAGGAAAATTACCGGTAGAATGAGGCACATGGATCAGTAGCAGCGCTACAACTAAGCAACAAGAAAGGGGACAACGAAATAGAGCCAGTAAGTACAACTCATTTACAACGTTAGAGATACAGGGTCATGTGACGCTGTGTGTCACAGTAATCCATTCAAAATGTTAGAATAACATCAGTGTAGATTCACACATGGTTTAAACCAGAGTTGGACAGAATAGTCCTTCAGGAGGGCACCTTAAACTAAAGTACAGTCTTCTGTCCACTCTTCAAACAGAGAACTATCCTATATAAAAGAGGATACAAGGCCACCCTAATAGATCCACTACTGTTAGTCGAATTCATAGACTAGATATATAACAGATCCCAGTTTGTTCTTGAAATTCTATATTCTATTCTATTCTATTCTATTCTATTCTATTCTATTCTATTCTATTCTATTCTTCTCTGCTATTCTGGATGGCAACAGTGGCCAAGTGTGTGAGTGTTTTTCTTTTAAAAATATATGCTAATACATAGCTCTTAATAGATACCTGGGATATAGCGAACATTACATTATAGCAACCATGCAACCTCAAGGACTGACTCCTTCACTACGCTTTATAAAGGTTTGCCCAGAAGATTATTTTGGAAACCGCACCATTACAACATGCTTCCATGTATCTCTTGGTTGAAAAATGTTCCAGAAACATAAATGGCCTGTTCTATATCAACTTAGGTGACTACTGGTTACTTTCTGGGGCCAATTCAAGATGTTAATTGTGACTTATGAAGTCTTAAAGTGTATTCAGGTGTAGAACTTCATTCCTGGGTAAGTTTCCTATTATTACTAACTGCCAGGCTCCAGGCAAAATCTGTTTACCCATGCTTTTAACACTAAGTGATATTAATGGTGATGATATAGTTTCTTCCTACTGGTACTCTTTGGTGCTGGTTTTTGTAATTTTTTCATAGATGTTCGATCCGTTGTCGTCGTCCCCCCATATATTAGATTTGCATTATTGTTTCTATTCTTTATAAGCCTCCATGAGCGAGATATAAATTTCCTAAATAAATAAATGTCCTACACTACAGCATTCCATGTACATTACTGAGCTCTTTGGAGGAAGAGTAAGATTTGGAGGAGGAGGAGGAGGAGGAGAACAACAACAACAAAACAACTTTTAAAAAGAAAGAACCAAGTAGAATAATAAGGCACATACAAAAGTTTCACTTAAAAATTTGTAAGCCTGGAACAATTGGCTACGATGAAATATTTCATATGTATGGATTCATAACAATATGAGTTTCTCAGTTGCTAATATCCTCCTCTTAAGCTCACATTGGGAGATAGAATCCTCAGACATCAAGACAAACACTCTAGCTTTAATTATTCAAACACTGCCCCCATGCAATCCTAATGTCCACCAACCTATGAGCTGTCATGTTCTGAGCACCGCTGTATAGTGTCTTTGAAATAACTTAATTCTAGGTGAATTTGTGTCACCATTCCATAATACAATGCACTGTTTCATGTCCAGACTGTCAGGAGGAGCCATTCTACACATTTGCTTTTTAGTCTGACCATTCTCAGTATTTACAAGTTGATGGAATACTCCTATGAATTCCACTACAGCTCAAGTTAATAAACGGCTTAGGAAGATGATATAATTCTACCCTTTATGTTTAATCGTCCCCTTCCTGCATTTGGGTATTTAACAAAATTCAACACCAAGTAAGACAGCAAGTCTGATGCTTTGCCTCGTTCCAACAGGTGGTCTGTAAAATAGCTCTGTTCCTGAACCATTTCTTTATTGAACCTATTTTTAAAAACTCACCCAAGGTCTGTTTTGTTTCAGTGGGGAAGCAACCTACTAATTAGAGTGAGACTCTTTAAGAAAATATGTTTTCGATTCTACTGATAGTCAGTTACAAGCGATAACACTGTTAAATGTAGTGCCTAATAAATCTAGAAAAACTACCCAATAAATGTTAGTAATAACAGTGATTAACAATAAATTAAATACAGAGAACCAGGAATGTACCACATTATTTTTAACTGGCCTGGTCCATCAGGTTCTTATTATTCAGTTTGTCCTCGGCACCTGGAATTTATTAGAGTGTAATACAAACTCAACAGTCCCTTAGAGAGGCCACTGGAAGGGCTTAGAATAAAACAATATACAAGTTTAATAGTGGTAACTGACCATTTTTTTTGTCTGTAAAAACATATCTTTTTAATGTGAGCCCTGAGGAAATCTATTGCCTTTTACCTAATCCTAATTGTTAATTTTAAGTTTTTGCTTAATTCAGGCCAGTACATATAATTCACGAGATAGAAGTATTCTCAGCAAGTGTTTATGAAGTACCTCCTTTCTCTCCTTTTTCCTTGTGTTTTACACTCAGCTCCCAAGAAGGGAATACACAGCATCCAAGCTTCAATTCTGATTTCAAATAACCCAAGGCTTTGAAATGGTCGGGTTTCAGCGGCTTTAATCTGACGTATTTTAAGGCATAGGAGTAATTTGAAATCTAGCATGACTTCTGGATGCTTTAAAAATACGGGGACGATCATAGAGCAGTTCCTTGGGTTGAGGCAATTGTCCATATTATAAAATATGCTCTTGGGATTTTTCACACAACACACACGCACACGCACACACATGCACACACACACAGCATATATAATGCATCAAGCCAATCAGCTAATTACAATTTGTACAACAATTTTAAATGCCCAAGATGCTCTGATTTTTAAGTATTAATTCAATATGTAGGAAAATATGCTATTTAAGTTTCCTTTCCTTCTTTTGGGATCCAAAAATGTAGGTCTTGAAAAATAATTGTTGAACCCACACACACACACACACACACAAACAAAAAAGCCCCCTTTGTGGTTTGTTTTCTTAGACTTCCATTGTTACAATTATGCCATCTAATGGACTGCTATATGTTCCCACGTCAGAAATGTTCCCACATTAGAAATGAATTTAATTTGATGTAGCATTAAAAATAACCATATATACAGCAGGCCAACCACAAGTGGTTTTAAAGGTTACAGATTCCTTTAGTAAGGAAACAATTTCCGTACATAATGATCTGTGATATTCAGCACTTTATGTATTGTAAAATTAAAGCTCTGTTGTTTGCATTTCAGAACTATTTAAAACTCAGCACTAGAAGACTTTTGTATGCATTAAAACTGAAATGCCATGTAGGCAGCAGTGCAGGGTTTTGTTTTGTTTTGTTTTGTTTTGAAGGAATGCCAGAGGGACTGAGGAGTAAATCACCAGAGAAATTCTAGTAATATAAATAGTGTTACTCTGATGTTCAAAGAAACTGTGGGATGGGGATTGCAAGATGATGCTTACAGTTAGCAAGAAAGATGCGGATACTGGCTGTGGGGTATAACTTGGTCACAACTTTGTTAATTCAATAATGCCTATGCCTGTAAATAAACACATTGCGGAAGGGGGGGACACTGTTGTTACCTTTCCAGGGCCTACTCAAGACATTTTGCTGCCTGAGTCAAAGCATAAGATCCCATGTTTAGAAGCTAACTGGACTGGCAGGTGAAACTTTCTTCTACATTGGCGATGGGACAGTGTTCTCCACTGCACCAGAAGGCAGTAGGCTAGTTTAAGGTGTACAGGTACACCATGTGGCATATAGCTCTCTCTTCCAACATCTTGATGCCACCTCCCAGCATCTGCCATCTGTCATCTGCCATCTACACCATCCATTTTTCGAGGGATCATCCCTGATTCGAGGGATCCTGGGAGCAGGGAGGGATGATCCTTCCATTTCCCCGGGATAACTGAAACCCATGATGTCATGCGGCTCATGTGGATTGAGGGCAACGATCCTGGAAGCAGGTAAGTCCAGGATCATCCCCTCTCCCTCCCTCTACACTCATAGGTGTAGAAAGGGCCTGCCTCACTCTGCCTAATGGTAGGGCTGGCCCTGTTCCTACCATTCTATTTTGTCTGAGGACCTGATCAGTCTGTCCATGCTGCATTTGGCTTCTTAGAGGATTGGGTCAAGTCTGAACCTTATTATTATTATTATTATTATTATTATTATTATTATTATTATTATTATTATTATTATTATTTTATATAGCACCATCAATGTACATGGTGCTGTACAGAGTAAAACAGTAAATAGCAAGACCCTGCCGCATAGGCTTACATTCTAATAAAACCATAATAAAACAATAAGGAGGGGAAGAGAAAGCAAACAGGCACAGGGTAGGGTAAACAGGCACTGGGTATTAACCTTCTATGTTAACCTTCAGATTGGGCTTCAGTATAATTACCATTTCCAGCAGTTGCCCAAAATTTGCTGGGTGGTTCCCACATGGCTCCTTTGCTTCCTTCCTATGTCAAGCACTTCTGACTTCATTTTCTCTGTGACCTAATTTCCCCTTCCTCCCGCCTTTTGCTTTCTATTTGCGAAAGTTGTGACAAGTAAATCACATGTCTCTAAGGTACCACCTTAGGGAAAGCAAAATACATGCCAGTCCTCAGCTTATCAGGATGACATTAAGAAAATGCCTTCTCAGTTTCTAGTAAGATGATGAGCTAATACTTGAGGTAACCCTGCACCCTGAAGGTGGGTGAGTTGTGTTACCAGATGAACTGTGGCCAAAAGCTGAAAACTCCCTCACCCCAATCTTACAACACACGTAAATCCCACGTCTAGCGAAAAAATTCCCATCTACTCTTCTCACAATAACCCAGAACATTGTCCAGTGTATGACATTGTTTCTTGTGTGCACCAAAGCTACTGTTATTTGCTATTAACTGCAGCCAGGGCCCACAGAATCCACTCCCCTCGTCCCAAGTGGCAACTGCTCCCCTTCCACAAGCCAGACATGGTATGGGGACCCATCTCATACCTGCCAATGGGAGTGCTAAGATTGCCCTTCCTGACTTCCCCAACTAGTTACTCAATACCTCAGATGGAGAAGGGGTTGCTCTTGCCTATGTCATGGTCATTGCATAGTTAGTGATCTTTGTCCACCCAGCATGCATTCGGTTGGCTAATTTCTAAGGTGCTCAAAGTTCAACCCCACCTAAAAGCCCATTGATGTCACCCATACCCAGCCACTAAAGAGCCCTAAAGAGCCAGCCCTCAATCTTCCAAGCTCTCTCTCCTCTAAATCCAACTGAAGGTGGCAGGCATCCACATGGAGAGGGAAGTAAGTAAGGTAGAGAGGGTGCAACCTCCCCAAATAAAAACACATGTGAGAGGGACTCACCCTGGAGAGTCATACCCTGGAGAGGGAACTTGGGGGAACTCAGCAGGGCTTTGTGGTCTCTTCACTCCTCTCCATGCAATCCAATGGAGACAATGATGGTGTTTATTGTGGGTGGACAAGGAGTTGTGAATTCTTCTTGGATCCCTATAATACTTGTTTCTTTTCTTTTTTAAGCCTTTAATGTTCCCCTTTCCTTTAAAGCAAGTATTGGAAGCCCCTGGAACTCATATCCAGGCTTAACCTCAACAAGCATTTTTGCCATCTCTAGATAGTTGACCTACTTCTCTCCTCTCCAACTGTAGGTTTTCTCTGGCTATGTGAGGAGTTCTAGCAATCCTTCTGCTTTGGTCTATCCCTGCTTTTGCCTTCTATGGGTGGCTTTTTAATTCACACCCATGTCCTGTTCTTCACGTGGCTTCAGCTTCTGAATGAAGGAGTGTTCAGGGCTGATTTATTAAATGTGTATGGCCAGTCATCAACTATTCTTTGGGTGGCTTATAGATCAAGAAAATTGAAAAAATTGAAAAATACAAAATGCAATAATTAAACACAACAGCAAACAATAAAGATGCAGCATTTAATTCCCCCCTTCTTTTATAGACAGCATAAAGCCACTAAAACCTTAGATTAATATATAAATCACACAAACAGTGAAAACAGGAGAATTGTGCTTTCCTTGCTCAGACTTGGCTGCCAGAGAAAAATGACCACCTGCCACTTCTATAGACAGAGAAGGTTCATTTCTCTCCTCAGCCATGATCACCACCAGCATTAGACCTCACTCCTTCAACTTGGGACCTCAGTGAGTTGGAATATGGAATAGCCCTTTGTTCTTCCCTGAAACTAAACAGCATGATAACTTTGACTTATGTACAAAACAGTTCTGTATACTGGATGCAATATTTATGTTTCACTCAATTCAGTTCGACTAGAGATGTCAGAGAAATCCACAATGGATTCCTGTGAATCTGACCTGTGGAGCTGCAGCAGACGGGCTTTTTCTGAGTTGCAGATTCCTTGGACCTGAGGACCATTTTTCCCTTTGGGGTGTGTGTGTGTGTGTGTGTGTGTGTGCAAACTTAGGGAGCACCAGTCCCAATACAGATCTTTGGCAGACCCACTTCTTTCTTCCCCTTATGTGAATTGTCTATTTATTCCTACTTTCAGTTTCATGTTCTTGAACCAGTTAGTGATCCACAAAAGGACATTATTGCATGACTATTCGGTTTACTCAGGAGCCTTGTTGAGGGACTTTGTGAAAAGCTTTTTGAAATTCAAAGCATACATTAACTGGGTTCAGACAACACAACAACCCATGAGTATGGGTTGTCGTTCAACCGTGGGTTGTTGTTGAACTATGGATTGTTGTGTTTTCTGAACTCAGCCATGCTAACTAACCATGGTTAGTTAATGACAAACAACTCATGAAGAAAACCGATGGTTTATTGTTGGATTGTGAACTATGGCTTGGTCATGGTTAACAAAATGCAGGTTGCTTACCTGTAACTGTAGTTCTTCGAGTGGTCATCTATGCATTCACACATATGGGCTTTGCGCCTGCGCAGAGACCAGACCGGAACCTTCTATAGCTGAGTGGAACGTTTTTGGCGGGAACCCCTCCCCCACGCTACCGCGCATGTCCATGGGGTTCCCGCCCTTACCTCAGTTTACAGGAGTCCGACATTGTACCCCCATAAACATGAGTGTAAATAAATAAAGTACATTCCACAATATAACAGTGTCATTTATAAGTCTCACACCACCAAGTGGGGATGGTGGGTGGGTTATGTGAATGCATAGATGACCACTCGAAGAACTACAGTTACAGGTAAGCAACCTGCATTTCTTCTTCGTGGTCTCTATGCATCACACATATGGGCGAGTAGCAAGCTGGCATACCTTTGGAGGTGGGTTGGTGCATCATCTGAAGATCTCCGAGAGCACTGTCCTTCCAAACGAGCAGTCTTGTCTCGCACGGGTGTCCAAACTGTAGTGCTTGACAAACGTGGATGGAGTGGACCACGTCGCAGCTCTACAAACTTCTGTCAGTGGAACACCTCTGGTGAAGGCAACCGATGTTGAAACAGCTCTGGTGGAGTGAGCTGTCACAGGTTTTACTAGTTCTAACTTAGAAATAGAGTAGGCGAATTCAATTGTCTCAACTATCCAGCGTGACAGTCGCCGAGAAGAGATAGGGAGTCCCTTAGAAGGCTCACCATAACAAATGAATAGTTGTTTCGTTTTCCTAAAACTCTCTGTCCTGGCTTTGTAAAAAGCAAGAGCCCTTCTTACATCGAGAGTATGCAAAGAAGACTCAAGAGGTGTAGTTGGATTAGGAAAGAAAGCAGGCAGAGTAATATGCTGGGACAGATGAAAAGATGACACTACCTTAGGCAGGAAGGCTGAGTCTGTGCGTAGCACAACCTTATCCTTATGGAAGATAGTGTATGGAACATCTATCCTGAGAGCTCTGAGCTCACTTGCACGTCTTGCCGATGTAATGGCTACTAGAAAGACAGTCTTTAAAGTTAGAAGCCTCAGGTCTGTTGAAGCCTTGGGCTCAAAGGGCTTACGTGTCAGTGCTTGTAGCACAACTGACAGGCTCCATGGTGGTACGATACTTTTCACAGTTGGTATCGTGTTTTTCAGTCCCTTTAGAAATTTCTTGGTTGTTGGATGAATAAAAGGTGTAAAACCATCTATGCCTCGATGAAATGATGTAATAGCAGCTAGGTGAACCCTGATGGATGTAAGCTTGAGTCCTTGCTGGAAAAGTGTCAATAAATAATTGAGGATCAAGGATAAGTGGCAAGATTCTGGTGTTTGGTAATTTTTTGATGCAAAGTTCTGGAATTTTTGCCACTTTGCTGCATAAGATTTCCTTGTAGAAGGCTTAGTGCTGCTAGTATAATATGGTCTACAGTTAAAACTCTGGTACCAGAGGAGGAGTGGTTGTTATCCTCCATGCAGTCATCTTGAGGGTCGACAGATCTGCGTGTCGAACCCTGCCCTGATGCCGAGACAGTAGCTTCGGTATCGACGGGAGCCTGATGTAATCCCCGTTCGATAGTTGAAGGACGTGTGAGAACCACGTCTGTCGAGGCCACCACGGTGTGATCAAGATGCAGTTCGAGTTGTCCATCTGGATCTTGGCTAACACCTTCGTTAATAGTGGGAAGGGTGGAAAGATGTACAGAAGATTTCCACTCCAAGTCCTGGCGAAAGCGTCTCCTAACGAGTGCTTTCCTCTTCCTGCCCTGCTGCAAAACCTGGTGCAAACTGCGTTGTCTTCGGTAGCGAAGACATCGACAGCAGGGAGGCCCCAGTACCGAAAAAGATCGTCTCGGACCTCGGCATCGAGCTCCCACTCGTGGTCGACATGGAAGGACCTGCTGAGGGAGTCCGCAATGATGTTCTCCTTGCCGGCTACATGGATTGCAGTCAGGTAAATTTTTTTCTTTATGCACCAGTTCCAGATCCTGAGTGCAGAACGGTTCAGGGGGTGTGATCTTGTTCCACCTTGCCTGTTGATGTAAGCCACTACGGTGGTATTGTCTGTAGCGATCAGGACATTTCGACCCTCGATCATCTGTACAAATGTCTTTATCGCATTTTCTACTGCTAAAAGCTCTAGATGATTTATGTGATATTCTTTCTGAGATCGAGGCCAGTGACCTTGAGCGGTAAGGGAGTTGCAATGGGCTCCCCATCCCTCCAGGGATGCATCTGCTGTGATCGTTACCGAAGGCGTCTCTTGTTGGAATGGAACGCCTTCCAGGAGCGTCGACATCGAGAACCACCATTTCAGAGATGCCCTCACCTGCTTCGGTATCGAAAGGTAAGTTCGTCGAGCATTGTGGCGAAGATCGAAAGTCCTCAAAAACCAGGACTGCAATACCCTCATTCTGAGTCTTGCAAATCTGATGACTGCAGTTGTAGCTGCCATCAAGCCTAATAGTCTCTGAACTGTCCATGCCGAAACTTTTCGACGGCTCTCGGTATCGATGGCTAACTGTTGAAGGGTTTTCGCCCTGGTAGAGGGTAAGTATGCTCTTCCGTCTTGAGATGAGAGGGTTACCCCTATGAAGTCCAGTCTCTGCTGTGGAGTCAAGATGGATTTCTCCTCGTTGACCCACAGACCCAATGAGTCCAACAGGTTGAGGGTGGTTGAAATGTCTCTCTGGAGCGTGTCGCTGTTGTCCGCTACCAGAAGCCAGTCGTCGAGATATGGATAAATGAATATTCCTTTCTGTCTTAGGTGGGCACACACCACCGCCATGACTTTCGTGAAGATCCTCGGTGCCGTGGCCAACCCGAACGGAAGAACAGTGAATTGGTACTGGGCTGTACCGATCGAAAACCGAAGGTAAGCTTGATGCGACTTCCTGATGGAGATATGGAAGTACGCATCCTTCAGATCCACCACTGCGAACCAAACCCCCTTCTGTAGGAGTTGCAGAATCGAAGTAACCGTTGTCATACGGAACTTCCTCGGGGTGATAAATTTGTTCAATTGCCTTAAGTCCATGATCGGTCGAAGACCTCCATCTTTCTTCGGGACCGTGAAGTATCGGAAGAAAAACCCCTGGTTGAGTTCCTCTGCAGGTACGGTAGAGATGGCTCCCTTCGACAGCAAAGTCTGTACCTCGAGAAGCAGAGGAGGGGATGGCGCCGTTACTTTCAGCCCCGAAGAAGGAGGAAGGACATCGAGCTCGATGGCATAACCCGAGTTGATGATAGTGAGCACCCAGGAGTCTGTTGTTATAGACTCCCATTGATGGTAATGGGGTGCTAGGCGGTTCGCAAAGGGAGGTGGATCTGGGGCCGAAGAGTCAAACCCGCTGCTTCTTACTGAAGTCGGGCTGCCTCTTATCCTGCTGATATCTGCCCTGGTAGGGCCTCTTCCTTTGGAGCTGCTGTTGCTGTTGTCGAGGTTGAGGTTGGTATTGCCATTGCTGATATTGTTGTACAGGTGGTCTTGTCCATCTCTTTTGCCTATATTGTTGAGGAGGAGCAGTAAACCCCATCTTTTTGGCTGTTGTTCTTGCCTTATAGATGGAGTCTAAAGTCTCATCGGTCTTAGAATTAAATAGCCCTTCGCCATCGAATGGCATGTTTTCAATTCTAGCTTTGGTTTCATGTGTGAGGTTAGCCGATCTGAGCCAAGCGTGCCTCCTCAAAGAAATGACCGCCATCATTGACTTTGAGTGACAGTCCACCTGGTGTTGCGCGGTGGATAATTGCTGTCTTGCGATGGCTGATGCCTCATTTTGAAAAACTCTCACAAGCTCTTTTTTGTCCTCTGGGAGGTGTTCACATAAATTTCCTATCTTCTCCCAGAGGAAGAGCTGGTACCTTGCCATAGTTGCCTCGTACACTGACGCTTTGATTCCCAAGGAGGAGGATGAATAGACTCTTCTCCCAGTTTGATCTAACTTTCTCCCCTCCCTATCTACAGGCGCAGAATGGGTCTTCTGTGACTGACCCTGCGCAGACTCCACCACTATCAAATTTGGTTTGGGGTGCTGGACCAAAAATTGTGCATCATCCTCCCTTACACGATATAGTGTTTCTAGTCTCTTTGATGTTGTTTGTGCCACTGCTGGAGTTTTCCAAGACAGCTGTGCCGCCTGTTTCAGGGCATGAGGTATAGGAATAGCTAGACGTTGATTTGTTGTTGTTTGAAAGACATCATAAATCGGGTCGACGACCGATTCATCCGCCTGCTGGATGTCGAGACCTAATGTGTTGGCCATTCTGAGCATATGATCCGAAAATTGGACCATATCATCGGACGGTGAAGAAGGGTCCGCGTCATCGACTGCATCGTCCGGTGAAGTTGCTGTCGGAACTAGAGATTGTGCTGACTCTGAGTCGATGGGTAGTTTTCTTCTGGTGAAGATAACGTCACCACTTGCAAATTAAGCCTTTCTTCCTGCGTTGGCATCACAGTAGATGTAGCAACCAGTATCGCATGTTGCTCACGGTGTCGAGGAGTCGATACCGTTGAAACTTGATGCACAGGAGGAGGAGGCAAGGGTAACTGGCATACCCTCGATGTTGGCGGAGGATGAGCATAATAGCCCTCAGGCTGGTAATGCTCCTGGCCCCCTTGAAAAAATTGTTGTGGTCGGTAACGATCCCACTCATAGAAGTCATATCTGGATTGGGGATCAGAGTATTGAGACACTCTGTCCCAGTCCCGTCTTGGAGTCTGTCTCGGCGAGGGCTGCACGGGGATCAGACCCTGGAGCTCCTGCGGCCTTACAGGTTGTCGAGCGGAGGCTACCGATACCGAATCTCTGATTTCGCCCTCAGATAGACTTGGAGGGCGTGTCGGTACCGTGGCCATCGGTACTGACAAAGATCTCGACACCGAGGGAGGTCTCGGTATCGAAGTGGTTGGCGCAGCGGGAGGCGTTGACTGGCTTCTGATCGATGCCGAAGCACGAGGCGACGGTACGGAGAGTTTTTCCGTGTCTCTCTTTCTCTCCAGAGAGCTTCGGCTATTGGGCGGTATAAAAATGTAATAAATAAATAAATAAATAAATTTTTCTTCTTCTTCTCCAGATCGGAAGAAGGTATCAGAGTTCTGGCTTTTTTTGAAATTTTTTTAGCCATTGAACTTGATAAAGACCGGCCAGGCGTGAGGGGTATCTGAGCCCTATTTGCTCTGGCCTGCACTTCAGTGCTATGGTCTGACGGTTTGTCTGCAACGGTCTTAGTAACTGCCATCTTGTGTGTAACGGACTTATGAACCGCTGTTTTCTCCATCGTAGGGGCCTCCGTGGCCTTGAGAGCCTTTTCCCACAGTATCGAACGAAGTCGGTCTGCTCGGTTTTTTCTTGTCTGTTTTGTAAAAGACATACAGTGGTGGCAAGCCTCTACCACATGTCCTTCACCCAAACAAACAATACACAAAGAATGTCCGTCAGACGGTGGAAGTTTGGCCCCACACTTGATGCACTTTCTAAAAGGGGTTTTAAGTGCCATAAAGGCCTCACGCGACAGAAGTCGCTGAGGAAAAATTCTAACTACAAAAACTTTTTTTTTTTTTTTTTTTAGGATAGAATAGAGGAGAAAAAAGGGCATTAAAGCTAGAAGCGAGCAAAAAGAGGAAAGATTTGAAATAAAGAAGTAAAGAAGGTATTTTAAATAGACAAACGCTAAGAGGTTGGTTCTATGGTCTATGCACAATGGCGGACGACGAAGAACTGAGGTAAGGGCGGGAACCCCATGGACATGCGCGGTAGCGTGGGGGAGGGGTTCCCGCCAAAAACGTTCCACTCAGCTATAGAAGGTTCCAGTCTGGTCTCTGCGCAGGCGCAAAGCCCATATGTGTGATGCATAGAGACCACGAAGAAGAACCATGGTTTGATAGTGCAGCTGGATTCACACAATACAACCCATATTTAAACACAACCCATTATTCAACAACAACCCACATTCAAGCCATACTCAGCCTTGAGTATTTGTTGTGCTGTGTGAACCCAGCCAATATCTACTAGATCAGCCCTATCCACATCCTTGTTGACAGTCTCAAAGAACTCTAAAAGTTACAGAGGAAGGATTTACCTTTCCAGAAGACATGTTCATTCTTCTTTAGCAAGACTTGTCCTTCTATGTGCTTGATAAATTTATCTTTAATAATGCTTTCCATCCATTTACCTGGAACAGATGTTAAGTTAACCAGCCTATAATTTCCTGGATCCCTCTTTAAAAACCTTCAAAAGGCATTTAAAAAAAGAAAGTGCAGTCAAGGTCCACTCAATTAAAAGAAAAAAAAGGGTACTGAAACAGATATCAAGGGAACAAAGGTGCAAACCTTTTTGTGTAATAACTAAAGATAAGTTTTTGCTCCATTTAAAATGACAGTTTTTGTACAGTAATGAAGATACTCCAAAAGTACCATGCACGTTTCAGAATAACAGGATAATTTATTGTTAATTCATGAAAATGAGATATGTATATTAATGTATTTGTATAGCCATTCAAGAACACAAACAACAGAACAAGGAGTTAATTGTTCCCCAATACAACTTTTCTTCTCTCACCCCCAACGCTTTTCACTATTCATGATGATATGGATTAATTTAGTTTACATCTATTTCAGGGAATTCAATACAGTTCAGGTTGAGAACTTGATCTTTTGCATTTAAGTATCATTGCATTATTATTTTAATAAGATTATATTACCCTACATATACTTGCAACAGGCAAGGTGTTTGTCCCCATTGGGCTCATTTTCCATTCTCATCAATATACAGGATAAAAGAGGAGGAATATATTTAAAGAAATAATATACTTCCAGAATTTCCTTCTCCCTCTCTCACCCTTCACATTTGCAATGGAATCAAGCACAGATTTGATCCACATGAAAAATTCCTAGCTAAATCAGGCAGGTTCTGTGTAATGTTGCATTTTGACTGCACAGCAACATCAACAACAAAAGTCGTCTGATAGAAGGAGTATAGATTTTTGGTATCAAAGGAACCAGCTTCCCATAGAAGCCAAATAAAATTCAAATAAAAATGCATAGACATAGGTAATGATAGCTTGGTGGGGAGCTGTTCTTTTGCAATTGAAAGCATTGAACACATAAACAAACATCAGTTTTTACATAACTCATTTCTTTGGGGAGTCAAGGCCCAATACATAATTAAATGAGTTTCTTTTTTATCCCGATACATAGTGATGCAATGTATGCTCTCCAAACAAAATAAATATCTGTTACAATGTGTGAACCTCATGATCATTGTGCTTGTTTTCTTTTCTTTTCTCTATAGACAAGTCATATACAGCACTGTGCCTATAAAAACAGTTTTTCCTTGTTACAGACTGTAGGATCATGGGAATTCCATTAGCTACACAGCAGAGAAGAACAATGGGAAAACCCAATGAATAAGGACTGAGAATAAAATCCATGGCTCCAAAGCTCCAGCCCAAGTCCTTCCAGTAAAGTCTCTGGGACATGTTCCCTCCTCCCTATAAGAACGAGAGACCTATCATGTTGCTAGGTCCAGAGTTCCAGTGGATGTTACCCAGTGAGCATATGCACTGTTAATACAAATGGGAAATGTGGGGGAACAGCACACTCAATGCCAACAACCTGAGGTGTTAGAAACGAAGCAAGTACAGATTAGCCCATCAGAGCTGAAATAAGAAGTATGGAGCAGAAAATGGCTGAATCAACTCACTGGTATTGCATGCAGAGAATTGCAATAACTTTAAAAGAAGTATCACACATCCTTATATCCAAACACCATCCTGAGTCTCTCACCACAAGTTGATATTAAAGTTGTTCTGGTAGTAGGGTGAAAACAATTATATGAATCCAACTGCATGTCTGGTTTTTGTCTGGTTTTGACTGTGGAATGCCCTCCCCTTGGAGGCCCGACTGGTGCCAACGCTGACTTTATTCCAGCGCCAAGTAAAAACATGCCTTTTTTAAAAAAGCCTTTAATGGTTAAATTCATCAAGTTTGCACATTTTTTTAACTGTTTTAATTGTTTTTACTGCTTTTAAATTATATACTAGTTTTAACTTGATTGATGGGTTAATTTGTTTTTAGCTATGTGTATATTTATTGTTTTATATCGTATAATTATATCTGTATGCTGCCCTGATATAGAGCGGGATATAGGGTGGGATATAAATATACAGTGGAATTCAAGTCAGTGAATATTTTTGTTAGATTTCTATTCAAGTATTCATTAACATTAACGGGGTTTTCATTTCAATGGTGGAATTTCAAAAGCACTAATAATTTCAGCTTCATGATTGAATATTAAGTGTTACTGAAATACAGCATCAATCTGTTTTCTGTGGTTCTCATTGACTGCCTAAATCTATTGCCTGACTATGAATCAAGAGCAAGTCTTTTAGGCCACCCATTGAAACAGTTGATTCCCACTGTGTCCTTCCCCTCCTCCACTTTTTTTTTTGTGTGTGTGTGTGTGTGTGTCAAACAAAGAATGCCGGATTAATGTCTTCACTTCCAGTCCAGACCAAAACAGATTTAAAGTAGGAATAGTAGTGCACTCTGGACACACAATGGGACCTCCCAGTCACCCTGGAGAGCGACCAATTCATGACACACACAGGGTTGGCATAGGAACAATTTTGCCAGCTAATCAAACCACACCCTTAACACATGGTATAACTTTGTTTTGGTTTGGATGGAATATTGGCTGGGATCTAACAGATTGTTGAAATGACATAGATTTTGCATGGTTTTAAGTTTTTGGAGGTCACCCACCACCACCACTACCACCACCAACAACAACAACTATTTCAGTGTTAGGGAAAGGATTCAAAAATACAGATCTGTTCTTTTCTTATGCAGTTGAAAATCCAGCAAAGAATTAGCCATAAAATTAGTTATTTAGATGTGCAAATAGAAAAGCAACAGTATAACTACTACTTTTAAAACTGCAGCCAGATGTCTCAAGAATCCCCTTTTTAAATCAATTGCTTCAAGCACTAGAAACTGTACAGGGGAAGAGTAATTAATTCTATTTCAAAGCTGGAACATTACAGAGATGGACTAAATTAAGGTTTTAATTGACTTCTTAAAGACACGCAGCTTTGCAACGTTTTGTTCATAGGACATATCCTGGCTATATCAGGGAGAGTTGGGCGTTAAAGGAAATCCTAGCAAATCTCTAGAGAAGCAGAATGGACATGTGTCAATTTACATGATTGCAAACTGAGTGACTGGGCACTGCTATGAGGTGAAGATGGGCTGCTCGCAGTGACAACAAGTTTGTCCTTAAAGTGCTCTGGATGGTTAATGGCAAGAGCTAGCAGACAGCTAGGAAGGATTTCTGTGACTTTTATTCCCTATGAATCAGTAGGTAGCATTTTTAGACAGGCAAGTCACAGTGTTTTTCTATTGATACTAGTAAGTGCTGCCTCAGATTCTGAACATTGATCTGAAATTTACAGGATATGCTTCTGGGGAATTGGGGGGGGGGGACCTTATGGGGAAATACTGCATTTTAAGAAGTTTCAGGTTATAGTAAATGAGAATATAGTTAATATCAGAAATTCTTAAATGTTGTTTTCCCAATGGAGTCTTCTCTTTATATCTCTCTCTCTCTCTCATGCACATACATTCATGGGTAATGAGGCCTTCCCTTTCTCCTGCCACCATCCTCTGGGGCCATGAGGGTGTGTGTGTATGGATGTGTGCAAAGGGGACTCTACACCTCTACCAATGCATACATGTTGAAATCCTACCCATGAGTGAGCACCTGACTGGGCCAGATTCCCCCTCACATGGTGGACTTCTATGCATATACAGTATTTTTACATGCTGTCCTTATGTGGACCAGCACACATCTCAGTGGGGGTGTATTTGTGGCTGCCAAGAACGGCCCTACTCCCCCATCCACTTGTGAGGGGTGCTGAACTTCTCTAAAGTGTAACTATGATAATGGAAATAATATTAAACTTTCATATTTGATTCAGGGATGGAAATAAGCAGAGCCACGGAACTGAGTGGAAGGGTGGCATTTATTAAAGTCTCTGAAGGAGAGATGCTAGAAAACCAATATCTCCCCTTCCAAAAGTTGTTACTTTATTGGCTTCCAGCACTGTCAATCAGGACAAGTGGAAGGACCCCAATGCTTGCTTTCATGGTGCCACTTTGCCACTGCTTTGTACCTAAACCCCATGGGTTTGCTGCTGCAGGGTGGGGGGCGGGTAATCCCCATGGCAGGAGGCAGCACAGAATTTCCTGCAGCCATCCAAGTACTCAAGCCCACCCCCTGCCCAGCTTCTGGCAACCATTTGCTACGGAATGCCCCTGGCTCGACGCCGAAGCAAGGTCACATGGCAGAAGGGCCATGGTGACCTCACTTTAAGGGGAAAAGTTGGAATAAGTCCCTGACTTCTTAAAGTTGCAGCTTCAAAGAAAAGCTCCGGGGGGCTGTGGGTCAGCAGCTGCATCTTATAACTGATGCAGCAGCACTGAGCAGCCACTGCGGGGCAAAGAAGACATATAGAGCCCTCCCTGTCTCTTTCATTGTACCACCATTTAAAAAAGCAATCCTGTTGGATGGGGACATGGGCATAAAAAAATGACCAGGTGGAAATCCCATGTTTCTGCTGCAATCAAATACGAAAACCAAGGGGAGGGACAGGAAGTCAGTTCTTTCCACCTTTATAGCAAGATCTGCTCAGGCTCTGAAACCTCAGTGTACATATTAAACCTTCTTTTTGACCCAGTTCAGTTCACTTCTGTGGGACTAGCTATATAAATAGTAATAGATTTTGGCTAAGTTCAGAGCAATAAAGTTGTGTGCTTTAGATTTTGGCATGGAGGAAGGGTGAAAAGTAAATTAAAATTTCAGTGTGACAAAACTGGCTGAAGAACTGCAGCATCAGATAAAAAAATACCCCCCCCATTAAAAGGTAACTTTAATTGCTTTGACTCTACAATAAAACAATGAGATGCTGAAATGAGCGTAAAGTGCTTTACCAAGCAAGGAGATTCTATCATTTCAGTACGTAGCTAATGAGAAAAACAGATCCCTGCATTTATGAAATGTAGAAAAAACTTAAGACTTCTAAAATTTTATGTATTGCTCCTCCTAGTAAAATATGAAAAACAGCATAAGGCTGAGGGAAATGTCTATAAATAAATATTTTAAAGATTATATGTATACACACACATACACACACGCTTAAAATACGTATCTCTACAAAAGAGAATAAAAAGGGATTTAGAAACATCTGGCCATATTTTCCTCCCTCTCATGTTTTATCACTATTTGATA
Organism: Elgaria multicarinata webbii; assembly: GCF_023053635.1. Lineage (NCBI taxonomy): Eukaryota > Metazoa > Chordata > Lepidosauria > Squamata > Anguidae > Elgaria > Elgaria multicarinata. The sequence continues at coordinate 65,118,039 of NC_086178.1, forward strand.
AAACCATTTTTCTAGCCTTTCCTCAGTGAGCTCATTCCTGACCCCAACTTGCTCTTCTTCTTTTTTGTAAACCATATCTGTTGGAAATATTGAATAATGGATGGTTTTCCACAGCCCAAACCTGCAAAACAATTATTTGCTTCCACAAGGCAATAGAATCAAGCTTAGGTCAAGAGGGAATTGCTCACTAACATTAGAGACCACCCACACTACCAGTGCACCAGCCGACATTAGTGCTGCTGTACCAGAAGTGTAACATTTGTTCACTAGTGGGAATGGCTGGCTATAATCTTACCTGTAACCTGGTTGTAACTTTACCAGCAATTCCTCACCTGTAATCATCAGAACATGATGGTATAGAGAGAGGGCATGGTTCACTCAGCATTGTAAAAGCATACCATTGATGACTGTCTAGCAGTCTCTATCCAACAGTACCTGGGTGTGAGCTCCTGACATCAGTGATAGTGGTTAGCCAGTCAGCGACCACATGCTCACACAGTGCTGACGAAGCCACTCTCTGCCACTACCACTGCTGTCCAATGGTTAATGGAATTTACCTTGATCACTTGCAGGGGTAGTTGATGAGCCCAGCTGGTGAACCACTTTACTGAATGCACCTGCTAGAGCCTACTAGGCTAATCGTGACACTGTCCCAGGGCCAGAGCCCTTGCTTATGTACTGTTGCACCCCTAAGGAACCACACAGAGGGGCAAGGTTGTGCCAGGCCAAACTGTTATTTGTGGGCTTGTCTGGGAAATGTGGAAGATGGTTTTGCTCCATTGGTTCTGGATTAAGAACATACGAAGAGCCATGCTGGATCAGACCAAGGGTCCATCTAGTCCCACACTCTGTTCACACAGTGGCCAATCAGGGACCTGCAAGCAGGACACAAGTGCAACAGCACCCTCCCGCCCATGTTCCCCATGAAACTGGTGTACATAGGTTTCAGCTGCAGTGCTGTGCTGCAAATTACTATAGTCTACTTCAGATGCCTACCTGTCTCATATGATGGCCTATCGGAATTTGTTGTGAGGCTACCAGTAGAGTCATAAACATGGGAGCACATGGAGACAGTGATTTATTAACTGAACGTCCATGTGGAAATCATGGCAGCTTAGGAAAAGGGCCATGGGTGAAATCCCTATGTAAAGTTTAATTGGTGCATTTCTTTCTGGATAGCAAGTCTACCAGCATCAAGACACTCCTGAAGGTGATTTCATGAGGGTTCTGGGGATCTAATTCAAGCCTATGTGTGCCACTTCGGCTTAAAAAGTTGTAGGTTATATTTTAAAAGCATTTAAACAGTTTCTTGTGAAATAGCTGAAGTCCTCAAGTAGACTCTTGGTTGAGGAGTGTATGGCAGAGGTGGAAAGCACATGGGCCTCCAGTTGTTGGAGTTCCAACTCCATCAGCATAGCCAATAGTCAGGGATGATGGGAATTGTAGTCTGACAACATCTGGAGGACGAGCCCTGATGGATGGTTTGAGGTCCCTACATTTTTACTACATGCTTATTATTGGAGGTCATTGCACTTTGCAGGCATAGTGCTGGAATCTCATATTGCAATTGGGAGTGTGGAATCTGATGAACAAGGCAAGATGGATGTGATTTCTGTAGAAATGATTGTACTATAAGAGACACTAGAGGAAATCATGTCTACACAAAGCCTTGGTTGCTGCAGTGGAGAGGCATATCATTTACATGAAGGGAAGCAGCATGGGTTTTCTGGCAGCCATTAGGCTTGCTGGACCCACCCCCTCCCCCTCCTGCAGCTTCCATTGACCAATGAGAGGTTGCCTTCTGCCTGGGAATGCCTCCCCCCCCCCCCCCCGGCACAGTGCCTGAGCAAGAACAGATGGGGAAGAGCTGTGCTGACCTTGCCTGGATAGGAGATGTCATTGTAAGTCCCCAACTTTCCTGCTGCGGGTCTTTGGGTCTTCACCCCAGGGCGGCTCCGAATCGGCAGCTGCATCATATTTCTTATGCAGCGTGGATTCAGAGCCTCCCTGGGTCAAAGATGGCATTGGGTCCGTTCAGAAGACACCTTAAACCATGGCATTTTTGCTTTATTCAACATGGTTAAAGCTGTGGTTTAAGGTGCCTTGTGAATGGGGCCACTAAGACAGTCCCCTGGTGAACCTTGCAAATGGCAAGATGGTCAGGAACCAATAGACAATGGCTGCAGAGAAGGCAAATATAGGCCCTAGAGATGTTACGTGTCTAATTTCCAATAATAATAATAATAAAAAAGCATTAATACACATATGAAGCACTCCCGAGTCTTCATTTTGTGAATCTTATCATCTGTTTTAATCATGCATGTGAAAAGATGGCACTCACATTTAACTCCTTTGTCATATTATGTCCATAAAATGTATATGCTCATCTTTATACTGAAGAGGGTTCCTTCTTATCTTTTTTACTCACAGCTGGAGAAGAAGTAGTTTTGGCTCTGCAAGTCCTATTACAGTGCCTTCATAGCAAAGGCAATTGTCACCTCCTTATTTTCTTTTCTTTCCATTTTTTTAAAAACTCAGCCGCTCTGCTGCAGTTGATCAATTGCAAGAGCACTACGAAAAAAAGTTAGTCATACATGATCAGCAAAATGGCCCAAATGATGTCATCCATCAACATGGACATCGCAATTTGCCCACTATTTTCTCATAAATCAAATCATAGTCCCACAAGGTAGAAGAGCAGCTCATGAAGAGGCAACATGGCAGCGGTTATCGGCAGAGTGAGAGAAATGCTCCCTCAAGGATACAGTAATTATTTTGACTCGATGGGAAATAAAGAGGAGAAGGGATGGTAGTGGAGAACTGGAGAGTGTCTGCCTCACTTCATTACTATTCCCTAGACTAGAGACGCAACATATGCTTTTCATTGGAAAGCCAATAATTCTGAATCTTGGGACAGGTGAAAACTTAAATGACATTTGCAAACCTTGATTTATATCCCTGCTTAACTCTGAAACATGCTTGCGATGTAGATCTATATGTTCCCATAGATTAGTGGTCAATGTCTATGCATTTGCAATGACTTATTCCTAGACTTTGTCTGTCCTTGTCACATAATTAAATATTTTAGGTACTAATCTTTACTTAGAGAAATATTCTTTTCTTTCAAGTTTCTCTTCCATTTTATATAGCATCGCTGCAATTCTCTCTCCTCTCCTCTCTGACTTTCCCCCACGTGGAAATGTTGTACTGGCTGGAAAACTCATTAAAAGTTATTTATGAGCTGTTAGTGATCCCATAAGGATTACACCTAATTCAGTTTGTAAAGCTTTGGAGTTACATTGCTTCCCAGGAATATTCCTCACAACAGCAAGGGCCACCTTTCCCATTGCTTGACTCTTTGTATTTTAGAAACAAAACATGCCCATTAAGTTCATAGCAAATGGAGAATTCTTGTCATCTTGACTCAGGGACACTAATTTAGTGCCGGTTTAGTACATTGTCCCTCCTTTACTCCTGAACATGTCCAGATAAAAAGCTTATGCATTAGATACCCGAAACATGATGAACTAAGCCACAATGCTACATCACAGTCCACTTACATCACAGCTGCTATGGCCAACAGATGGCCTTCAGAAAGGTGTTCTGTTCTAGGAAGCGCTGCATAAAAAGCCATATAAACAAATCATATATCTGATAGAATGCTGCATAGGCTCAGTCCTATTATAATTCTGCAACTTTCCACAAGTTGAGCTGCACCACCTTTATTCTTTGGCCTTAGCTAGATCTAAGGTTTATCCCGGGATCGTGCCAGGGTTGTCCCTGCCTGCTGCTGGGATATCCTGTGTGTAATTTACATGAACAGGGATGACCCTGGGACAACCTTGGGATAAACCTTAGGTCTAGCTAAGGCCTAAGTTGCAGAATTTAAAATCCATCTCTACAGAAGTTCTCTACAGATTCTAGAATATGTGTTTTTAGGGTTGCTAAATTGCTGCAAGAGATTAAAACAAACAATCTGTCTTCAGATATCAGATTTATCTCCTGACAATATGGTAACACATATCTTGCAGAGGAAGAAAAAACTTTGGTTCTGAAAAGGAAGGTTCCCCCCACCCCCAATCTTTGAGAATTCTTTCGGAATGTAAACCATGGTGATTCTGTAAATATTATATACTCGGACCTTTAAAATGCTTTTGACAAATCCCCTCACCAAACTGTCCTGTGAAAATGTAGTCACTGGGATAAGAGGACAGGTCTCTTTTGGATTAATGACTGGTTAATAAGAAGTTAGAAGATATACCTTGGAGGAAGTAAGGAGTGGGTTTTCTAACAGCTGAATGGATACTAATCATATTTAGCTTCTTCATAAGAGATCTGGAGTCAGGGCTGAACAGTGAGGACATGTTTGCAAATAATACCAAATAATTTGCAATGGTGAAATCCCAAGCAGAGTGTGAAGAGCTCCAAAGAGTCAATTGCCTGACTGAGCAACAAAGTGGCAGATCAGGTTCTATGTAAGTAAGTATAGCGTGATACATAAAGGGCAAAACATCTTGGCTGTCCCATGAGCTCCTGTGGTTTGCATTGACTGTACTTGGCCAAGAAAATAATCTTGGGGTTATTGTGGACAGTTTATTGAATACTTCAACATGTCAGAAAAAAGTCTGTAATCCATGATTACAATGCTTTATTCCATTTCATTTCATATGTAAATAAGATGGTCCTAAAAGTGATCTGCAATGTAATACAGTGAATCCATGGGAGAGTCAGGTAAGCACATGAAAAGTACAGCCTTTATCAGTCAAACAAGAACAGAAGGCTCTCATACACTTTTTCAGCAATGCTTCTTAAGTGTCTCACATGTGTCTTAAGTTTCTCATTTTTAAAATCAAACATTCCTCTCCCCACTCCTAAAATCCACCCTTTTGAGCTGAATTTGAGGAAATACATGAAAAAGACGAAATGCATCACACACACAAAGGGGGGAAAAGAAGGTGTGAATTTGCATAAAATGTGCATATGCTACTTTTAAACTATCATTTAAAAAGAAGTACAGTATATCACATTGTAGGGGGTGATATTGTAGCCAGATGTGCCTGCTCAGTCTGCTGTTTAGGTGCCAAGTATCCATGGGCAATGTCAAGGGTCCTATTCTCCCTTCTTATAGCTTTTTATCTTTAAACCAAGGCCAAATCTACACCTTGTATCAAATCATTACAAATGTGGAATAAAACACAGGAAATAACACTATGAGCTTCTTCAGACCGGGTGGGGGGGATCGTATTTCCCTCCCCTCGCTTTGCATCGTGCTCCTGTCCCACAATAGGGGTGAGCAGCTTCCTCTTTCTTCAGCTGAAGAACAAGGAAGTAAACAAAGACCACATGGCCCATTCAGTGGGCATTTTTTTTTTTTTTTTGCATAGCTTTCCTGCATGCAGCAGGAGATGGCTGCATGTTTCGCTTCAAACCAAAAAAGACAGATTTTCTGGGTCTTATTTTGTAATGGAAAAAGGACCAGAAGGAACGGGAGATGCATGGGAGGCAGACAGTGTTGTCAAAAGTACCCAAAAACATCTGCAAGTGGCCAATAATTTGTGTGCTATAAAATGCTTGTCTGATGACGCTCTAAGAAAGCGATATATGGAATGTGGATTGTGCCTCATGCCTCAACAGTTATCAGGGCACTTCAGTACCCCTACAAACCAGAAGTGTAGATCTAGCCTTGGACTTGACAGCTGTTCAAATAGAGGCGCTCTCAAAAAGAGGGCTGTCATCTGTCACCCCTTCAAATACAGGACTGACTTTCCATGTAAATGGCCACTCTACTCCTTTTGCCTAAACATTTGCATGGTAGGTGGGAGAGTGCCAGGGAAAGATACCTCTAACAATGACAAGTATATGAGATAAAGCACCCAAAAGAAGACTTTTTCTCCCACTTATTCATTTTCTTTTCCATCACTGCACTGAGGCTATGTTACCTAGAATATAAATCGGAGGCAAAGGGAAAGAATTCAACCCAGGTAGCTTGTGTTTCACTCCACACTTTCCACAGCCGTTCCTTTTCTTTCTAACTATGTTTAATTGGCTTACCCAGCCCACCTGGTAAACTTCTAAAATCTTTCAGGTCAGGCCTTCAATAAGGAGAGAAATTTTAGGAAGCAAAAATAGCTCACTTGGGATGTAACAAGTTTTGTTTCATCAGCTGTCAGGCAGCTCTGCTTCTCTTATATGAAGGGAGGAAAGCATAGGGGGAAAGAAGGTGAGACAAGAAAAGTCTTGTTTCTCAACTGATGTGGTGAAGAGGGAGGAGAAAGGTCAAGATGAGATGATCCATGATACCTTGCTTCTGAAAATGTCCTTCTACTGATCTGTGTCTATCATAGTTTCTGATTCTTCAACAACATTATTAACTGTCTTGGTTGTTGTCTAGGAAGTCTCAGTGGTGTACAAAGTTTGCTCTCCTTTTACATACTTCCATTTCATTGCTGCAATCAGTGAATGTGGTTGGGTGAAGCAAAGGAAAGGAAAACATATAGCTGGGTGAATTGCAACTCAAATTGGAGCCACTATTAAACCAAGTTATGCAAAATTCCTCTTGGGAATTACAAATAAAAGAATAAACATTTTGAAACATGCCTCACGCTTAATCATATAACTCTGAGAACAAAGGCCACATTTCTTCAAAGTTCTCAGCTTTTCCTCTCATATAGTACAAAACTCCCTGTAAGATTTGTGGTTCACGTGTACCCAAGTACCACTTGGCAATGTTCCAGATATATTTAGATTCAAACTCCCTCCCCCCTCCCACAATTAATTTCTCTTTTCCTTGTAAATCACAGTTTCCCATTTATTGTTCTCAAGGCAAAGCTTTCAAATATTCCTCACTAAAAGGGACACCCTTTCGTTTGTTCTCTCCTCTCCCCAAGCTGTTACGTCTCTTCTCGTGAGCCTTCAAAGTCCAACTTGTTTTCCTAAGACCATGATCCATAGGGGCATGTAAAACACGTTCTCTCAGAATTTTCTAAGTAAATGCTGAACAGCAGAACCCATAAACTGCTCTTTAACCCTCCCCAACCCCGTTCTAAAATGACTGGGATTTAGCTCAGGAAGTTTTTTTAGATGAGAAACTGGGATGATATTGTGCAGGTTTACACAAATGTGTCCTAGGCACAGGCATCTAGCACAATGTTATTCATCTTTTCTTTTCTTTTTATAGTAAGGGGCAGTGTCTGTGTACGTGTGTGTGTTTGTGTGTGTGTGTGTGATGTTTCTGGATCAGGACAGCTGTCTTTTCCACTTTATTACAGGTCATGCCTGCTGTCATGGCACAGTAATAGGGACTGTCCCATGACAGTGGAAGGGTTACAATGATTGCACCATGTAGTGAGATGAGGACCACATCTTTTCTATTCTTGCAATTGGTACAACAGAGGGAAGGTTATGTTTTGTCCAGCTGTTTTATCTTAGAGGGGTGTTCATGAATTGTATCTTGCCTTAGTATTGGGAAGACTTTAAAAACAGTTTTGATGAAGAGTTTTAACTCCTCAGACATTTCTTTTTTAAAAAATAAAAAATAAAAATCAAGATAACTTAAAAGTCCCCATTATGTCTGCCTGAAGATAATTCATTCATTGTTTTTTATTTATTTATTACATTTATATCCTGCATTTCCTCCAGAGAACCCAAGGCAGCGTACATGATCCTCTTTCCATTTTATCCTTTACAGCAACCTTGTGAGGTAGATTAGGCTGAGAGACAGTGGTCATGTCTACACCGGGGGGGGGGGGGAGGGAAGGAGGGGGAGGATCTCGTGATATGTTCATTGCGAGATCCTCCCCTTCAGTCCACATGGGCAGCGTGACATCCTGAGCATCGCCCCATTTTTAAAAAAACAAAATCAAGAACAGCTGGAGCACACGAGCGCTCCAGAAAAAATTGCAAAGTAAAAACAACAACACCTGACCCTGCTCCCCTCCCCACCCCCAATGGGCAAGGAGCTCATGTGAACACACAGGGATGTTCCCAGGGCAATCCCCAGGATAAGGCATTGTCTAGACTATTCCCAATGCCTGGCCGAAAGTCACCCAGTGAGCTTCATGGCTGATTGGGGACTAGAAACTGGGTCCCTTGAGTCCCAATCCAATACTCTAACTAGTATATCACACTAACTCATTCTTCACAATTTTTCATAGCTGTAGCCCATTTTTTATTTCAGATATTTGAGACTGAAACTTAGAGAAATGTTTATTCTGCTAGTACTGTTTATACTGTTAGTACAATTGTTGGCCTTTGGGAAGAAATTTGGAGGATGGACTTGGACTTTTATCTGTTTTATTTAATTATTGCATTTCTATACATCCCCATAGCCAAAGCTCTCTGGGCAGTTCATAAAAATTAAAAGGGAAAGAAGCATGTAAGATCCATATCTCCATATCATCAAATTATCGTAATTTACTCCTCATGCCATGCCAGCAACGAGACAAATTGCTTATAGATGGGGAAAAGTTTGAGGAATGGCTTCCAGATCAATGGCCATTTCTTATAACAAGCTTCCTTTCTCTGCATCGCTAATCACTGGGGCTTTATGTCCCTAATAGTGAAGCTTATCACTTCTGTTGCTGCATTTTGTTGCTGCATTTGAATTAAAAATTGGAAATGTTGGGAGGCTTTTGCTTTCATTTATTCAGTGTATTTACAAAAGGCTTTCAAATGAACATGTGGCATCAGACAAACACCTGGCAATCAAAGGACCCAGAGCCAGCTGTTGTCGTTGCAATTGGAATAATAAGTACATGATACCGACACTTTACCCTCGTGATTTCTATCACTCATGAAAGCAGAGAGAGGCAATGCTCAGGCAGACATTTAGAGAAATGCAGCCTTAAAGGATGCTTCTGTTCATTGCTCGCTTAAAAACAAAAGCCTTTTGCTGAGAAGTAAACATTTAAACCGATGGTGTTTTGCAGCTAGGAGTTGATGATGGATCCCTCTCTGTGTTCAGATACATGTTTCTTCAGGGCACACTACTTTTGACAACTTGCTGTTAAAGCATCTAAGTTAAAAACAATTCCTCCCTGAGCTCCCTCCAGCTGATCTGTGCAGTCTTACTCTTGCTCAGGTTCATAGGTCTCCTTTTCCTCTGGTGTATATAGCTGCTGATCTATTGAAGGCCCTGAGTAACAAAAGATGCTTGGAATGCCCTCTCATTCACAATAAAAGTCTCTGTCAAGACTACCATGTCTCTGCTTCTTCTTTTTTTTACGCATTCAAAATGCAAGTTGACTTTATACATTGCCCCTTGATGAAAACCGTATTTTCATCAAACAGAACTATATCTCAGCCCCATGTTAGTCAATGAACTTTTAGAAAAGTAACTCGTAAAGCTGCCATGGACATTTAACCAGTGCATCCGGCAAAAGATAATGTGATTCGTTTTTGCTGGACGAACGTACCAAGTCTCTTTTTTATCTCCTGCACTAGGTTCTTTTATTCAAAACGTACAGAGAATGCTAGCATTTGGCGTGATATCTGTGGCTTAACAAAAACACACACACCAGAGTACCCGAACGTGCACACACGTTTGCTCCGGTGCGCATCCGCACATTCCCCTACCCGACACACATACACATACACAAAGAACAGATGTGAAGAAATAGCAGATACAGTGCTATATTTGCAGTAAAACATTTTTAAATGTCAGAAGGAGAAAAGAATGAGTTTTCCTGACAGCAGTTGATAGACACAATCCCCTGAACAGTTCATACCCTCTCTGTTGTCCCTGTCATAAGATTTGTAGGTCGGTCTCAGCCAGTCACTGGGGTTAAAGGTCAGAGGCCGTGACCTGTTGATTTACCAAAGTATGATCAACTCGCACAAATTATAGGCATAAGAGAGTCCTGACAACTTCAATATGATGAGCAATGAGAGCAATTATTTGTGACATGTGAAACCAGTGTGAAAGCATAATTCTGTCACTGCATGACAAGGCATTATTAGCAGGGGCATGCAGCAGCTTGAACTGGGAAGAGCTTTAAAAGAAGCAGAGAAAAAGAGAGGGCAATTCCACGGAAATGCTAGAACAGAGCTTCTCTAACAAAGCAGCTAACCACTTGGGCTTCTTGGGCAGGTCTAAAACGTTTTTTCATTAGGGGAGGTGGTGAAAGCAGGGAAAGTTAGACAAGGATTTAGAGGATATTTGAAGGCATTTCTTATACTTTTAGTGCAGTGTTTTCTAGATTTCCAAGTGTATTTAAAAACAACAAGAACAACAACACACATGCAAATATAGATACTATATGATGAACAATGGAACTATATAGAAAGGTTCAAATTCTAGAGGCAGAAGAAGTTAGGGAAAGGACCAGGAAGCTTTGGGCATGAAATTTCAAGGAGGACCTGCAAGCCTCCTGTATCTTGCTGAAGGCTGACATAGGAGCATAGCAGGAGAACAACAAAAGAGAATGATAAAAGAGCTTTCAACTTGTGTCTGCAGTGCATATGGATGGGTCAGAATGCCGCTCCTCCAGAATAAGCTGAGGGCAGATTTGTCCTTCCTATCCAAATAGACAGGAATGAGGGCAGGTAGGATTTTTTGAACCTACATTCATGTGGTTGTGTGTCTCGGTAGGAGGGCATCAGCATCAGCATGCCTTTATAATGTGTTTCTACCCATACTAACAGCTGCTTTGCTTCAAACAGCTACCCACCCTCCCTACCACAATTCAATATGGGATTAGCTAGTCACCCATTGTGGACAGGAATTTTTTTGTGGGGGGGCATGGTTGGCCTTTTGGGCTTATCTTTTTCACCTGCCCCACACTGAGACTATGGTGGAGTAGATTTTTTATTTGGCTAATTCGGCTATACTTCTCATCACAGCTAGCAGGTAGAGCAGGAATACAGGGAGATGAGGGATGCTAAATCAACCTACCTCTCATTGCTGTCTAGCCTGAGATTGCAGTGGGTTTGGAGCTGCCATCAGGAGAAACAGGTTCATACTCCTCAACTGCTGGCCAGCAGTGATGGGCAAGGGCAATCATGGGCCACCTTGGTACATGAACAGGCAATGAAAAGCTTGGGTAGCCTTCAGGGCTTGCTGATGTTTCAAGCTGGGGTGGAATTGCTCATAGGGGAGCTCGGATGTTTACTAAGGTTTCCCTGGTTTGCCTTGTTGCATTTTCTGGTTTGCCTTGTTGCATATTTTTCTTATGTTCAATAAAGTTGTGTTTATCCAGTGTGTGGCTGCTGTGAAAAAGGCAAACTCAGTGACCCTGTTCAGATGACACGCTAAGCCTCGGTGGTTAAGCATTTGGAGCTAAACATTATGGCTTAGCGTGCTGTGTAAGCCATAACTTAGTGTATCGTGTGAACTATTCCTAACTATGGTGGCTATATAACCATGTCATTTGCTGCAAAAGGGTTAGCAACCTAACCATGGCTTAGCATGTTGTCTGAACAGGCCCCATGTTAGGCATAATTAGGAAAGGAATAGAGAATAAAACTGTCAATATCATACTGCCCTTATATAAATCTATGGTGTGGCCACACTTGGATTACTGTGTTCAGTTCTGGTAACCACTCTTAAAAAAGGATATTGTAGAGTTAGAAAAAGTGCAGAAAAGGGCAACTAAAACAATCAAGGGGCTGAAGCATCTCACCTACGAGGAAACGATACAACGTCCAAGATTATTTACCTTAGAGAAAAGGTGGGTAAGGGGACACATGATAGAAGTGTACAAAATTATGCAAGGTGTGGAGATAGTCTATACTGAGACATTTTTTTCCTTCACATAATACTAGACTCCAGGATCATCCCATGAAACTGACTTGTGAGAGTTCAGGACAGATAAAAGGAAGTACTTCTTTAAACCGCACATAGTTAAACAATGGAATTTGCTACCAGTTAGATGTAGTTATGGCCATCAAATAGGATGGATTTAAAAGAGGGTTGGACAAATTCATTAAGGCTAAAGCTATCTATGGATACTAGTCCTGGTGGCTATATGCTACCCCCAGTATAAGAGGCAGCATGTCTATGTATACCAGTTGCTGGGGAACATGGGTGGGAGGGTGCTGTTGCATTCATGTCCTGCTTGTGTTTTTCTCTTTGAGAGCCACTATGTGAACAGAATGCTGGACTAGATGGACCTATGGTCTGATCCAGCATGGTTCTTCTTATGTTCTTATGAATGCAGAGGAGGAAAGTGAACCTTTTATTGAATCATTTAATGGAGTAGAAATAAGCATAGAAATAAATGTGTGAATCTCAAGCTCAATACTACCTTATCCTAAATTCTGTCAGCAATGATGACTGCTTTAGAAGCCTAGTGCAACGAACAGTTAAGCAATATAAGTCCCTTACAAGAGGTCAGCAAGACGCTGAATGCTGCATTCTTCCTTCAGGCTTCCAACCCATGGCGGCTTGGTCCAAGTGTGACTTCTTCCACAACCATTTATTTTTATTTATCAGATTGGTTCCTGGTTGCCACTGAAAAGCAAAGACACCTTTATTCTATACATGCAATGGGATGAAGTGATAAAATTCTATTTTGATACAATACTAGTTCAGCCTTCTCTCAACCTTGCTAGTTTTTTTTTATTTGCAGGGAGATTTTTACATAATGAATAATTTCTTTTGTCCAGTGTCCAGTAAAGTCCATTCTACTACCTCAAGATTGTACACCTTATTCTGATGCGTATGTACATCCAGCTACAATGAAAGATTGTGAAGGTGACACTCCTAAACTTCTCCAGACAAGTTACACTCTTACTGTCTGCTGCAGTTCCCTGCTCTTTCACCTCTGATGTACATTTCATGTGTGAACTAGTTTTGCTTAAATAGGCATGATTTCAGTACCACTCTGTACTGTATAAGACACTATATAGTGTCCCAAATTTCAACTACCATACATGTTCAGTGTTGCCCCCCAATTTTCAGTGGTGCCCCCCCCCCCCAATTATGGAATGATCTCCCCGACAAGGCTTGCCTGGCACCAACCTTGTTATCTTTTCAGTGCCAGGTCAAGGCTTTTCTCTTCTCCAGGCATTTAACAGCATATGTTGAGTTTTTAACTGACCCAGAATAGTTTTTTTAAATGGATATTGTATCTAATCTGTTTTTATGCTTTTTATGGTTTTAAATTTAAATTTTGTATATCGGTTTTTAATGTTCAGTGTTTTAATCTTGTAAACCACCCAGAGAGCTTTGGGCGTGGGGCGGTGTATAAATGTAAATAATAATAATAATAATAATAAATAATAATAATAATAATGTTCAGACTTTTCTAGTAATTCTGGTCTCACAGGTATATTGCTAGAACCTATCTGCCTTGCCACTGCTTAGCTCTGGAACATGTATTTTAATAATAATTTCCAACAACTATAACTCCAAATATGTGGAAAGTTCCTTTGCCTTGTTATTGAATAATAACAAGGCAAAAATGGTATCCATGCATGTAGGAAAGAGAAAATGGCTTCTAGGTCAGAAATGTAAGCTAGAGACAATGGCTTGAACCCAGACCTAACTTTCAGTAAACGGAAGGAGTCCTTTCATCAGATGAAGGCTTTTGGCCCAGCAATGCATCTCCCCATAGCAGTATGGGAGAGGGCTAATGCTTTCTGATTCTCACCTTGCAGTACCCTATGCCTCTTGAAAATTTGCCCAGGGGCTGCTGGTGCTGGTGGTAGAATAACGTGAGAGGTGATGCTGGGGGGGTTTCAGATGGAGGAGAGAATTAATGAATTTCTGCCAAAGGGAACTCTGAATGGAACTCTGGATCTAAAAACCAATAAAAAAAATCATTTCCCTCTGATCCCATTGGAGTCCGTGGCAAAACTCCCATAGTTTTTAACGTGGCAGAAACCTAGCATGGGGAAGGTAGATCATTTATTGTCATTTGTCTACACTACGCGTATATCACTTCTTAAATATTCACTTTAATTCTTGCTTCATTGCCTGCAATTATTTCAAGGAACAGAGTGTCATTTTGCTCTACGACACCTCCAGGAAATAACATAATTTGGTCTAAAATATCATCAAAGGTCAAAGTTACCCAAATCAAACGTTGTTAGAGATAAGTATGTTATTATTAGCCCTTTCCTATTTTATTCTGCGCTGTAAACAATAATCAGTTTATGTGCCCCTTTTGCTGAATTTGTGGGGGGAAAGCTTCTTGTGATGGGTGCTGAAAGCTTTGACTGTATTTGTCCACTTTTGCAAGAACAAAAATAATTTCAGACAAGATATAGGTCATCAGACCTAAATACACAGTCACTTTCTATTAAGGGGATCTATTCAAGGGATGAGCTAAGATCAAAATAAGTGAGTACAGATGCAGAAAGGCAAAGGGATTTGTCTGAAGTTCTGGTACATTGGCCATTATCTCAACCAAATAAGGAAGATCTGCTTTCTTCTTTCACACTTTCTTTGCCCCTTTAGATAAACCGAAATGGGAGAGGTAATGGCTATGTTGCGCCACCTATTAACTTGATAAGTGTTTATAAGTTCTTGAACAAGACAGCGTGATTAGTGTTGATTTTGTGGTTCATTTCCCTGTGTATGAAGTGCCTATTCCTTTGAACACGGTATGGTTTGCTAGGATGCAAAAGAGAACAATAATTACAAAAGCAAAGTGATGGGAATAATGTGATGGAAATTACTTCTTACCTATGAACCCTTTCTCAAATACAGATTTCTTTGATGTAGGGCAGCTTCACGCAGAATCCTTTTTTTTACCACAGGCAGCACAACATGAGACCCACCAGCCATGTAATGACAATCACTTCGTTTTTGCAGTTCCAGGCTGGGCAACGAAACCAGGAAATTTAGCAAGTCCCTGGTGGGCCACCGTACATGGCTTATGAGCTGCATTCAGCTTGACAGGTCACAAGTTGTGTACAACTGCTTCATTTGATCCTTGAGGTCATCTGGTGAGACCCTCCTGGTGGCACCACATACTCCTGAGGTCTGCGCCATAGTTGTTCAGAGGAGGGTATTTAGCAGTGTAGTGGCACCCGCTGTGTTGAATAATCTTTCCCCTGAGATTAGATATGTGGCAACACTTTTTACCTTTAGGTGCATGTTTGTTTATGCAAATCTTCTCTTTACAATTTAATCTACTGACTTATGCATATGTAGATACAACATATTCTATGTATTGCTTTTATACATTTATTTTTATGATTTTTATATCACGTTGAAATCTATAGATATAAGTGGTTTATAAATGCGTATCAATAAATAACAATGCATCTGTAATTCATATTTGCATGGTTACCTCACAAATATGGGTCAGGAATCCAGGGGAAGAGGAGAGGAAGCAGATGGGTTGGGGAAAGAACCAGAGGAAAACCAGCTTGTAGGGGAAGGGTTAAAGCACTCCTCCTTCTTATTCCTTCTCTCTTGGAAAGCTTCTTCTTATGAGGGTACTTTGCAAAGGGAAAGGAGCTGCAGGCCTTATAGTACATGTAACTAGAGGGTAACATGTAGTTTAGCCCTGAGTCTGAAGAAGAACAAAGACTGGGTGTTAAATCTACATAAAAATATTACTATCACCCTGACTAAGCCACTACTTCTGTATTTCAAAAGTCACTCCCATGAATAAATCACCAATGTTATTTGCATACCAAACCCTTGCATACTTAGCAGAATTGGCCCCTAGTACAGCAAGAACCAGAAATGAGCAGCAACACTGCTCTGCTCTGGCCTGCTCTGTTCTGCAAATGAGCATTTCCGTACTTATTTCTGGTACCTTCCATTACGGCAGCAGAACTAGCGGATGCACAGTGACAACAAAGGATACTGCTCTTTACATTTAGCAATTGCAAACTATTCACCAGTGCAAAAAACGGCATCTGTCATATGACACTTAGCTGGGAGTAAGCTCTACTGAACTCGATGGGATGTACCTGTGAGTAAACATTCACAGGATTGCATTGCATGTGTCTGATCCTCCCGCTATCCCCGCTCTGTGTTATTAAAATGACACCAAGAGTATGGTGAGTTGTTGTAAACCCAACAGCTGAAATAGAGAGATCCATAATGTGTTCCTACATTAATCAGATGTTTTATAGCAATAGTCATCATCCTAATAAGTAATATATGAATATTTATTTAACATATTGGTACAAACTGAGAAGTAATATGGCACATATTGAGAAGTAAGTCCATTCAGCTCAATGGGAACTACTCTCAGGTAATCACAGCCTACATATTTTTATTAGATTTTGAAACGAAGGTTATTTTCCCCCTAAATGTGCTTTCTAATGCTCTTGTTCAATAATGGCATTAGAGTACAAAGAAATGAAAAAAGTCCAAATGTTTTAATCTTTCGGTAACCTGTGGTCAGTCTGATGGCTATAAAATAATAATGTTTTGGACTTCTAATCTTAAATTTTAAAAGTGTAACTTTAGGGGATCATTATACTTAATTTCTCCTTGTCCTAATCCCAAAAGGAAACACATGGATACATGTAAACATGGTGTAAAGATGAATATAACACTTTCTCTATTGAACAAATATACTGGAAAGTTGTCTTAATTGTGAAGTCAAATGTAAACCAACTTGCCATTCCAATGAAGAACGATAAAGGATTTTTGTTTTCCAGATCCTAGGGATGTCTGCATTTTCCATATGGAATACAACAAATTGTTCAGCATTCAGGAGTAGTCATCTTTGAATTCTGTTGCAACAAACAAGATCAAACATGGACAATAATAATGACAACAGTACTTGACCAAGATGAAAAGAAACACTGAGCAGTACAGTGTGAGCATCATCCATTCATACTGTGGGCACAGCATTCCCAGAGCTTTTCTACATGAGACATCATTCCCTACTCACAATTGTTTGTGGGTTCTTTAGACAGTGTAATGAACTCTATTTGTAAACAGCACTTTTGGGGAGGTTTTTTTTTTTTAGAGCAGGGGAAATGAGGTAATGTTTCTGATGGCGGAAAGAAAACTTTGTTTTCACTTGTGTATTTGCACTATGCTGCTATACCACAGTGTCACCTAGAGATTATGTAGCAGAAAAAGAAACACTCCTAGGGCATGGCTAGATGAGGGGGGTGGAGGGGGATGATCTCGCGATTTTATGATTGCGAGATCGGCCCCCTCAGTCCACACGTGGTGTGCAACATCTCAGGAGGAAGAAGATGTTGTGCTCCTATTTCTTTTAGAGAAACAGGAGCTGGAGCGCACGAGCGCTCCAGCGCAAAAGTTAATCTTTTTTAAAAAAAAAGCCCCGACCCCACTCCCCCTGATGGGCATGGAGCACTTGCAGAGCTCCATACCCTGTGCCCAGTTCCCAGCTCCTCACGTTTACTCGCAAGGAGCTGGGACTATACCAGATGGCTGCCCACACATCCTGTGGTCTTGGGATCATCCCTGGACCAGAGGAAAAAATAAGAAAAATGTGTAGGGCAATATCCCAGGCAAGGGAGGGATCATCCCTCCCTGCTCCCAGGATCCCCTGTGCATCATGTGGATGCACAGGGCGATCCCCGGGATATCGCCCCGTCTAGCCATTCCCCATATGTCTGTTCTCTATTTTTGCTCCAACCATGAATGACATCTATCAAAGTGAGGGGGAAATGTTTGATGAGTAAATGGGAGGCGCTCACACTCTGATAGTGCAGCCTCCAGCTATATCTAGGTGTGCATGTAGATGAGGGGAAGGGGAAAAACAGAGCTCTATGGAGAATCTTCTGTATGCAGTTACTGTTGCTGCAGTATGAGTGGAATCTGTAGTTCATGTCCCATGAAAAGCCAATCAGGGGAATCCTATTGTTTCTGCTGAGTTCATTTCAGGATCGAGCTCCAAGTATATGATTTCAAATATTGTGAAGTGCTCTTGGGATCAAATTTGAACTATGTCATCTAATTACAGAAAAAGCTACAGAGTATTTAACATCTCATTAATTTAAATACCTTGGGCCTTATCACACCATATTAATTTTTCAGTAGATGTCCTTATTGATATCAAAGAAGACTTGGTAGAAGAAAGGCCCTATAGCTGAAAAACACAAGAGAGGAGGAAAATGTATCAGACTTGGGGGTTTGGGGAATCCTTGAATGATGAGAAAGAAAATAAAGATTAAGAAAGGGTTCAGGAAAGGGAAATAACATGTTGGTCTTTTTCTTTCTCAAATTCACCATTTCATCTTTTCATTGACTTAATACCCTGACATTTGTAGCAATGGATAATTCTTATTCAGTGGTATTTATAACAGTACTATTAGCTGCACACTTGATGAAGAAACGTTTTGAACTCAAAATTATACAGACAAATGTATGAGAATAGTTCTCATGTAGATAGATTTGTTGATGTAGATTTGTTCAATCTTCAGGATTTGAAACATTATATTCAATACTGGAGCTAACCAATCTGGGTTACCAAATGTTTATCCCAGCTGTCAGGCTTTGAACTCTTTAGCCCCCTAACTATTACTTCCTCCTTCACCAATACGGCAGGGATAATTTGTGGAATGTTGTACTTATTTATGGATCTGAAATGGTGTGGTAGAAGATGACTGTGTGCTAACACTCTTCCAAATTTTATGTAGGCACCAGCAGATGTGCCTCTTCAGATTGGAATTTGGATACTGCAGATTGCATGCAGCCAATAAACAACAGTCCTCCAACTTGAGCAAAGTATATCACTTTAAATTACCAGTGGTCTCCTTGTGTCGTTGTATGTTCTTTCTTTTGGTGGTCTGTATTTTTAACTTTATTTAAAAATTTAATTCCATGACAAAAGCTGAAAAATTAGACAAAATGGAAGGGATCAAGAATGTAGTAGAACTAGGACCAAATCCAAGAGTTAATCCTGGTATGGAAATGTTTTTGAGCAGCCTATAGTTGAACTTCCTCTTTTCCAAAGCTTTAAATTACCTATTCCCATCTATTTTTATGTAAAGAACTATCCATTTTATCTGGTGGTTGTCTTCCATCCTACTTGATAAGGATGTGTACCCAACCTCACTTTTTATCTGTCTCTAACCTTTGTTATGTAAACCAAAGCCCAACAGTCTAATCTAGATGCTTTAATGTAGAGAACAGAACAGTCTGTTGATACATTTCACATAGAGGTGCCCTAGTAAAAACATTCATGTGTATATATGTATGTGTGTAAATCAAGGTCATATTCAAACATTTAACTATAGAAATTTTCAGTGATCCCCTTGGACTTTAGTTGAGACTCTTCAAGAGGAAGGATTTAGTTGGATTGGACAATTAGGGTTTATTTTGGAACATCCCAGTAAGGGGTAGGACAGGTTTCATTTGAACTAAGGGGAAACATGCACTGTTTGAAATAATACTGAGGCAAAAGCTATGGTGGATAGTTAAAAGTAGTGGGCAAAAAGGAAGGGGTCAGGAACATGGCAGAGCTAGGACAGAATCCAGGAGAGAGGAAGAAGTAGATAAAGGAAGTTGTGTGGACAGGGAGAAATCATCTCAAGCAGTGACACAGATAATATAAGACATGGTATGGAAAAAGAAAAAAGACACACACAGAGAGAATGTTTAAGGGGAAAACTCAGCAAATGGAGCAAGGAAACCAGGGGAGAACTTCAGAGGTCACCTGGGGTAATCTTCTAAAGTTCTGGAATACAAGTTATAAGGGGAGGTGGGCAGAGTAATATTTGGCATCCATCTATCTTGGTATGATGAAGGATCTGCAGCAGCGTCCCTTCAGATGATTTAATTAGTGAATTACCACAGCCCATCATGGATAACACATCTTCATATATTAATGAGGGACACTTGACATTTTGTGCTAATATTTTATGTATAGCTCATAGACCAATTCCTCATCATAGGTCTGTAAGAAAATCGATTCACCTATGATGCCAGATAAGTCCTCTCTTTTGTCACAGTTTCCATTTATTTATTTATTTCAAACATCTATAACAGCCTTCTCCAACCTGGTGCCTTCCAGATATGTTGGATCGCAGCTACCTTAATTCCCAACCAGCATGGCTACTGGAGGGCATCAGATTGGGTCTATGTCATACCTCTCCCCTTCGAATCCCTTCCCTGAGGTTATGGGTATGTTTGCTCTGTGTAAAAGAGGGGATTCTCCTTACTTCAATGCTTCCCTTTATACACCCCTCATACCCAGTTCAAGGAACACTGTTTTCCCCACTAGGCTTGACCACTCCTGTAATACTGCTGCCACCATATAATCTTTATTTAATACTTTTGGTCTCACTGAGAGACTACCTATACTGAAAGGTGCCACACTGTATGTTGTGAACTAAATAACTTATAATTTATTATTTACACTTAAGATGGTAAAGTAGATGTATTTGTGTGTTTCAATAAAAGTTCTGAAACTAATGTTTCATCTATTCCTAGCCTAACTTAACTCCTCCCTCTGTATCTATCCCAAAGTAACAAACTGATTGTCCTGCACTCTCTAAATCACAACTGGCTGTCTAAATAACTGACTCACCCCTATTTAAACCTTACTCCATGCTCTGCACCACTCATATGCCAGCACACCAACATTCCATTCACCCTCTCTCCCACCTTAACTAACTTACCATACTGTGTCCAGTTCTGGGCACTTCAAGAAGATGCAGGCAAGCAGGAGGGGGTTCAGAATAGGGGACCAAGGATGATCAGGGGTTTGGAAACAAAGCCCTATGAGGAGAGACTGGGAAGAACTGAGCATGTTTAGCCTTGAGAAGAGAAGACTGAGGGGAAACATGATATAATTCTTCAAGTACTTGAAAGGTTGTCACAGAGAGGATAGCCAGGATCTCTTCTCTATCATTCCAGTGTGCAGGACCCAGAATAATGGGCTAAAGTTACAGGAAGCCAGATTCTGGCTGGACATCAGGAAAAACGTCCTGACTGTTAGAGCAGTCCGACAGTGGAACTGATTACCTAGGAAGGTCATGGGCTCTACCACACTAGAGCCATTCAAGAGGCAGCTGAACAACCATCTGTCAGGTATGCTTTAAGGTGGATTCCTGCATTGAGCAGGGGGTTAGACTCGATGGCCTTATAGACTCCTTCTAACTCAACTATTCTATGATTCTATGACATAAACAATATTACCATAAATATAAATACTAACCTGTACCATAACTCAAATTACATAGCTGGACATCACACTAAACAATAAAGCTTTGAATGAATTCTGAATTTCTTGGCATCGGCTGTTCTACCAGAGAGCACAGCCTCTGGTGTTTTCATTCCAGCCACATGGCTCATTACTTAAGAAGGGTCAAGAAGCAAGATTGGCTAACAAAGTTGTCTTCCAATATAGTGTGTGGTTTATCTGTTTTGTTCTGAAGCATTTCAAATGTGATGCTCAAAAGAAGAACGATGTTCAGCATGATACTG
The DNA here is from genome assembly GCF_023053635.1 of Elgaria multicarinata webbii. Lineage (NCBI taxonomy): Eukaryota > Metazoa > Chordata > Lepidosauria > Squamata > Anguidae > Elgaria > Elgaria multicarinata. Next base: position 65,139,355 of record NC_086178.1, read on the forward strand.
GATTTTAAATCCAGTTCTTAACAGGCTTATAGAAAAGTTGGTTCCAAAACTAACACACATTTAGGATGTGTAAGTTGTGAAGCCAAATCCTAGTCAGTGTGAGGCCTAGTTCTCTTGTAGCACCAACAACTTAGCACATGCTCTTTTGCCTCCTGAGGCAGGAAAGAACGTGTGCCATCACTGAAAGCCAGTGTGGTGTCGTGGTTTGAGTGTTGGACTGGGAGCCGGGAGATTGAATTCCAGTCCCCACTCGGCCATGGAAACCCACTGGGTGACTTTCAGCCAGTCACATACTGCCAGCCCAACCTACCTCACAGGATTGTTGTTGTGGTAAAATGGAGAGGAGGGATTTATGTACCCTGCCTTGGGTTCGTTGGAGGTAAAAAGGTGGGATATAAAATGCAACAAATAAGTAATATGCCCTCCCCTCATGCCTTTCCCCATCACATGCTCCCCTTCCCCTTACGTTCGCACAGCCACATCAGCTCTATGGAGGGCTCTATGTGCTGGCACTAGAAGTGGCTGTGAGGCTCTTGTGGGAGCTCATTTGTGTCTCCTGTGAGCTCTGCCACAGCTTCTTCCAGCCATATGGCTCTCCACAGAGCCGACACAGTGGTGGCAAATGTGACGAGAATTGGGCGTGATGACTGAAACTGAGGGTGAGCAGATTCTCTAGAGAGCCCCACTGGCCACTCTCTCCCTGTGGCAAATGCCATAGCAAGAGCAAGGGAGTGGTGTCTCTCCTCCCACTCTACTGCCTGCAGGTGCCTCACCTTGCTTCATGGGAAGCCTGCCTCTTGCCTGCCCCATTGGATCCATAGAATGTAACTCCTTCACCGTGGAAAGACTTGTAGGCCATGGTACAAGTTGCTACTGTTGGCTACCAGCCTCTTTGATGGCTGCATTTGCTTTCCCCAAGAATGATATAGGTTGCTCCATGGCCTATACCTTAGTTTGTCACTTCGAACATTCCCTAATAAAAGATGAACTTAAAATGAAATACCACATATAAATCTTAGCAATGAATTTTCAGTACAGCTAATTTGATTAATTAAATCTATACAAGGTTGACTATAAGTAGTAAGTTGCTGTGGGGGGAACACAGTGTCAGCAGAATTATGCCCACTGTCCCTTTATTGCATTAAAAATGTTTTTGCAGTTTGAGTGTTGAGTTTCTATTTCTTATGTTCAGGAGCATTTTTAGTTCGCTGAAGAATTCCAGTTTTCTTGAGGGATTTCTTGATAATGGACAGATTCTTTTTCTTCATAATGATAGCTGAGGTTCTCAAGAGCTAAGAGACACTTTGTTCTTTGTTCTCAAGAAGACAAACTGTTATTTCTTTCCCCTGAAGAAGTTTCTAATATGAACAATGAAGTATCAAGAATTAGACTGAATGGTGATGTAAATCCCACTAGAAAGAATGCATTCATTATTTCATTTTATGCCCATTGCTCTTGTTTCTGCCTGACTTAAATTATTGGGAAGAAAGCTGTGGCCATTTCCTTTATAAGAGCTAAATATTATTCTTTACTGTATATTTACCCATTCTGATTTACTTCCTTTTTATTTCTTTTTGGTTTAGCCATCATAATATGCTCCCCAAAGGAAACAATAATTTAGAGCACAATCCTTTGTTGTTTATTCGTTCAGTCACTTCCGACTCTTCGTGACTTCATGGACCAGCCCACGCCAGAGCTTTCTGTCGGCCGTTGCCACTCCTAGCTCCCCCAAGGTCAAGTCTGTCACCTCCATGCAAAATCCTAGGCATGTTTAAACAGAAAAAAAGTCCTACAACTCCCAGTATTCTTCAGCTAGTATGGCTGGCAGGGGTATGCTGGGAATTGTAGGACTGTTATGTAACCCAGGCCTTAGCTAGACTGGGCTTTATCACGGGGCGAACCCCGGGGTCGTCCCTGTGCATCCACATGACGCACAGGGGATCCCGGGATCAGGGAGGGATGATTCTTCCCTTGCCCCAGGATACAGCCCTCCCCTTTAGGCCTGCTTTTTCCATGGTCTCTGGCTGAGCCTGAGACCGCAGAATGTGTGGCTTGTTGCCGCAGTTTGACCCAGCTCCGTGCGATTCCTTGCGCAGAACCAGGAGCTGTGCATGGGGCACAGCACTCCTCAGGAGCACTGCGCCCATCGGGGGTAGGGTGGGGGGAGCGGGGAAATGAAATTATTTTTTTTAAAAAGCACCTACCACAAGCGTTTGTACGCTCCTCTTCCTTTAAAAAAAATGGCGGGCACGACGTCTCTCTTCCTGAGGGGCAGTTCCGACATCCCTCCTTCCTCTTGGCATGGCACACGCATGTTTGGACAAAGGGGAGGATCTCGCAATCATAATAGTGTGAGATCCTCCCCCCTCCCTCCCCTGGCCTAGACATGCCCCAAGTTTTAAAGGCAATATTTCTCAAAGAGTTAAAAAGGCTGGGAAATGGTCAAGTATGTACTCATTAAAAATAGTTTGTGATTTACAGTGCAATCTTATACATCAGAAGTAATTCCCAGAGAATTTAATGGTGTTTCTAAGTGGATATAGATCACAGCTTTATTTAATCATATTTATATACCACTCTTCAATCCTAAACAGCAATATTACTCTTTGGCTCTTTTTACACCTAAGCATTATCCCAGGAAAATGGAGGGATCGTCCTTGCCTGCTACCAGGATCCCCTGTGTGTCTTTTGGATGCACAAGGATGATTCCAGGATGATCCTGGGATAAATGGCTGGTGTAGACATGCCCTTGGCCTACTAGGGACTATCCAAACCATTTTAGAAGAAGCATATTTAAAGTTTTCATCTCTCTTATGAAATCAGTTATAATGCTTTTGCTTTGTAATTTCCCTAGAATTCAAGAAAGGGAGGCTAAAAATAGGATATATTTTGTGAAGGACTGAGTTGTTGGATTTCAGTGCTTGTCCTAATTCTGATGCTCTTTGCTTTAGGGAAATATGCTTGTCTTTTTTTCCTTTTTTTTTTTTTTAGGTTGGCCTATTATGAAAAACAGAGGCTAAATGTGAATTAAACACACACACATACACACACACATCTTGATTACATTAATTTAAAACTATATGAAAACACTCAGACTTTGGAATTCTGGCACTCTAAGCAATTCAGATGGATACAGTGGTCAGGCCCTTTTCATTATAGATGGAAATATATATCCCTAAATCGTTTCCTGACTCAAGTCTTCACCACTGCAGTCTTCAATAAGGTCCTCAATACAATTCCTTTCCGAATGGGGCCACTGACTTCAACAGCAAGCACTTTTGAGTTTGGCCACTTAACTGCATTTTGCATCACAGCCAGACAGCCTGATCCACAGAATATGTTGAAACAAGTTCTACTTGTGCCAGCATTTTACTGGCAGGTAGAGGCAGGAAGTGCATGCAGTTCTCTGCCTCCAGAGAGACTTTAAATAAGCACAATGTGCTGCAGGCGAGGAGTGAAAGAGTTACTGAAACAAAGCATTGTTGTAACCCTTTTATAGCCCACTGCACCGATATACGTTTCCCTCTAGAGGCACAGAATTGCACTATCCTGAGGCTTGGGTTGTTAACAGACTATAGCTTTTGAGAAATAGGTAGAGTTCGTAATGTAGAGACGTCCTTATTCATTCGTTCATTTTTTGTGTCCTGCTGCAGCTATGGGTCAAACTGGTTCTTCCAGATTTTTGGATGCTTCAAGCTGTACCAAAATGAACGAATGAACAAACAGAACACCCAGAAGCATGACAAGGATTGCTTTAATATATGGGCACACAATTTAGTATGACTGTTATGGTGCCTACTGGATTGTACCCACAACAGGCAATGCACACACACACACACACACACACACACACACACTTAATGAAAACACAACCCACACGCATAATACCAAGAACACTTTCGCAATAGGTTTTCAATGTTTTGGAGGAAGAGACATTACTTGCTTTTAGCATCTTGTAAATTGAAAAATGAAGCACAAAGGTTTATGTTGGAGGTAACATTGAGTAGATCTGGACCTGGTTGCAATCTGCTGTAGTCCATTTTATGTTTCCTGTAATTAGGAAAACAGAGCAAATAGTCATTTATCCTAGGTAGGGCCGATGCTTAATGCAAATAGAATTAACTTCTCATCTGCAAATTGCAAGTAGAATTTTTATGCATTGGTAAGTTTAGTTTGTAAATTATCTGAGAACCATCCCCAATATGTCCTCCACTAATACGGCTTACCATTTATGCTTTTCAATGCTTTTATATCCTGATAAGATAAGAAATGCTCAAAACTGTCAACACCTCAACAATATACTGCATCTAAAACAGCCCACTCTTTAACTTCACTGCAAAACAACCATCAACCAAATATCACCTGTGTATCAGGTCCACCAGATAGGTTCCTTCCCAGGGTCCAAATAATTTCATGGAATGATTTGACATAACAAAGTGGATAAATGAGTGAAGAAATTTGTCAGTAGACAAAAAAAATTCTGATCAGTGCCAGTTTGAACATTTGAAATGTTTTGAGAAAAGGATTCTAGGAACATGTACGTTTCTTAATGCCCTACTTGCTAATTATGCCCAAGTCAAGTAATCTTTTGTTTTGCTAAATTTTAATGCAACCTTTTCCTGCTTCTTTATAATAATGTTTTAATTTCTTTTAAGGGTACTAGCATTACACCTCCATTTTATTCAATTGACTAGCTAGATAACTTGGTTACACACTTCCTTTTTAAAAAAATAATCCTTTAGTCTGAGACTAACAAGGGAACAAGAATTTGGCTGAGACAAATAGGTCTTAAAGTATTTCTGAAACCTTTGGTTTTGTGGAGGAGGGTATGCAGTTCATGATGGCTGTTGAAAAATAGACGTAGGTAACAGGTTAAATTTCTGAATCGGTTTCAACAGTATATTTTACCCAGTGCAAATATATCCAGGAATTTAAAGGCTGAAAAAGGTACAGTAAAACCTCCATTGCCTCCTACACCTAGGTGGTTTCTACACCTGCCTTTTTTCTGGGATCATCCAGGGATCATCCCTGTGCATCCAAACGACACACAGGGGATCCCGGGAGTAGGCCAGGACGATCCCTCCATTTTCCTGAGATAACCCTTAGGTGTAGAAAGGGCCCTAGGCTCCCTCACTACCTGTTTTCTGCTTACCTACATTATGTTTCCACCACTCCAATCCTGGATGAGGAGTAGTATCTCTCAGTAGTGATAAGGGGTTGATCAGGATGATCAGGGGTCTGGAAACAAAGCCCTGAAAAAACTGGGCCTGTTTAGCCTGGAGAAGAGAAGATTGAGGGGAGACATGATAGCACTCTTCAAATACTTAAAAGGTTGTCACACAGAGGAGGGCCAGGATCTCTTTTCGATCCTCCCAGAGAGCAGGACACGGAATAACGGGCTCAAGTTAAAGGAAGCCAGATTCCAGCTGGACATCAGGAAAAACTTCCTGACTGTTAGAGCAGTACGACAATGGAATCAGTGACCTAGGGAGGTTGTGGGCTCTCCCACACTAGAGGCATTCAAGAGGCAGCTGGACAAGCATCTGTCAGGGATGCTTTAGGGTGGATTCCTGCATTGAGCAGGGGGTTGGACTCGATGGCCTTGTAGGCCCCTTCCAATTTTGCTATTCTATGATTCTATGATAATGGTGGAAAGAGGAGGAAAAGCAGCTAATATTGCTCAGGAGTAATGAAAATCTGAGCCTAAGTTAGAATCACATATGTTCCCTTCCTCCACCAAGCTGGATGATTGGAGAGAATAGAACTAACTGAAGTGCTGAGGTAGGTGTGTGTGTGTGTGTGTGTGTGTGTGTGTGTGTGTGTGAGAGAGAGAGAGAGAGAGAGAGAGAGGGGTGGGAGCAGGTTCTGTTGACATGCTAATCACACGGGGGTGGAGGTAATAGGAACAAAATGGAAAACAACTGTTGATTGGCATGTCGTCTGAACCCAGCCAGAGAAACAGACAGACAGACATATGATTCCCGGAGTAGCTACAACAGTATAATGGTGTAGTTTGATAATATTGTTTTGTGCTTGATCAGGAAGGGTGTTCTCTACCTCTCCCCATGATGATGCACTTTGCAATTCTTCTCTATGAGGCAAGTGAATATGCAAATTCACAAAGTTGTTTGATATTAAAATCAAAGTTGTTTGATTTTAATATCTTCATACGATTAATGTTATCTATGATATAGACTGCAGTTCTATACACACTTACCTAGGAGTGAGTCCCATTGAACTCAATGGATCACACTTTTGAGCAAACATATATAGGATTACTCTGTTTTGTAAGAGTGCCAGTGACCAATGCTTGGGAACGATGTGTTCAGCCTGCTTAAAAAACCTTTAAACATTCCTTTTGTAGTCACCAAGGAACATTAAAAAATACTTAAAATATAATAGCTGGAACTGATAATATTGTTCAAACCCTGAGAGAACCCTGAGTGATGAAAAAGAACATGGAGACTGAATGATACAAATGTCAACCATTTTAAGAATGCCTCGTGGTTTTTGTACTTTTGGTGTGCAGATATCTTTTACTTAAGGCCTTATTTGGATATTTGTATTTGGATAATAAGTAATGATAGCACATCCTAACAACATCTGAACACTATGTGTGTAAATTGTTCACACATAGTGCTCAGATACATTACTAACCTTCAATATGTAATAGCCAATATTGGGAAAGGTATCATTATTTAATTTGTTGAGGCTTGCTTTTAGTAAGTTCCCCCATTTTCATGTTTGGAACTGTATTTCTGTGCTGTCTTCAAATTTAAATGGCTAAAAAATGCCAACACTTCTAAAAATTCAAGAATTATAGCAATTAATTAAAAACAACAACTTCAGAATAAAAGGACTCAAATGACCTTTTATTAAGGAGAGAGCTGATGAGTTAAACATGTACTGAATAAACTATTGCAAATATCTGGATAGAAATTGGTTTTCTAAGTCATGTAGATGTTTTTTTAAACAAAAATCCATTTGGGTTTATTAGATTCAGGGAATAAATGCTTTTTGTTTTCATGTTTGAGCTTTAGAATGAGATAATTGCCAGAAGAAGAAGAGAAAAAGAAATCTCTGTCCTGCTAATCTCGTTTCCACTTGGACATGGTGAGTTAGAAAAAAAGATAATCCAGTATATATATATATATATATATATATATATATATATATATATAATCCCACATAAATTGGTCATAGACAGTAGTAGATTAGAACTGTTAGCATAATTAATTGAATTAATGAAAAAGGGAAGTGGGGTAAACTGATGAATTAGATACAAAGAAACCAAATGCCTATAGAATCAGAGCAATTTGTGTGGTTGGTATTATTTTTTGAAATTGTAAAACACATTGCATTGGATGTAGCTATTTCCAGTGGTCAGCAATCAAGGTTTTGATTTTGTTTTTTAAGATCTTCCATGTATTCAAAATTGGGAAAGTCCTAAAAAAATACTAAAAAGAAAGCATTTATTTTTTAAACTTAATGCCTTCACAGGTGCTGTAGTATTTGCACAAGTATTCCTTTGCCAAATACTTTATTTTCTCAAAGTCCTAAAATTATTTTTCTTAATAGGATCAATTGAAGCTTCTGAAAAGCATACAATTTAACCAAAAGTCAAGTCTGAAAATGAATGTTTGACTCACATATATGCACACAAATATAGCTTTGGTTCATTTTTTTTTAAAAAATGCAGTCTAAATAACATCTGAAGAAATAGTCACTCCAACTTTAAATGCTGCTTGCCAAATGATAATTAGACGTTTTATTTAAAGCGTATGATGGAGTTGTGATCTATAATACAGTAAACAGTAAGCAGATAATTGGTTTTTTTTATTATTTCCTATGTATACGAATACCTTTAAAATCAAATAGGCAATGTTGATTACAAATGCTAACTTTATCCATAAATTAGCATTGAACTTTGGAGAGCATGCTGAGAATGTATGCTAACTGTGTCCTATATTTAGCTATATGCCATAAAAATGCTTTTATATAAACATCAGGCTGACAAAATGCTGGAAAGGGGGCTTTACAGAACTGTGCTTGAATGAACTGCGTTTTTCAAGAAGCTTTGGTACAATGTCGGTTACAAACCGCCGATAAAAAAAATCAATTAGGTAAGAAAGCAACAATTTTTAAACATAACAGTTTCAATAAATAAATAAATCTTAAAGGCTGATATGCCAACAGTATTTGAAGTAGTTTATAATTTGAAATGTAGATATTCATTATTTCATGTTGCTGGAGAGCCAACGGCATTGGTCTCATTATCAAATAGATAAATAGAAGAATGTGAACTTACTGCGGGCTCTAGCTTCTCCACCCACCCACCCTGCAAGTGATTTTTTTGATGTTATCTCCAACCTTTTTTTTTTATCTTGTAATGGTGTAAAGAACCAATTCAACAATAGAATATCCTGCTAAGAGAATAAACTCTGAAAGCAAAATTTATATTTCTTTGTTTTCCTCCCCTTTGTTCTCATGCAAACTGGACTAACAGTTATGCTTATAATACTTCGACATCCTGTAAAGGTGTTTTCTTGGTAATTGATTCATAAGGCTTCCTCAAATGTTGCTGTTTTAAATAATGCAGAAGTTTTTTTCCCCCTTGTCCAAATCTTGCTTGCCTAGATTTTTCAGGTATCTGAATTCACTGCCTCTTCCTTCAGAGAGCCTCATGTAGACAAAGCTATTTCTACAAATGACCCTGATCTTTAGGACAATTCAAGAAGCACCTACCATATTTGGGATGTGAAAGGTTGTTGTGTGCAGTTTTATGATGTGGGGAGAAGGCTTTTGAATAAAAATCACATTTTTAACAAGCTTCAGCCCTCTGCTGAGGTGTAAATGCTTACATCCTACTGAAGGTAAACAGAACTGAAGAGGATACAACTGTGAGCAGTGCAGTGGAGCCAGATTTAACCGTCATTATGATCTGCGTTGAACAATCAGCACCACAAACGATTTTGCTTCCAATATTTTAGTAAACTGAAGTACCATCAGTATTCATAGGATGTGGCAACAGAATCCTTAAGGCCAGGTGTAAAATCCTCACCTTTTCAAGGGGGCTTCAGATCCTCTTTGCCCCCACTTAATCTGTTGTTTAAGAACGGGCCAGGAAAGCAGCTGTCATGTAGAAAAAGAAGGTTCTGAAAGCTGTTGCAACTTTTCCTCCGGAAACAGAAATTACGGAACTACTGAAACAGCATTATCAGTAAAGGGGAATGTCGGTGTGATATTTTGTTGTTGTTGTACATGTTGTTTTAAGAGGTTACAATTACATGGATTTTTGTTTTGTTTAGTTGGAGCAGTTTATATGATTCCTGAATGCCAGAGAATACCTAATAGCAAGGGAAAGCAAAGCTGTTTATTGGCTATTAAGGACAGGAATTTTGTGATCATGAGAGTTGATGCAGGTTTTTGAAATTAGAGACTAATAAAAAATATCACACTCTTTATGGCAGGGACTGTGTTTAATTGGCTCACAGTAGGAAACAACCAAAGAGTCAAGAATGTTTTCTTCTTCACTCAGAGGACTGTTGTATGCCCTATCCATTACTTGTGAATGAGAAGCAAATCATCATCATCATCGCCATCATCTGTTTGTAAAAGCAACCAAGCAAGCTTTGAACATAACACAGTATGAATACTATGTGAATGGAATTTTAAAAATAGGGTTTCTGATGCTACAGAAATATGGAATATGTTTTTCCTTCTGAGAGGTATGTTTTGAAATACGTATCTGAAACAAATACTCTACTTGTGAAGTAACATTTTAGAACTGGACTCCTGTTTTAAACAATTCTACTTTCTAGCAATTAAGGAATTTCTTTTCAAGGTTTTTTTTTTTTAAACAACCTTCTAATTCACTGGTATTAGCTCTTTCTAGGTTTTATTTTTAATAAGAGCTTGCTGCCTCTTAATTGTAGTTTGATTTATGCACACACAAAACATTTATAGATGGTTCAACGTAGCTTAGACTTGAAGAATTATAAACAAATGCTAAGTGCCGTACTTTATCCACATAGACATTCTTGGCTTTTTCACAAGTGCCTAACACTATCTTCAAGCTAGCTCTTTCTTCTATGTTATACTTTACTGCCACCTTCTGTTTCAATGCCCTACAGCTAACAAGTCCATTGAAAACAGAAATGGAAAAGCAGAAAAATGTGTTAGTTTAATATATGCAGTTTAAATCACACTCTATTTATGTCTTACTGAAATACGAGCTCTCCTCCTCACCACCATTTGTGATCTTTTGGACAAAATGTTGCTGCACACATTTACTTTCTGATCAAAGTAAAGGTAAGGTATCTGCGGTTACTACGAAAACCCCGGTTTTCATTCATTTGGTTGTTGATGGGGCAAGGGAAGGATGGTTACTCTTACATGTATCCTGCTCTTCAAATAGAAATTTCTAGGGTAGTTTACACAATTTGATAAAAACAGTAACACCATGAAAAACACACACACAAAAAACTACTTATAAGAACGGAAGCGGGAAAGGCAAGACAACAAAAAACATCAGAGATAAAACTCCTATTGAAAATATGTCTGGGCGAATAAAAACTTCTCCTGATCCTGAAATGATAACAAAGTAGGCACCTGGCAAGCCTCTCTGTGGAAAGAATTCCATAATCCAGAGAGTTGAGAGAATCATTGCACCCTCTGATGGTCCTGGAAGGCAGCACCATGTTATAATGGAAACTTGGAAATGTACACAAAACTTTGGTACAGCTTTTTTGAACAATGCACCTGCATTTGAGAAGCAAAAGAAACAATCCTATATGCTTCTGTGAGTTAAACAAAATTCTAATTGGATAGATAATTCTGTTGATCATATATGATAAATAGTAATTAATATGGTGGTAATTACATCTTACAGTTTAGTGGCTATTATCTATATTTTAAAGCACAAAATTTCAGTACACTCAACCTCTCTCTCTCTCTTTCTCTCTCTCTCTCACACACACATACATACACACACACACACACACACACACACACACACACACACACGTGCAAGAGGATGAGTACATGAGAAAGGGCCTTTTCCACAGGGGTCCACCAGTCCCTATCATTACAGAGTTTTTGGAAGGCCCTGAAGACTTATTTATTCTGGCTTTCCCTTGATTATATTTTATTGGACTGGATTGTCATTGCAATTATGTTGTATGTTTTGTCTTATGCTGTAGCATATTGTTTTTTGGGTGGGATGGGGGGAACATTTGTTTTTATTACTGCATCAGTTTTTATCCTATGAATTATATGTGCCCATGGGAGGGTTCCTGCCCTAAAAGATGGCCTAGAAATTTTTTAAATAAATAAAATATATAATAACTGCCATAATAGTAAATTACTGGCCAGCAGGCATTTCCTCCCTTCTAGGAAGAACTCTCTCTCTTGAATTCCTGCTTTCATGAAGGCCTGGTGCATGGTTGTATTGGCTCTCATAATTCTGAGTCTGAAAAGCTCATGAAAAAGGTTCCGGAAGGGACCATTTGAGGCGTCACTTCTTCCCTGCTCTCAATGGCACAGCACCAATAGTAGCATATTTTCAGGAGCCACTTCACCTATATAACTTCTATTGAGACCAGTAGGGGAAACTATTCGGATGTTAGAATGTACGAAGAACCATGTTCGATCAGACCACGGGTCCCGCTAGACCAGCATTCTATTCACCACCCAGCTGCCCACAAGAAACCCACAAGCAGGACATGAGTGAAAGAGCACCCACCCACCCACGTTTTCCAGCAAACGCCATCCTACCACGCCTGGCATAGCCTGGGCGTGGGGGGGGCTGTTGCAGGTGGGGACAAGAGAGGAGACGCAGGAGCCAGCCATTGGCTAGCATGCAGGCTGGGTCTCATGGCCGGGAGGGGATTAGAATTAACAGAACTGCTGTTCCCCCTCCCGGTTACCTCTTTCATCACGTGGATCCCTCCCTCCCACCCTGTAGGCAGTATGAGCTTGCTGGTTGCCATTAGGGGGCTGAGTAGGAATTTTTTGCTCTTGTCCTATGGCCAAGAGTTTTTTTCGCCTACTCCATACTGTAGGACAGCTTGGGATTATTAAATAGGTTAATTTGGTTCATGTTCATAATTCGGTCACATTTGATTAAGGGCGGTAGGTAAGGGCATCCTGAGAGGGGTTATGGGGCAGTGAGCGTTTGCAGGCACCATTGAGGTGAGGGGTAACACCTGAGGCTCCCCGCTTTGAGCCTAGCAGGAGAGATAAGGGTGACCTCTGAGGCCGACCCTACTCTCTCACTCAGAGCCTAGGCAGCCTGTGTTGGAGTGACACCGGAAGGTTTCCCTACTCCATAAGGGGAAGCCCGTGGGATGGCAAAGTCCCAGGTGCCAACCCACAGGTAGTGAATGGCTTGCCCAAATGAGGAACAGGCCTGATAAGAGGCCTGATTGAGGATGCCCTCTTAGGATAAGAATTTCCCCTTGCAGATCACTTAATAAATGCGGCCCAGTATAAATCCAATACTTTGCGTCGTCTCTTTATTTCTTACCTCCACTCACCGCAATTGGTGTACATAGTCATATTGCCTTTGATACTGGGGGTAGGATATAGATATCAGGACTAGTAGCCATTGATAGCTTTATCCTCCATGAATTTGTCCAATCCCCTTTTAAAACCGTCCAACTTGGTGGCGGTCACCACATCTTGTGGCAGTGAATTCCATATGCAGTGTGTGAAGAAGGACTTATTTTTATCTTTCCTGAATCTCCCACAAATCCATTTAATGGGATGACCCCGGGTTCTAGTACTATGAGAGAGGGAAAATGTCTCCCTATCCACATTCTACACACCATGAATAATTTTGTACACCTCTATCATGTCTCCCCTTACTTTCTTTTTTCCTCAAGCTAAACAATCCCAGCTGTTGTAACATAAGATAGATGCAGATGAATGCTATGGGCATCTTCGTTGTAGTGTATGTTGCCGGATTTTTTCTTTGAGCTGCCTTTTGGCTTCTGAATGCATATCTTTCTGCAGCTTTTTGTTTTATTGCAGTTGATTGGTCATATTTTATTTTTACTTCTGTTTTTTTTTACATCACCATGAACAACCTGTTTTGGGGGGGAAGGCAGTTAATGGATAAGGGGATTGTCCAAGCAGGGGTGTCCAGTCATAAAATATGGTTTCCATTCTTGACCTCTGTAAATAAAAAAAAAGAATACAATTTCAGACCAAATATTATACAAAGATCATTCTGGAGGGATGTATAACCTGCGCAATGCTCTATGGTATGTGGTGTAACGATAGCAATACAATGATGGATCAAGATGTTTATACAATAAGCATTTGTTCTATTGTAGTGAAAGATTTAACATTTTGTTTAGCTGTTTATTGAAAAATAGAGTATAATGGCACATAGGATGAGGCTATAAACATCTACAACTGCAGGCCAGACACAATTACCTATAAAAGTTACAAACTTTTAAAAGGCTATCCACGGAAAGCCTGCCAAATTTCCAGAAAAGTCTGACATTACTTTTAGAAAATGCTCTGACCCAAGCCATGGCAAACCTCCAGAAGAAGGGAGTTTTACAGCTGCAGAACAGCCCTCATAGAGGATGCCTCTCTATCTGATTTTGCTGTTCATACTTGGCCCATTGATGGTGTCATCAGGAGGTCATTATCAGCAAATTGTAGCAATCACAATCAGACCATACAGGGAATGGCTATCTTTCAGATAGGAGTTTAAGTTTAAAATCTATATTTTCATAAAACTATTCCTTGAAGTCAAAATCAGCTATTGTTCAGGACTCCAATCCAGAATTTGAGAACAAAGATACTATTTCTGCACAGTGCTCCATATTTATATTCTTGGGGGGTGTTAGAAATCTCCAGCACTGTTATAGCAATGGGCCTTGTCATTTTAGCAAACGTTTAGAGAAGTTTATTTAATCTTCTTTATAATAAGAAATTTAACCTCTTTTTTCCATATCTAAAGATAGCAAATTCAGCCCTACTCTCTCTTCTTCTTTTTGGCACTGTCAGGAGTTACTATTAAGACAAGGCAGCAGAGGTTTTTAAGATTGTTGGGATCTTTGTGCAAAATTTGCTGCCAGTTCAAGCACTGGTGGAGCTGAAATGAACAGGCTGCCCATGTCCTTCAGTGATACAGATTCTGAGGGTAACGTCATTCGTAAAAGACACTATAGGGAAAGAGGGAAATGAAGCGGTGGCTGCTCTCACTGGCCATATTTTTTTTAATGCACACAAAATACGTGCATATTTTCATGCAGATTTTTTAAAATAGTCACAATCCAATGTGGAATCAGGGAAGAATGAACTTAAAAGTTGGGGTGGGGGAATGAAAACCAGAACAAAATTGAGCTTTGCAGATTCACCCATACAGAAGGCTAGACCCCAAACGGGTTTGTTTAACATAGCATAAGTTGGCTATTAAAAACAGTCCACGAATAAACCCAGATTGCCTGGTTTAACAGGCTGAAGATTATATCATATGCAAGATTTTATTGGGAGGCTTTGAAGATGCAGAGAAATTGTTCTTCTGTTTACTCCTAGTGAAGGACTAAGGCCATAGCTAGACCTAAGGTTTCTCCCTGGATCATCCAGGAGTCAAACCTGTTCATGTAGGTGACACACAGGGGATCAAGTGCTCAGGCAGGGGCGAACCCTGGATGATTCCAGGATAAACCTTAGGTCTAGCTGTGGCTTGAGTGGAAAAGGGGTATTGAAAACTGACTCTGTCGGAGAGGTAAAAAAAAACCCACACCTGCTGACTCATTTGTATGTACAGTTGTAGAGTTGTAGATTTTTGTCCTCCGAGATCAATAGTGCAGGTGTCCTGCAAAGGAACAATCACCCTATTCTCTGGTTATGCTTCGTCTGCTTTCTTATACATAATGGTACTCATTTGTAATGGATAAGGATGTCAGGAAAGCATTAGCACTGCTCAACCACGCTGGTCACAACAAGGAAACACCTGGACTATCCCAAGGGGATCTATGTTCCTGCACTAGAAAATTCAACATTCTGCTTAAATTTATTTAAGTACCCTAATTTATTCTTACTAACTTTTTTTAAGAGATAATTTTTGACAGGGATTGGAATGGTGGAGAGAAAAGCACATTTGGTAGAATATATGTGGGTGGGCAGATCATATTGATTGGCAGAATGGAAAAAAGCCATAGGAACAAGAGAAATGAAGAATTCCCTTTGAAAGCTTGCAATTCCCATCACTACCACCACCACTCATCATCATCATCATCATCATCATCATCATCATCATCATCATAATCATCATCATCTCCTTTTAGCATTAGATACATTTCAGGAGAAAGGATCTTTATGGATTTTATGTATATATTAATTTTATGGGCTTCAAGTAGGCTTCCACTTGTGCAATGAAGCTTCTGTCCTCCCCCACCTGCACCCTCCTCTCCATCTACTCCCATCTGTCTCACAGCAGTGAATATATCCAGCCAGGCATCTCCCCATCATGCCTAGATCAAGCTCCGGCTTAGAGCCCCCTTCCCTCCTGCTACCAATTGTCGCTGCTGAGGCTGTCAGAGGGAGAGGAAGCAGCAGTCAGGCATCCCCCCATCGGGCCTGGATCTGTATGAGGCTTTTAGAGGGAGAGGGAGAGGAAACGTCAGTCCTTCCACTGTGTCCATGACCTGCTGAACTGTGCTACTAAGAATCTAATGCCAAAATTTGTTTTTTGTTTTCCTCTCCTCCCTCCCAAATCCCCTTTCCTTCTGTGTCATGTTTTTTAGATTGTAATTCCACAATTTACTGAGGTTTCTGCTTCCTGATTCTTTGTGCGATAGATCATTACAAGGGTGGATATGAGCTTTGACGCACAGACTTCCTGTCTTGGTAAATTCCAAATGTTTTATTATACAGCCACTAGATGTCAGTGCCAACATATTACATTACTGTCTTATCACTTCATCTCCGATTTTTTTGAACATGAGATAAAGGGGCAAAAGGATGGGAGACATCCTGGAGGTTGACAATATCGTGTAAATAATCCACAAACTTCTGTGAGTGGCCAGTCACCAGTGTGAAATAAATTACTCATGTAGAAATGCTAAGAATCTATTTAAGGCTCTGTAGCCTTTTGTTTTGTTTTCTTTGTTTTTACAGCTTCTTCTTCTTCTTCTTCTTCTTCTCTTCTCCTTCTTCTCCTTCTTCTCCTTCTTCTTCTTCTTCTTCTCCTCCTCCTCCTCCTCCTCCTCCTCCTCCTCAATTTTATCCAACCCTTTAGCCAAAGAGGCTGCCAAGGCAGCTTACAAAGATATTTCTTAAGACAGTCCCTTCCCCCTATCACCCCTATAATACCAAATCAAATTCATAACTGTGGGTAATATTCTTATGTTGTTTATCATTAATTAATTTATTATTTGTTATTGTACTTGGGCCTTGCCCCTGCTCTTTCTCCAAAGAACTCAGGACAGCATAGATCTCATTCATGAGAAGTCCCCTATTCACACAGTAGTCAAGACCAGACCTGGGTTTTTTTCAGAAGCAGAACCGCATTATGTGCTTAGACTGTTTCATGTTATTAAGAAGCAACACAAACCAAATTTCTTCATCTTGCACTGCCAATGTGTGAATCAGTTCTTATGATGGAAGGCATTTGGGCATCTCTTGTGAACACTGTGCACAAGGCAGAATTACAGTTTTCCTTTCAGAATCACTTTTGATTTTCATTTCAAAACCACTTTCATAATATATCCAAGAGAAGATACCTTTTCTTCTTGAATGAGCATCACATCTTGAATGTATGTTGCAACTACATTTTGTTTTTAAAAAAGTTTAGTCTCTTAAAAAGTTTTAATTTCAGTGTGTGTTTTTTAAATTATAAAGATGTTTAACCTGTAAATAGAATGTTCTACGACACATCTGGAATTGTTTTCCTTAAACAACCAGGAACAAAGAGACATGCTGCATATAAATCTAAACCTATTTGCTACAGTATATGACAGGTTTTGAATAAGGAGCTTCATTTGGATCATTTGGTTGTGGGCCTTCCTTCCTTCCTTCCTTCCTTCCTTCCTTCCTTCCTTCCTTCCTTCCTTCCCTTCCTTCCTTCCTTCCTCAATTGTCATCATGCCATAGAAGTTTTCCACCTTCCCTTCTAACTTATGGGTCAGTGAGTTCACTTGCATCTGAATGTGGTTTGCAGTACTACTGATTTCCTGTCTTATAGAAAACTTTGACATAAAAATACACATTTGTTTCTCCTGCTCTGTTTATGGTGATGTTATAATTTTGATTATCATAGCCTTCTCGTATGTATAATAATATTGTGGAAATACATAGGTAAG
This sequence comes from Elgaria multicarinata webbii, assembly GCF_023053635.1. Classification (NCBI taxonomy): domain Eukaryota; kingdom Metazoa; phylum Chordata; class Lepidosauria; order Squamata; family Anguidae; genus Elgaria; species Elgaria multicarinata. The sequence continues at coordinate 65,156,679 of NC_086178.1, forward strand.
GAGACTTGGGCCTCAGTGGATGTGATGGTTGTCAGGGCCTTTCCAGACTTATTCTGAGTCTATAAACATTGCAACCATCCCTCTCCCTCCCTCTCCCTCTCTCTCTCTCTCTCTCCTTGGCTATAGATTTCACAGGTGGACCATAGGTATGGAGGGGTTTTACGTCTATTCTCCATTACCTCATGAAACATATCTCATGAGCTCCAGGATGCAGAGAACAACGTAAGGCAGTAACCCGAGCCAGTCTGCTCCTTAATTCAGTTTCTACCTCCAGCAGAAGCAGAAAACCCTAGAAGTGGGTTAATCTCACCAATGAGGAAAATACACTCCTTCTCTGAAGCATTATTTACTAATCACTGATTTCACAATTACTAAGCCAAGGCGGTGAAATATTTTTCCTAGTTTTAAAGAATCCTTTAATAGGTAGGGATGGCTCTTTTTTTCTGGTTAGACATCTGCAGGCTTGTTTTGAGCACTCCTATTGGGACTCCAGGTTGTTTTAACACCCAATTAAATTAGAATAATTGGGATAGAGTTGCAATTCCTTTGCCTCCAGCTGTGAACCATAATCTGTTTAGCACCTGAATATTATTTCACTTTATTTTTAGTAGCCAGCCCATGGTTTGAAAAAAGTGGAAATGAATTTTTAAAAAAAGTTTTTAAAAGTGAAGATTGCTTATCGCTAGTTTCAATGAGGTATTGCTAAAAAAAAACCCTAGTTTTTGCTAAAAGTATAAAGCAGGAAACTAAACAACAACAACAACAACAACAATAATAATAATCCAACAGTTTAATATTTAATGGGAAAATGGAGGGATGGAAGAACAATGATAAAAATTCCTGAATAAAAATAGATGGAACTAAAAGTTCAGATAAATCATGGTGGGGGGATACAAATCCTGAAGCGTTGGGGCTTATTAGACTGCATTGCCCTCAGTGTGTTTTTAGAATGCTTTGATTGGCTCATGAGGAAATGCTAACAATGAGCTACGATAATGGCTAAAAATACTGTAGTCAAATTTATCGAGATCCTTAACTCCTCCATTATTTCTCTCCCTTTTATCTATTACGAGAGTTCCATGAACAATCTGTGCTCTTTCTCCCCCTCACCTGCCTCCAGCTCTCAATTTTCCATACAGTTAGAGAAAAACTAGCATCAGATTTCAAGTTTATGATAGTTAAGGGATAACGTTCCCTCACACATTCTGCCTTAGACTCATCAAACTGAACTATTTCCTAAGAAATCAGGATGTAAGCCTGGTTATTTCCAAGCCCAGTTCAGACCCTGCCATGCTTCCATGAGGGTCTAAATCAATTCCATTCCTTTTGAGTCCCCAACTCCCTTTCCTGGCTGCTGTCATGGCATTGGTGGCTATTGCTGCTTTGATAGCAGCAATGGAGAAGCCAAGAAGATTTCTCCCTTTCTCTCTTCCTCCCCCCTCCCCCTCCAGTGCTTGAAACGCTGCTGTGGATTGCATTTACAGGCATCAGAGATCTTGGGAAATGTAATTTTCCCAGGGTGTTAGGCGTCCTGGGAAAACTGCTTTCTCCCTTGTACCGAGTGCTTGTAATACTGCCATAGTAGCATTTCATACGCCAGATTGAGAAGAATGAGAGAGCAGAAAGTACTTAATCCAATCCACACCACTATCATTGCTGCTGCCGCTGCCAGGTAAGTGAGTGGGCAGTGCAGCAAATTCATATTCCAAATTGGTTCATTACTAAGTTTGGCAATATCAATAGTTTATGATCCCAGATCTGTTACGGGCTTTGGGACATAGCAAGAATCCTTTGTAGAGTCCATATGCCCTGCCCTCTTTTGTATCTGGTCATGCTAGGAAGGGTTCCTGCAGCTTTACCTGTTGTGTGGAAGAGGGAATTTCACCAGGTGCTACATGCGTACAAATGACACCTGCCAAAATTCCCTTTTCAATACAACTGTTAAAAATACAGAAGCCCTGTCCTCCTTTTCATATGATCACCCTAATAAATATATCAGTAGAATGTATGTAGTCTGATCCTATAATTTACTTGGAAGTAAGTTCTATTGAGTGTCATAGAATTGCAGCCTGAGAAGCATTAACAAGATTAATCACCATAGATCATGTTTACTGAGCCCCAAGTCTATACCCATATTATCTATTCAAAGTCTGTAACACTTTATTAGTAGCTTAACCAAGCAATCAGGATAATACATGTGGTCCATGGAGCTTTTTACTTAAACTCATACCATAGCAGACACCAGACATTAATTATCAAGGTGTATCTACTTAGATCCAGCGCAGAACATGAACAATGACTTAGAAAGCCATTCTTTAGAGAGCTAAAGAAATTTGTCTATTGATGAATAAATAAGATAAGCGCTTATTCTTATTGCAGGTAAGACAAACATTGCACATAACACAACATAGGTTAAAATGACTGAAAACCATTTATAAAAATTTCAGGTTTGCCTTTATGTCAAACTACAGAGAACAGCAAGCCCAATGGGCCAAAAAACTGCCCACTGGCAAAACAATGATACATGTAACACAGGGCTGCAGAACCCAGCTTGCCAGGCTCCCTAATCCAAGGGATGGGGGTTGGGGAACCCAACTGGGGAGTGTGAGCAGCATACAGGAGAATCCTCACTGGATTCTCCTATCTCAGATCAGAGATAACAGTGGAGATTGAAATGGCTGACTTGTTCCATGTGGTGTGCAGTGCCCAGGATCCAGGTGCTACCTGGTAGAGTAGCTGCTTTTCCTGATGGTGGTGGAGTCATTTTGAGTGGCACCAGCATCCCTAGGGGATGCTGAGTGCTGAGCAAAGCTAGGGACTAGGGTGGAGCTGTTCTTCACAGTAGTGGCTGAGACCCTTTCTCCATTCTGAGAGAGGCATGGAACTGTGCCTCTCTCAGCACATAAAATACTGAAATGAGGAGGGATGGGGCAATGGCATCAGTGTACTTGGCATTGCCTAGTGATATCAGTGGGTGTGGCTTTTCTCACTGACAGCATCATTGTTGTGTTTGGAAGCATCAGAGCTGGGCTATGTCCAGCTATCTGTGGTGAATCAGACTAGGAGCCATGGAATGAAGCCAGGACCAAAGAGCAAGTCAAGACCAAGGATGAACGAGTAGGCATGACTGAGGAGCAAGCCAGAAACCAGGACTAAATGTCAACCAAAGGATACCTGAACATGCCAGAGCACAAGAAGCCCTGTTCATTGGCACAGGGATCTCTACTGTCGTCCTTACTGTCCAGCTTGGGTGTGTGGGGTCAGTCCAGGGCCTGATCATATTTTATTGGCCTAGGCATCCTTCCACAACTTGGTGCCCTCCAGATGTGCTGGACTATGACTACCATCATCCAAAGTCAGCATTTCTGGCTTAGGCAGATGTTGCAACTTGCAGTTTAGTAACTGACCATATGGCTCCTGTTGGAGCCCCACAGGCAAACCCAAGGTCTCCCACTTGTATTCCAACAGCTCCAAAGATGAATTCCTTCTTTGTTCTTTCCAGAAAACATAGTGCAGTCATTAGGACAAAATTATTTTTCAAGTAGGAAATGACAACGCTGTGTCTGACAAGTTGATATTTGGAGGAGGCTTTAAGGAATACAGAAAATTCAGGGGGAGGGAAGAAATTCCTTGATCTCAACAAATCCAGCTTACTTAGGGCCTTGCTAGACCTACCTGTTAAGCTGGTGGGGAATAGGGGTGAGGCCGCGCTGCAGCTAGCATGGGCCATCGCCCCAGTCTACATGAGAGATGCGACAGGGTAAGGGAAAGCCCTGCTCCCCCTGCCCCTGATTTTCCCACCACCATGTCTGATGCCCCCCTGCCCACTCACTCGTCTGCCCTCCCGCTCGCCCGTCCGCCTCCCCGCCCGGCCCCCCGCTCGCCATGTCCACCCCCCGCTTGCTCACCCACTCGCCCGTCCACCCCCTGCTCACCATGTCCACCCCCCCCGCTCGCCCCCCACCCGTCCACCCCGCCATGTTCGCTCGCTTGCCCATCCGCCCCCCTGCTCGCCATGTCTGCCCCCCCATTCACTCGCCTGCCCGTCCACCCGGCCCCCTGCTCGCCATGTTCGCTTGTCCGCATCCCCCGCTCGCCATGTCCAATGCCCCCTCCACCCCCTGGCCGCGAACTCCCCACCCTCGCTCTGCTCTTCCCCCCCTCTCCTGCTGGGTCCGCTCTTCCCCCCTGGACCCCATCTCTCCCCCCCAGCCTGATGGGCACAGCACTCCTATGGAGCACTGTGCCCAGTGTGCGGCTTTTCCCGGATACTTGCGAGTAAGCCGCGTAGCCAGGAAAAGCCATGGAACCAGCTAGACCTTCCGCAGCCCCAAGCTCAGCCCAGGGCTGTGGAAAAACCGGGCCACAAGCGGATCTGGTTATCCCAGGTCAGGGGAGGGTTTAGCCTGGGCTGACCCCAGGATCCCCTGTGCATCATCTGCATGCAAAGAGGTGAGCCCGGGTATCAGCCCAGGCTAAACCCTCATCTAGCAATGGCCTTAGTCTGGTGCTGAACTGAATTTATGTATTTGGTAGCATCTGACTTATCTCCACAGGTTTTGATCATTCACACAAGGTCAGCAGTCCTTTTTTTCAGAATAAAATGCTAGGTTACAGATGTTATATTAGTATATTAGTATAACTTGCCATGGCTGAGAGCAGGTGAAATATTGCCATAGTGTCCAACATAATCAGAATTGGGGAGAACTGTAAAAAGTTTCTCCAGTGAAGTGAAGAAACACTGCATTATATAGTTCCAAGTAAATTTAGACCAACGGTAAACAAAATGTTTTAAAAAATAGAATGCAGAAATAAAAATAATGTGCAAGTGAATTGGTTTCTCTAAAAATACCCAGGTTTTTTTTTAAAATAGACCTTTTTAAAAATAATAATGATGTATGTCTCCTTAGTTTCCTTTTATGGAAAATGTTTATTTCAGCCCACCGATGTGGTTATGTCATGTTTCCACCCTGTTTTTCTATTCAGTACCTGTGCTGTATTCGTGGCTTTCCTTATTTGTGACAAGTCTAGTAACTGGAGCCATTTGTACCTGAACAAATAATATAAAATCTGAATACTTTATAAATATTTACACTATTTGGTGTGTCTCCCTTGCACATCAAATGCAAAGCTGAAGTAGCAAAAGAAGCCAAACAGAACTTGTGTGTTACCTTACCATAAATATTTACTTTACATATTACCGAATAACCTTCCCCATAGAGCTATTTAGGGAAAGCCCATGGTATTGTTTCTGTCAGGTTTTCTATATTAAAATTGTCTCAATGAAAATAAGATGCTACATGTTAAGGAATGATTGATGCCGAAGGATTTCTTTCTTTCTATCCTCCCCCCCGCCCCCCCAATAGCAACAAGAAGATGGTGGTGTTTTTTTGGTTGGGTTTCTTTCTTTCTTTTTTTGTGCAGATGTGGATAGTGAATTAGACAGGAGTTTGGGATTTTCTGGTGCAGCTGCTGAATTCATTGGAGTAAGCCTGGAAACAACATGACCCTTCATGACCTCCGATTTCATTCATTCCCTTCCCCCTCCTTTCCGAGTGCAAAATCTAATTGCAAACATGCTGCTTGCTTCCTGCATTGAATGTGAACTGATCTCAAAACAAAACAAAACAAACAGCATTGAAGGAATGTAACAATGCTCAAAAAATAATATTTGTAATCCTTTGGTTGCAGAGATGCTCACTCAAAAGAGAATTAAAGCATCTCCAGAATTGTTTAAGAAAATGTCATGTTTTGGAAACTGGATTTGCACCTGCAGATACAGAAGTTTGCATTTTGGGTGTTTTTAATGTAGCCATTATTTATTAGTTCTTTCCAGCCCTTTTGGTATGCTGAAACTGAAATGAAAGTGTGGGGGCACAGAACTGGCTTGGAAACGGTGCTTGTATTTTTGAACTTTCATTGGCTTCTACTATACTCAGCCTCCTTGAAAATTTTTTAGTGTTACGCTGAAACATTGAGGCCAGCGTCTTTCTTTGGTTTTTTCTTCTAAATTTGGGAGGCAGTCAGGGAACTAAACGCCCTCCCCAAAGATTGGGGTCCATGGACAAAATCCACAAGGAAAGTGAAAATTCAAACCAGTTATGAAACCATTGGAGAAAACATTTTCAAGCCATTTTGCAAAGCTTAACATTTACTAGAAAAATTCCAATGGATATATTCCTAAACCTGGTTATTTTTCTAGCGCTTTCAAATGCTGCTGGATTTTTTAAAAAAATGGCTTTGAAGGGAAAACAAAGCGATAAAGTGACTTGGCAAGCAAACATTAAATCCATCAGTCATGCCATGTTAAGTTTTTTAAAACTTCTAAGGCAGATTTGAAAAGTGAAATTCTGAAGTTTTAAAAATGAAAAGTTTGATTTCTAGTTTCCAGTTTCTGCCAAATGCTGAATCTGTGCCAAATTTAGTTTTAGCTTTGAATTTAGGCTTGAAAAAAAAAAGGAAATCAGGTTCTTCCTGGGGACCTCTGTGACTCCCCTCCTCCAAAGAGCAATTCAGTTGTTTTTATACTGTTTATGTTTTTGATGGTTGTAAATTTTGTATATTTTTTAATGTTCACTGTTTTTAACTTTTGTAAACTGCCCAGAAAGCTCCGGCTATGGGGCGGTACATAAATGTAATCAATCCATCAATCCATCAATCCTTCATCTCCTGCATAATTGGCCTGAGACCAAGTATACATGAGGAAATATCTCCACCAGGAATGGGTTGAGCGTTCAAAGGGGATATGCTCATAACATGAATTTGCCTCTCAAATAAGGCATTCCCAATTTCAAGTGAGGTAATGGTCTAGGGTGACCACTTACACATTACTAAAAAAAAAAAAAGGAAATACGTTACCAAAAAAGAGGACAAAAGACAACACCAATTTGTATAACATTTGTGCATGCTAATTAATATGTATAGATGCAAATTGAGATATAATAACTATAATTAAAATTGAAATGTAGTATATGTCACCATAGTGAGGAAGACTAACCCGGGGATCTGTGTGCCTGCTCAGCCTACTGTCCAGGTGCTAGAGGTTATGGCCATATCAAAGCTTCTGCTTTCTGTCCTTATGGTTCTTTAAACTGGACTTGGATTGGACAGGTGTTCAAACAGAGGACACATTCAAATAGACTGGCCTCTCATAGCTCTTTGAACACTGTCCTCTATAAAGCAGAATATCTGGATAGCCTACAAAAGGCCCCTTTGAGCTTGCCCAGCTGGGTCTCCCACCTTTCTTAGCTGTTGTTTGCAACTTGGGATCATGAGGGATCACAAGTTTTCATAATCCTTGGCTGGAAGTGACAGTTTACTAGTGGGGCTGTGGAACCATTACTTGCAGCCCAAGGTCATGGGTACTTGCAAATATTCACACTCTCAGGTAACGAAGAAGACCAGCCTAGAGTTGTCCCCACTGAGAATCTTCTGGGTTGTGCCAAGCTGGCTGCCTGTTTCAGCCCATGATTAATGGCCCTTACTTACTGTGCATATTTATATATTACTACTCTGATAAAAATCTAGACCCTCATGATAGTGGGCCTAGCAAAAGGGTGCCAACAGCATTTTTGTTCCATCTCCATATATAGACGGATAGCTCGCTTCATCAACCACAAAAGCATGGAAGTCCAGGGCAGTGTTGAGGCCCTTAGGAGAAGAACTCAGCCCACAGAGCAGCTGTCAGCTATGTTTTTACCCACTACCTTCAATTTTCCTGTGATGCTAGGATTATATATCTGCCTTAGGCCTCACACACATGGGAAGGTTGCCCCAGAGATAGATACCTGAATAGCAATGGCTAAGTATGTACAGCATGAATCCTAGTGCCCCAGAGCAAATTGGCACTTGCCCTTGAGCAGTTTACTTGGTAGTTGTTAAGGCGCAGATTGCCCCAGGGAAGTTGCTCTAGGGAAGTTGCCTGTGTGCCTGCCATTTGCAGAGGAGTCTAGTTGCCCCCCTTGGAAGCATTTGACTCACTCGGAAGGCAAAATGCCAGGTGAATTCTACACTGCAGAGGAACAGGCCACAAGACTGAACTTTGGAACAACCCTTGAAATTTTAAACATGGTCTTGGAGGGACTTACAGGACTGGCTCTCCTGGTATTGAAATCCAGCATTGGATAATTGGGTGGATAGACTTCTGTTCAATATGGCCACATTTCCTTGATTCTCCGTATGCCTTTGGAGCCACATTGTCTTTCCTGAAGCCAAATAACCAAGGCTAGAGATTGCTTTTGACACTATTTAATTCAGGACTTATTCACATTAATTATATTTATAAACCAGGACCATCAGCATCCCATTTCATTTGATTCTCCCTCTGGGAAGAATCATATCCCTGTAAACATCCACTCATTCATTTTGTTGAAAGCCCAGAAGACAGAAAGGAAGAAAAATGAACAGTTAAGCTACAGATGTCTCTTTCACTGCTTAACTGTGGTTTTCCTTCCTTTCCCTCACTCCCAACCTCTCTTTTTTCCCCCCTCAGAGCAAATCTTTTTGCAAATCTTTCCCCTTGAGACATCCAGCTGAGCTCCCCCTACAAGTCATTTAATTCCCCTGCTGTCAGCTTGAACCTTGCTGATTATGTGGGTCTGGTTCAACTTGCAAGAAAACTTGATTCAGCAAGTTCATATTCCTCCACCCCCTGGACCTCCATTTCCCACTGAAGTGGACCTCTTTTGTATTTGCTTAAGGCAGAGTCCTACTCACTGTGAATAGTAGATTGGAATTCAGAAAGATGGTTCAGGAAGAAGGGACTTGTTAAATCACTAGACCATTTTTGCAAGCTTTATTCCTCCCTCATCCCATCCTATCTAAGCATGCATATGATTCAGAGGTAAAATAGTCCTCCATTTTCTCAAAACTAGGAAAGTTTATTTAAAGAGAATGTACTGCTTCTCCTAAAGCAATGCTAGTAAAGCCTTCCTCTGTCCAGTTCTCTGTTTGTTGAACATTTTAATGTGGATACCACAAACTAATATGGTATGTCTCTTGTGTAACATTGTAGAACCTAGTTTGGAAATCAAGGTTCTACCCATGTATGTGAAGGAGATATTGAAGTAAGTGTGTGTGTGTGTGTGTGTGATATGGTACACTATGGGGGCAAGGCAAAAAGACAGCTCGTTGAGATCTCTTTAATATCTATGTGTATGCTGAGTTTGGGGGTCCAGGCACTGCTACTATGAATGTCTGGATATCACTTTGAATAACTAGAAATTTGCAAGCTCCAACAGTCTTCCAAGCTACCGCCAGAGATGTAGCTTGTGTTTCCAGGGCTGGCAGCATTCATGGATTTCATCACTGTTTTGTCCCTAGTGTTGTGTTCATAGGCATGGGCTTTGTAGAGACCAACTCTAAATGCAAGGAGCCCATATGGCAAATGACTCCAGTCTTGGAGACTATGTTCTGTCCAAAGCCCTACCAGGCTCTGTCCAGCCAAGGGGAAGGAATGGTTTTCTGGTGGGGAGAAGCCTCCCCTCCATGGGGCTTCTCCCCACCAGAAAACACAAAAAGACTGCTCTGCATTAGGGGCATGGTTGGGGGCTGAGAGGGCTATGGATTCTTTGCATCCATGGCTTCTCTTTCCCTGTCCACAACCACACTCTCAACACGCCCATTTCCCAGCCCCATGCGCTACTGCAGAAATCTCCCCAGTAGCAAAGAAGGGCTCCAACATCAGAGAAACTCCTTTGAATCCAGAGCTTTGACTAAGATGTCAGATTGTTCTCTTAGGACGTCATCAGTAAAATGTTTTATTGCACGCACTCATGGATTTTCACAGGTCCCTCTCGGAATGTCATCTGCCTCCTGCACGCCTCCTGCCCCTTCTAGCTTTCTTCGCATGACAAAAAAAAAAAAAAGGCCCCAGTAAGTCCATATTATTTTTAAAGATGGAAGTTGCCACTATCTCCTGCTGTGTGGAGCTCTTAAGAATAAGATTCTAGATTCAGACTAAACATAAGAGATGTAATTTTCTTTTATAGTTTCCCTGTATACAGGCATAATAATCAGTAGTATTCTTCCTTCCAAAATCTTCCATGCATTGCCAACCTAGTCTAAGTCCTCTTATACTAGTCTGTGTTTAACCCATGGCATTCTGAAATCCTGGCCTTTCTGTCTGAAATCAGAATACTTTCTGTCTGAAATCCTGGCCTGAATACTTTTTGTTTGCTTTGGGGGTTGTGGGTGCTTTAGTGCTATAAGTTTGTTCTGATATACCCTTAAATAAGTGACCCTATTTAGCCAAGATTGCCACTTCTTCAGAGCTCTGTTGCAAGGAACATCCTCCCCACAAATCTTGATTTTAAGGAAATAGCTTTCTTTCTTTCTTTTGGAACCACACAGGGCAGCTGAAGTGAAACCTGGGGGAGAAATCACAAAGATGTCTACCCATAGATATAGATATATTAAAAATCTTGTCATGGTACAAAAACCCTTAATAATTGATCACATAAATAAGTTGTCACTGAGGCAAGCAAAGGAACTGATATAAAATGTATGATTTCCCCCCCGCACTGAACTTTCTTCCCAAAAGCCACATTATTAAGGCAAATTAGATGCTAACTCTCTCTCTCTCTCTCTCTCTCTCTCTCTCTCTCTCTCTCTCTCTCTCTGTCTCTCTGTCTCTCTCTCTCTCTCCTCCCTCTGCTTCTTTGCTGGACACTATTTTGGATTATCCCAATTGTTTTATCAAATATAGTGAAAGAGGGCTTTTGGGCAGAAATTAATCGCTGAGGCTTTTCCCATCACTTATACCCATAGCATGTTAAAGCATCACTGTTGATTTCTACCTGATTCACAGCTCTTAAAGGCCCAGTGTGATTGTTCATAAAATGGCAGCAAACCCAAAGTAAAAAGTGGAGCTTTCTTTCTGAAAAATAGCATATAAATATGAGACATTGTTTTCCTTCCTTTCTTCCTTGCCCCTCCTCTTTCTTTCTTTCCTTCCTTGTTTCCTTCCTTCCTTCCTCTCCCCCTCCCTTATTTTTGCCCATAGAAGCTCACTGTGTGTGAAACTCTACACACAGCTGCACTCCTGACATACTTTCACATAGTTTCTGACAGAGTGTGAAAGGTTAACTTACAGTGGCATGTACAGTATGCGAGCCAGATGTTCCTGCCATCTCTTGATTTGTTCTCATGCAATTAGTTCCATTAATGAGAGAGGTTATGGACTGGCAGACTGGGGAAGTGAAGTCATATGGGAGAGGTTAAACAAAGGCCATTGCTGGCCTCCATGAGCTCAGTTTACACTCCTGCGTGTTGCTGTTTGAGAACTGTTGGGTGTGGGGAATATGCTCACAAGGGTTAGGAACGTCTCCAATTTCTGCCAGGTGCCTTCCAGAGTTCCTATGAAATGCGGCACTAGGAATTTTCCATGGTGCTTTTCAGGGTTTTATGATAGGAAAGAGGAAAGCGTGCATTTGTGTGCTAAGAGAGTGCCTACCTGGTTCTAACCATCTTGAAAAGCAGAAGAACCATGTGGTCCAACAGTAACGGCCCATTTGATCTGGACAGTTCAGTAACGAAATTATCCACAACTTTGGGGACGACCTGAGATAGCATATGAAAACAAGCAGTCATTTTGGTTTGCTTAAGAGTAATACGGCTGGATATGTCTAGGTGCATCATAGATCAAGGACAAAGCAGTTGGATTTTCCCTGACTAGTTTAAGAATGTTATTTTAAGGATAAAGCAAAAGGCAGTAAGGGGACATCTAGCAGGACAGAAAGAGGGGAGGATAAGTTGGAAGACTGAAAAGACTAGATGTAGCTCTAATCACTATTATTAGCCAGTATACAGAGATCAGTTAACAGGAATTATGAAGTAGCTGAGAGCAAACTTTTTTTATAGTTGAAACTGTCACATGGGGTTAGATCCAACAGTCCGCTGGTGCATCAGGGCTTCTGTCCCCTCCCCTGCACCCCTCTGCATGCTCCCCAAATTTGCTGTGGAAGGCCTCCCAGCCCTTTGGAGCAGAATTCAGAGGAAATTCACTCTGCCAGCAGTTTCCCTTTTACTGCTGGAACAACACCATTAGATACAAACGACTGTCAGTAGCTAGAATTTTAGAAAAATCACATACAAACAAGAGATCCAGGATAACATTTGTAAACACTGTCAGTACTTAAGAAATTCATAGGGATGGCTACAATTGTCAGTTTTGCTTTTTTGTTTTGCTTTTTTGTTTTGTTTTTAATCTCAAGTTCTTTCTGTTCCACTTATGAAGAAATTTACGAATGTTGGTAAGCACTTATATTTTAAAAAAACCCTCCAAACAAACAAAATTCTCATCATCTGCACCAGCGAAATCCAATAGGTGCAGTTATAGTTATTCCTAGTAGGGGTGTTGTGAGTGTCTTTGGGTCTGGGAGGGCGGCGGACCTCCCGTTTCTGGCTGTCATGGACCCAACCAGATGCAGTTAACACAAGGGCAGACCCATGCCAAAAGCACTCATGATCCCATGCAAGTGCTCAGGCACAGGTCCACCCTGGCTTCCAGGATTGTGCCCTTTGTCTCTTTTCCCCCACTGCGTTAATGGCAGCCACCATTAACAGTGAGGGGAATTGTGCATTTTCTGGGGGCTCCAGAAAGCACACTTCCCCAACCCTTGTTCTAATGTGGGCCTGAAAGGCCCTCTTAAAACATGGGTAATGGTTTATCCTTGCATTAAGAGTGCCTTTAAGTGTCCCATTGGAACAGAGGAGGGGAAAGTATGCTTTCTGCAGCCTCCGGAAAGTGTGCCATTCCCCCCGCCATGCTAATGGCAGCTGAAAACTGTGCACTTTCTGGAGACTCTGGAAAGTGCGCTGTTACCCTTCTGCTCCAATGGGGCCTTTGAGGCTCTCTTAACACAAGAGTAAACCTTTACCCTAGTGTTAAGTGGAACTTTATGGCCCACATTGGAGCAGGAGTTGGGGAAGTATGCTTTCCTCCTTGCATTAAGAGGGCCCAATTGGAGCAGTAGCAGGTGGGGAAAGCACACTTTCTGGAGGCTCTGGAAAGTGCGCTTTCCCCTCTTCTGTTCCAATCAGGGCCTTAAAGGCCCTCTTAAGGCAAGGGTACCAGAGCCTCCAGAAAGTTAATGGCAGACTCCATTAATGCAGCAAGCCGGTGTGGGCGGGCGCCATGTGCTCACAGGCGCTTGGCAGAGACTTGCAAGGCCCGATTTTTGGGGGTGGGCTGGAATGGCAGTGGGGCGAGTGCTCACCGATTTTGGCAATCGCTAATTCCCAGCATGAAGAGGACCATGTTGTACCTATGTACTATGTAGCTCTGAAAGATGAGGAGCATATCAGAAGAAAAGGGATGGCAACCCCAATTCACCACCATAAACATGGTTGAATACACAAGGATTCAAAACTAGACTTTTAGGAGCTAAGCACTTTCACTCCTCTGCCTGGATGAAAGAACCTGCCAATTTTACTTTCTCCCATATTCATATTACTAAAATTACTATATTTCATATTTCATAATATTTCATATTACTGAAATTTCAAATTCTTTCCATCCCATTTGGGGGGGGTGGAGTGAATTGTGAAAAGTTGTCCATCCCTAGCATATACCATTGGATTTGCTTTATGTAACTGAAATATGTCTTTGGCAGAATCCCTAAGATGTACACTACCAGCGAACACTGCATTTAATGCATCTTGAAGTCTGTATGCATCTAATGAATCCATATCTGACTCATCAAATGTCATTCCCTTGACATATTTTCAGTTATTTGTTGTGCAAGATATAGAAACAGAAATCTGACCTGCTCTGTTCTGAATGTTAGTTCCTACAGTGAAAATTCATGTTCATTCCAAGGAGGCCGCAGCTTTCATTTCAAGGCTAGATTATGAGTAGAATATCAAACATATGTTATGTGCAACTTTAACAAAAATAACTCAAAATAGAGGCTCATTATTTGCAAACATGCCAGGAAGGTTCTTTATGGATGTTTCAAGAAAGATATAAACTGTGGCTTTATTTTTTCCCCTCTGTCTTTCTTCCATGCATATATAAAATGAAGGGAAATGGTTTGTATAATGGGAAACATGGGTGGGCTTGCCATTTTGCTTTTTAAAAATTCAAGCCATTGGGGGGTACACCACAGATTGCCATGCGAACCTTGGTGAGGATGGGTTGCTGAGGTTGTTAACAAGCCACCCAAAACCCATGACCTGTTTTAGGGTTGTGGATGGCTTGATAACCACCCCAACAATCCAGCTTAAATTTTCAAAATGGCAGCTGCCGCTGCAACAACAATTTTTATAGGGAAATTCTATGGGGAAATTCATCCACGGTGGCTTCTTGTGGCCACCTCTCTCCTTCTCTCTTTCTGCCAAAACTAAAATGATTTCTATTGTTTATTCATGTATTTTATTTTATTTTAAATTTAATTTAGATGGCCCCTGAGGATGGCAAACAAGGTTAAAAAAATACAAAACTATGCAAAGCAAATACAATAGAAAAATCAATAAATGTATATCCAATAAAATGCTATAAAAGCTACACATACATACACTTTACATCAGCTCCTCCCTTCAGTCTAGTGTGTTTGTGTGTGCCCATTTCAGATCTCTGATAAGTGCTCAACCATTAACTCTCATTGGGACTGTTTTCATGACATGACAGGCACCATGGGTTATTTAATGAATGGTGAGGCTGTGGCATGTGAGATCTACGCTGTGGTTCATTATTTAATCCACTGAGCAGACGCTGCTGTCTGCCAACTGAGAAACGGAAAACAATGTGACGAAGCGGTTTACTGATTTTGGTATGTATGTAAGGTCTTAATTTTGTGTTGTCTTCCTGGAATGTTAAAGAAGAATAATGTTGTGCAATGTCACAGACCTTTGCCTGTTTAGGAAAAATATAGCTAATTAGCTTTTTGTATACCGTGTAGATATAATTCCGGAAGATGGTCTCACCTTGAAAAACTTAATAAAGAGAGATTGCGTGAGCTTTCCACTGCCTGTTGGCGAGTACAAAGACCAACGTTTTTG
The DNA here is from genome assembly GCF_023053635.1 of Elgaria multicarinata webbii. Lineage (NCBI taxonomy): Eukaryota > Metazoa > Chordata > Lepidosauria > Squamata > Anguidae > Elgaria > Elgaria multicarinata. The sequence continues at coordinate 65,171,679 of NC_086178.1, forward strand.
AAGAAGATACTTCGAAACAAGGAATAACATGAACCTTGTTGACTAAAATTGGTCTTAATATACTGTTGTGATTAGATTAAAGTGTTTGTTGTCTATGGGTCGGATTTTCTGCAATGTTTGTTTAAAATTTGGTTTGAAATTATTGTTAAGTACAATTGAATGCTATTGATATGTAATGAGATGCTACACTGATGTGGTAGTTAATTGTTGTAGACTTGTATTAGCATTGGATTGTAAATAGTTATTTTAGTAAAAACAAATGTGTATAATTTTTTGAATGACAATTTAATTCATTGGGTTTATTTTGTTTCTACGGTGGTCGCCTTTTTGGTGTCATGTGAACCTGACAAGTGTGGTTTATGTGAGGGTTAAAAAACCCCTCACATAACCCACGCTTGTTTGGTTCGCATGACAAGACAACTCCTAAGCTGGGGTTAGATATGGAACCTGGGAATAAACCATGATCAGCCATGGTGTGTTGTCCAAACTTGGCCATTAAGAAAATGCCCACCATTTTCCACAGGCATCAGCCAGTAATCTGTTTAAGAAAAGAGATAATGGCCCTGTTATAACAATATTTTCTTTTTCTTTTCTTGAAAATATTGTATTTTTTTCAAAGAAATAAAATAATTAAACAAAGTGAAAACATAAATCCAGAGAAGATGAGAAAATACACATATAAGCAAAACTAAACATTGTCATTAGAACAGATTTTCACAGAGCTAGCATGGGGAACCTTCAGCCCACAGGTTCTGACCCTGGTCTCAGAGGAGGAGATATGTGGCCCTCAGATGCTGTCTAGGGTCCATAGGTTTGCTTTCTAACTGTCCCCAACAAGTTTCTAATTCTCTCAGATGTCTAACTGACTTTTTAAATATCTCTTGGCTAATCTTGGTCCTTATAGAATATCTAACTGCCAGTCACCTTTATTGACCCCTCCGACCACTCCAAACAATTGACCAGTCTCCCTAGTTTCAAACACAGTTTGAAATCTCCCCTTCATAGCAACTGTAACTAAGGCAGCCATGACTTCTTTAGGCCCAATACAAAAGGGCAAAGCCTGGCCTCTGGCCTACTCAGTCACATTATAACATCCCTCAGAGGTCGCTTAAAGTATATACACATAACAAAAAGTCCTCCTCGCCATTATAATAAACCTAATTGGCACTGACATAATTTGTTTAGGCCACAATCCTATGGATGTTTGAACAGAAAAAGCCCTACAAGTCCTAGCACAGCCTTTCTCAACCTGGGGCGCTCCAGATGTGTTGGACTACAACTCCCAGAATGCCCCAGCCAGCTGGCTGGGGCATTCTGGGAGATGCAGTCCAACACATCTGGAGCGCCCCAGGTTGAGAAAGGCTGTCCTAGCATGTCTGGTAAATGGTAGAAGTTGTAGCACTTGTTTCTGTCTAAATACACAAAAGATTGCACCCTCAATGACTTAATCAAAACTCATCTGGACTACTGTGTCCAGTTCTGGCAACACACTTTAAGGAAGATGTAGACAAAAAGAAACAGCTTCAGAGGTGATCTTTATTTTCCCCCTTTACTTTTTTCTAAGCTAACAGTTCCAGCTACTGTAACCTTTTCTTCATCCCCTTGGTCATTTTAGTTGCCCTTTTCTGCCCTTTTTCTAACCCTCCAAAGTTACTTTTTAGGTGTGGTATTCCAAGTGTGGTCGTACCATCAATTTGTATAAGGGGAGTATGATCTTGGCAGTTTTATTTTCAGTTTCTTTCCTAATTATGCCTAACATGGAATTTGCCTTTTGCACAGTCATCTGGGTAAACATATCTATAAGATTTTACCTGAAATAGTTAATTTGATGTCTGTTAATATCTTTCTGTGTATTCCTTGGTTTTTAGACATCATTACCCAAATCAACTTTCTGAAGAAGAATCGGGATGAATTAAATTCTGAGGACGCATTCCATAACAATGTGTTCCGTAATCTAACATTCAAATTAAATTATTCCCTTGAGGGTTTCCTCCCCCCTCCCCAATCATTATGTTTTGCTGAGCCGTACTCCCCCATTCTAAACCATCCCAAGCCATTCAGAATGACAGATTATTGAAATATCATATAGATATATGATAAATTATCTCATTTTAGCTCAGATTTTTCAGGAGTCCCTTCAAGGGGAAAATGAAGATTTGAACAGTAACCGAATGTACTTAAAATTCTCAATGATCCTTTCCTTTCAAATGCAAGACCCAGCCATTTTCAAAAGCCCCCCTGAAGTGAAGAGAACTCAGGAGAGGGAGAGATGCTATTTAAGCAGCGCTTAAGCGGAGGAAACACCCAATTGATTCAGAAGCAGAAGTGTGAAATAATTTACACTGCCAAGAGCCGACAGAGGCCATAATGCCAAGCGTTCCTGAAGTGTCCATGCCTGAAAACAAGCCCAGCTGGCTATTTATAATCATTTCCCACTCTCTCAATAGGAAAACACCACATTTGTCAAAATCGTATGCTGATGCTTTCAGATTTAGTTCATTAGCTCTCATTGTGTCAACAGGGATGGATCATTTCGAACAAGCACCAAACAGCCTCCTCACGCTATCTTAATTATATGTCAGCACCTTTCCAGCAAAGGAGCTGTTCCTCTCTTCTCTTTCCTTGCCTATGCAACTTATCAACAATTCCAAGAAAGAAACAATGGGAGGCAGAGAGGCAAAGACACTGTGTCTCCCCACTAAATTGCAGGCCTAGGTTGTCCCCTCCCAAATGGACCCTTTACTGCACTGCATCATAATTCCACCCATTAAAAATAATTGAAAAGACCAGGTTCTGGACTCTAAATGAGACCATTGTCCCAGCCCAGCACCAAAGAATTGTGTTACCTCTGTTAGGACAGGGCCTCTATGCTGAAGATGAAGAGAAAGTTGTCTCAGCATTTTATTTTTGAACTGGATCTGTACATAGATGAAATGAAAAGGGATTTTTTAAGGATATCCAGGCCTCTATGAGAATACAGTGCACTTTGCTCTGCTCCATATAGGACTAATCAAAATGAGAGTGAAAGTGAAATTTTGCAGAAATGCAAACTCTCCACAAAAATTCAGAATTCAAAATTTAAATATTGACATTTGAATTGCTCCTTCTGAAATTTGACTTTGACGGGCTAGGCTTCCTTCTTCCATTGAGCAAAGGCTTCTACTACGCTACCCATCTTTTGCATGTCCCATAGTACAAATGATTTGGCCTATGCTGCTGAACTGAAACTGTATGTACAGTTGGCTTAACAAAGTCCACAGGGCTGATGTTGCAAGCACAGACAATTAATTGTGTGTGCACCTCAAGTTCTCCAACTGAATTATCTAGTATTCTGAACTGGAAAAGTGCAGAGTAATTTTCTCTTTCCCCATGCAAAATTCCTTTGCCTTCCCCCAATGTCGTGAGTAATATGCTTGATAGACTGTGCGGCCGGGGGGGGGGGAGATTCTAATGGATTTGCTAGAATTTGAGTCACTAGAATCAGCATACAGCAAATTTCTGTTCCTTTAATTGCATAATAATGTAATTACTGTATAGCATACCCGATATCCAATCAGACGGAATAGCTTGGATGGGAAGCGGTTGTTGCCAGGGGGAACTGTTTGTGCCTGTTTGCATTCTCTTCCCCTCCTTATTGTTTTATTATGATTTTATTAGAATGTAAGCCTATGCGGCAGGGTCTTGCTATTTACTGTTTTACTCTGTACAGCACCATGTACACTGATGGTGCTATATAAATAATAATAATAATAATAATAATAATAATAATAATAATAAGAGTAAAGGTATCTCACGTGCTTAGGCACGAGTGCCTTAAGAGACAGGGCAAGGCTGGAACTATAAGAGTGAGCCCGCCCAGAAGCCTGGCCTCTTTCATCTTGGCTTCCACCCTCCCTCCCTTAATCTAGTATGGGATTAGCTAGTTGCTCTTTTTGGAAGGAGGGCTAAGTAGGAATTTTCCTCCATCAAGGTTTTGCCCACTTCGTACTGGAATTGCTAAGAAGGAAGGTAGATAAATAGGTTCATTTGTTTTAGGGCAGTGCCGGAATTGGTAATTTTAGGATGGAGACAGTGAGCACTATGGCACCTTTTGGTGATTGGCATATCTGGAGGACCTGCTCCTAGGGAACTGTGGGGCTCCCATGTCAAGATACGGTTTGCCTTTGGAGACCCTCCTGCCTCACCTACCCTGAGCTGTGAGGCACAGGGAGGGGGTGATGTGGGGCGGTCTCCCCACACTTGTAGAGGGGCATATAAATAAGGAGCTGGGTGTTTTACCCAACTCCAGGCTTTGGAGAGTGCTCTCCCATAAAGCCAGACAAGTGGCCTGAGACAGGACCCATTGATTCCTGCACTTGCACATGCAGATCCAGGGAGGGGTGAATTATCCATATTATTCAAATAAAGAGGCCCTGGTGTCTGTGTCTTTATTCTATGCTTTCTTCTCCACTTGCAAACCAGGAACTGTATAATAATGGTTAGTCTGGTATTGGGGATAGCCAGGTTCTATTCCCCACTCACCTGTGTAGCTCACTGAATTTCCTTAAGCCAATCACTGTCTTTAAACCTAACCTTTCTAAGGCTTGTTTTGAAGACTTGCTGCCCAGAAAGGTGAGATATCAATGTAAGAAATAAATCAAATAAGAGTAAATTTGTTTTCTAGATGAGAGAATTCTGACAAATGCATATTTTTCTGCCATTGCAGTGTTCTGATGAGCAAGTTGTATCTGTGACTATTTTTTTTTCCCTTTTGCAAAACTATTTGGTTTGCAAAACTAAGCTCAGCAAACCTGCTCCAGGTGGAATCTAGAATGCTAGATGAGAGCAGAAAGACTGACCATGTGGTATAATATGGCATGCCTTGTATCTTTTCATATGAAATCTAAAATGTATCTCATGTACTGACAATGTTCTGTTACATATCGCAGTGTTGTGAAATTTCATACTCCAAACTCCAGTTTTCATTGTTTATAGCCAATGGCCATCGCAATACAAACACAAAGCACATAAGTATAAAACAGAAAAACATTTCATACAATAAAGCCAGGATGCAATAAAATAATCAGAATTTAAAACATTCCTTCTGTTTAACCTCCTTAGGATTTGACAGTGGCATAGTTTAGAAAGGCTGCTCTTATTTTTCTTGCAGCTAACGCAAGTAAAGCTATCCTATAGCTGATTAATTTGTCCACATTAATTATACCCAGGCCTACCCAGATGAATTTTAAACCTAAGAAATTTAAGATGTCGTGATTGTTATTTTAATACTGTATATATGCTCTTTTAACTAGTTTTATGTATTATATTGTATTTAATGTTGTTTCCCACCTCAATCCAGAGGGAGAGACGGGTAAGAAATAAATTGATGATGATGATGATGATGATGATGATGATGATGATGGACAATATAGGATATAATGTACGAGATCTTCAATATGTCCTGATTCACATACGCAAAAGCGCTCTTTTACAGGCGAAAAATTTCCAGCCAAATACTCATACCACAATTGAGTTTTATCTTTGTGCAGACATGGGGGGGGGGGAATCTACACTATTGTGTTATAACGTTAAGGAAGGGTTGCGATAACTTATTGTTTCACATGACGCTAGGTTTCTTACGTTTTATCTTTGTTGTATTCTGCTTCCTTGTGTCATTTTATTTCTTTCGTTGTAACTATGAAATAACATTGCAAGTGTTATTGTGGTTCGAAGGTCAATAAATAAGGAGACAAGACCACAACAGCTGGATTTAAACAGGGCCACATTTTATTAAATGATCTGCAAAAGGGGGTGAATCCTACCGGGCATCCAGTATGGCCTGTTGCCAGGCCCCTGAAGTTGGGCGCGCCATTCGTGGCCCAAGGGTAGGCGCAGGCCTGCCCCTTGTGGGGTTGGGGGACCTTCTTTTGTCATGCCCTATCTCAGGCCATCCAGCTCTGAGTGGGTGAGTAGGGTCAGCCCCAAAGGTAAGTCGTATCTCCCAGGTAGGCCGTGGGGCTCAAAGCTGGGAGCCTCAGACTTACCAGTCACTGTGAACAGTGCCATGTGAATGCTCACCATTCCCACTCCCACTCTGGATGCCCGTACCTAGAGCCAAATAGCAAAATGTGACCAAATTAGATAACAGATTAACCTAATTAATACACCCAGACTGTCTCACAGTGTGGAGTAGGCAAGAAAAAACTCCTGCAGAATTCAGTACAGGAGTAAAAAATTCCTACTCAGCTCCAAAGGGCAACCAGCAAGCCCACACTGCCTACAGGGAGGGAGGGAGGGAGCCGTACAGCAAAGAGGGTGAAGGGAGGGAGAGCCCGCACTTTCTGGGCTCCTTAACCCCTCCCCCATGTGGCACCATACCAGCACCCAGCCAATGCTGGCTGGGCACATCTCCTATCTCCCCCATCCACAAAAGCCTCCCCACGCCCAGGCTATGCTGGGCGTGGCAGAATGGCCATAATGTGGCCCCTTACTTTGTTATAGTTGTATCTGACTGACTTCTGTATCATTGATTCTAAGGCCACAGCTAGACCTAAGGTTTATCCTGGGATCATCCAGGGTTTACCCCTGCCTGAGCACTGGATCCCGTGTGTGTCACCTAGATGAACCGGTTTGACTCCTGGACGATCCAGGGATAAACCTTTGGTCTAGCTATGGCCTAAGCCAATCGCAATGAAGGTGGCGTTCTTACTTCCTGTCGGTGCCAAATCTTACTGCTTCCTCAGAGTTGTTCCTCGTGTTGCTGTTGCGGTAGCTGTTGTGGTTGGGAGGGAGAATGAAGGACAACAGGAAGGGGGTGGAGCAATGTAACATCTGAAGACTCCAAGGAACAGTGATACAAGAAACAGTGTGCCCGGGGAATCATGCATTTATGCCATCAATGTGAAAGCTAAGTTACTGTTTAATTCCTATGTGTGCCCTGTTATGTTTTAAAATGATAGGAAATATAATGTAAATATGGTTTATTTAAAATGTAATACGCCCATGACCTCAACATGTTGCACATAGATCACTTCATGCAGCTGCCTGTGTAAATGGGAAGGAGATTCCTTGTAGTAAACACGGAGGCTCCAGGCCTGTCTGATTTCCTTCCCTCTGCTTCATGAAATTGCAAATCACTCTGGCATTTCCTTAACATCTTCTATTTCCTCGTAGCCAATAGCCAATTCTTCACTCTTTCTCCATTGTGCATCTCTCATTTCAGCCGGCCAGAAAAGGGCCTATCCCTGCTACAGTTCAGTGCTGTCACTAATTAGGCTGAGCAACCATATCTTTAGTTCCATCTCGTGTCAAGGCTGGAGTTATAATTGCAGGTGACACATTTGTGAGTTCCCATTGTCATGCAGAAGAGGGCTGTGAGCAGGTTATCCTCATGGCTATGCTTGGATTATTGAAAAGCAATTTGTAGGGGAAGTCTACAGGGGAAAGGTATTTCACCTCACTAAGCCTAAAAAAAGAAAAAGAAAATCACTCTGGTGATAGATAGCTTGAGGTCTCTGAAGCAAACGTGTTTAACAAGGTCTATTAAAAAAATCACTTAGCATATCAACAACCATATTTCTAATGCATGCGCCGCTAAAGGCAATATTAGCTTTTGTGACATATTGTTGCAACAAAGTGCTGTGGCGGGATATGTTGTCTTTTTCAGCAGGCTCAGTAGGGAAGTCAGGAGAGATCTAGGGAACTAGCCAATGGCTTTATATCACAAAGTACAGCTCCTCCGGCCTAAAAAGACCATTACCTGCAGCTTCATACGTGAAGCCTCTGGTACTAATTTCAACCATATTCTCTGCAAGAGAAAATGTTACGAACAACAAGTTTCTTGAACAAGTATGGCCATCCTACGTAAGTGTGCTTTAGTTTGTGTGCATGAAGGATTTGGTACCTAGTGTGTAAGAAGGGCAGGGCAAAGGGGAATCCTGTTCCTGCATGAGTGCATGCTTGTACACACACACACACACACACACACACACACACACACACCCCTCATACAATTGGCAGGCAACACACTCACACCGACTCAAAGGCACATACCCATCCCTTCTTAGGCCACCATACACCTTCAAATGAAACATTCATTAAAGCACGCATTCTGGAGCTATGCATGCTAGCTTTGTCTACTCTCTTGTAAGGATGCATACTCCCAATCCAGTTCAAGACTATGGCACTCTTGGACCTTAGCTAGACCTAAGGATTATCCTAGGCAAATGGAGGGGTTGTCCCTGCCTGCTCCCAGGATCCCCTGTGTGTCATTTGGATGTACAGGGATGATCCCGGGACGATCCCAGGATATACGCCTGGTCTAGCCATGGCCTTAGAGAGGAGGATTTAAGTTCCCACCCACCCATTTTTTCAAGGAAATTTGCCCCCACCTGCATGTGAATGTGTTGAAAACAGTGTGGGAAAGCCCCCATTGACTCCAAGACATATTTTTGTTTGTTTTTTAACCTCCCCCTGCCAATGGAGGGGCAGAATTTTTCCAAAAAACAAGTGGATGGACAAAACTTAAATCTTCCTTTCCCAGAGCTCCCTAGACACTCATTGCTTTGTTAGAAAGTTACTTGGGTAGAAAAACCAGAACACTCACATTCTCACATGAAATATGCTGGAGAACATTTCTCTAGAATGGGAGATTTCTGGTACACACACATACACACCCCATAGGAAAAAAAAACCCTTTTTCACAAGTATGTTTTTGAAAGCAGAATTTTGTTTTTGGACAGTGGGTGTGAAGCCTTAATGAAGCTTTCCGCAACTGTGTACCCTTCAGATGAGCTGGACTACAACTGCCATCATCCCCATGTCTTGTTTAGTATGTCTTGTTTATTCTGGACCAGCCATTTTGGGAAGTTAGCTTTAAAGTAGGTCCTTCCAGCTGTGTTAGTTACTAACAGCAAAAAAGGATAGAAAAGGAATAACTAGCTTTCGAGACAGATGTTAACAACTGCCACTTAACTGGGCACTTATGAGTTAGTGGCCTCATGAGCATAGGGCATACATTGTGTTTGAGGAGATTATGGCTGTGTGAAGGAACAGAATTGTCCTCCATTTTTGTCTTTAGTTTGGTTTTAGAATATTATGGGATTTGATCTTTCTTAGGTGTGTGCTACTCAGGCCATGGCTAGACCAGGCAATATTCTATTGATCACCCTGGGATCATCCCTGTGCATCCACATGATGCACAGGGCATCCTTGGCCTGGGATATTGGCAGGCCCTTCCTTCCCGCTTTTTCCGTGGTCTTGGGATAATCCCGAGATTGCAGAAAGTGTGGCCGGGCGTCGTGGGTTGTCCCGGCTCCTTGCGAGTAACCACAAGGAGCCAGGAACTGGTCATGGGGCATGAAGCTCCTCAGGAGTTCTGTGCCCATCAGGGGTGGGGTGAGGGTAAGGCATGAAGTGTTTTTTTAAAAACAAACAAAAACAACAACACTTTACCTTTTGTTTGAGCGCTCATGCGTTCCTTTTCCTTAAAAAAATACCGTATTTCTTCGATTGAAAGATGCCATCGATTGTAAGACGCACACTAATTTCAGTACCACCAACAGAAAAAAAGCTTTGATTCTAAGAATAATAATCACACCCACGATTCTAAGATGCACCCCGTTTTTAGAGATGTTTATATGGGGGAGGGGGAAGTGCATCTTAGAATCAAAGAAATACGGTAAATAAACCAAAATGGAGACCGATGTCGCGCACCACGTATAGATGAGGGCGACGAACCTGCAATCTTAAAATTGCGAGATCGTCACCCTCCAACCCCCTCATCTAGCCACGGCCTCACTTTTAGCCATAAGATGAATGTAGAGGTCAGGAAATTTTGCTCATAAAGTCAGGAGATTATAAAGTTCAACTGAAGGTCAAAGAAAAGAGAGAGAGAGGAGGGGAAGGTAGGGAGAGAGCAATTTAACTCAGTAATAGCCACTTAGGCCAGATCTACACCAAGCAGGATATAACACTATGAAAGCAGTATGAAAGCAGTATATAAGAGGCAGCAGCCACACTAATGCTTTACAGCAGTATTGAAGTGCACTGACAACTGTTGGGGCCCATGACATATACCATTTATTGCTTTCATACTGCTTTCATAATACTATATCCTGCTTGGTGTGGCTCCTGCCTCTTATATACCGCTTTCATACTGCTTTCATAGTACTATATCCTGTGACACCTTCCTAGAGTGTGACTAATCCAGCATGGTCCCATGCCAATATTGGAGATTTTTTAAAAATATATATAGTTAGCTGTGGGTTTTCCATCACAGGATGCATTGCAATAATGCCTGATACTTGAGCAAATGTAATTATCCTGTCTTAGGAGCTGCTTAGAAATTGGGTAAGTTACTGTAGTCCATCTCACAATTCCTCTTGCCTTGATTTGGATAGACTCCATAGATGTGTATGAGAGATTTAGCTAAGCTGCCCGTAGATTTTGAGAGGCTGCATTATTTGGCAGGAGTTCTTGCAATGAAAGGCTTGTCTTCTCATATTTCTTTTGTTTCTTTATTGCAGATGTTCTGGGAAGGCAGGAAGAAACACACTATGGTATATTGACGCTACTCCCCCCCCCCCCGATAACTTGCTGACTAAAGTAATCCAGAAGAAAATAGATGTGTGTGTGTTTGTGTGTTCAGAAGTTTAGCAAAGCAGTAAGTAGCTCAAGGTAAAGTATACTATGTTCTAAATGAGGGTGTTGAACCGTTTTTAGCTCGAGGTTGAATTGCATTTCAGAGAAGAAGCTCCTGTAGGCAGCATTTCCATGGTAACGGCAAAAGGGGGAGGCCAAAATACAATAATAATAATAAAAAAAACCAATATAGCTGAGCTTAAAGCACTTATTGCCAAATCTAAACTTTAGGAGTGAGGCATTTCAACTTTTGAGAATGGGGAAAAGTGCACAAAAGTTGGGACACCACAAAATGAGCAGTGGTTTGTGTAATGGGAGTAGGGGAAGGGGGCAGAACTTTCTAAGAAATCCCAGGGGGCTAGATTGAGAACCCAGGTCTGTGGTTCTCCACCCCTGTTCTAAATCTATGGGCAAAGGGCATAACCACTGCATCAGTGTTACAGAGAATTCTAACCCCTAGATCTGCTGGTGGAGTGGCATAGGATGGGGAGAGGGCAGAGAGGAGCTGCACCAGTCAGGGGTGCTACAGCTCTCTCAGCAGCTCTGTTCCACCTGCAGAAATCTCCATGAAAGGAAAGCTAATAGGAGCCATGTTCTCGCTCCTGGCAACTGCATATGTCCCCCAAACATGGGCAGTTTTGGATCTGGAGGGCCCAAAGTCCCTCCAATCCCTGTTCAACTGCTATATATGTTTCCAACAGTAACGGAGGCTCTGAAGTTGTAAAAGTGGCTGTTACCAAACCTAGATTCCAGCAAGTGTTGCAGGTGTGACTATTGCCATTCAGCCTTAGTAGGTAAATTATATTTAACACATAAATCAGAAAATGGCAAAAACTCATTATCCAGATCTATTAATTGATCCAATGTAACAATCATCCTATCCATCCATGTCCTCCACAAGAACACAGCTTCAGGGCCTCCATTACTGTTGGAAACACTTATAGCAGTTGAACAGGCATCTCGACCTACGATCCATATATAGATAGATAGATAGATAGATAGATAGATAGATAGATAGATATATTACTTAGTAACAGTAAATACATATGATATTCAAGGTCTAAGACATGAATGTAATAGAGAATTGGAATGTCCTGTTTTGCCTAATCAATGGATCATTGCCTTAGCATCTGTACCTGAAGTGTCCACTGATTTAATGCTACATCTAATTCAGCAAATAATAATAATAATAATAATAATAATAATAATAATAAATGTATCAGGTTTATTGGACTCCACAACACCTCTTTAATAAGGGTTTATCTAATTTGCATAATTGTTGGAGATGCCCAATAGTTGCCCCCTTTTGGGAGGAAGTCATAATAAGGATAAACTTTGTACTGTAACAATCTTTAATATGGAACAATATTAACTACCTACCGGTTCCTTGGAAGTTAATGGACTACCTACCGGTTCCTTGGAAGTTAATGGAGTTTCTTCAAATGAATTTTCCGAGCCCTTATGACAGCTAAAAGACTGATGCTATCACATTGGAAAGATAAATGTTCATCTCCCATAATGCAATGGACTGAGGATTTAACAATGCTATCAACATTTGAACAGGTGGTATATAGAGACCACTTGCGAGTGGATAAATACATGGATATTTGGTCTGCTTTTCTTGAAACCTATGCATAACTCCCCCCTTTTTTATGAATGGTGTATCCTATGCAGGTAATGTTTATTACCCACCCTGGCCATAATTTGTTTTCTGTTCTGTTTTGCTAAATTCATAATAAAAAGAAAACTCCCTCCAGTCCCCTGAAGTCTCTTCAGCTGGCAAACTGAAATTGCTTTCAAAGAGAGGGAGAAATTTAAACAATAAAACAAAACAAAACACTGTTCCTGGCTGAAAAGTCTGGCTAGGGCACCTTCCAACAACACCTGCTGCAGCTGAGTCAGTTGATCGTTGGAATTAGTGGAAGATCTGCCTCTTCCCTCCACTCTTCTCTCCAACCCCACTCATGATTGTTCTTTGAGTTCATGGCTATTTTGATTATTCATCCAGGGACTGTCCATAAACTATGTTAAAACTGTATTTCAACCTCTCTAGTACAGCCACACACTCCCAAATCTCTCTCTCTCTCTCTCTCTCTGTGTAGCATTTTATATACTTGTAATACGTAACTGAGGCTACAATCCTAGACACGTTTCTCTGTGAGCACCTCCTCTGGGACTTATGTGATGGGACAAAGGATGTTTGGATTTTGTAAAAAATCCATTCCATCTGCATGTCATTTGTCTTTCATTCCATTGTCCACTCATTGGTGGAATCAATTTTTCTCCAGTTTCCTGAATTTGTGCAAATTCACATTTGCACAAATTTGAAATTGTGCAAATGCACAAATCCCCCCAAAATGCACATCCCCAAAATGCACATTTTCATTCTTTAGCCTATGGTGGAAATGCACATATTCAACCAGCTTTTTTATTTAGATATTTTTCAATGACTAAATGTGCATAAAATTCCGGAAAGTAACAAAAATCAGTCCGCAAATCCACAGAATCTGTGTGACTTGGGAAACGCCAGTCTGTTGTGGAATCCACGGGTTGGATTCATAGAAATCTGAACTCATTTCATTCCATTGTGGATTTCTCCAACATCCTTAGATGTGACTTCCTTCTGTGGGAATGCCTTTTTATTGACAAACAGAGAAGTAAAAATCATAAGCATTCAAGTCGAATGGGAAATCATAGACAATGATGGGAATCAAGGGCAAAGAAATTGATGTTTTATCACTTAGAATTCTACCCTACCTTGCACAAATAGCCATAATATTGCTAGCTGCCTCCCACTGGCTTGGTGATATTCTATATGAATGATCTCCCATTTCACTGTAAGAGATTAAAGTAGTGGTACAGGGGCTTTATCCTTTGTACTGTTTAATGGTTCTTGTATTCTAGTGGTATATATGGCTGTTTTGCCATGTGAAGGTTATGCTCTAAAAAAATTATACCTGGAAAAATGGCTAAAAATGGGAAACAATAAAATATGCTGTGGGGTGAAGAAAGGAAAGGGAATGCTGCATTTATTCTGATCTTGCCTTTGTAGTCAATTTTGGTAGTTCCTTCTACATTACTTTAATGTAGACTGGTATTTTGTCTTCATTTTGTGACAGTCACATTGCTAATTATCACAAAGAGCACCTTTTATCAGCTTAGGCTGATATACCAACTGCGCCCTTATCTGGACAGTGATAGCCTAGCTACAGTTATCCATGCTCTGATAACCTCTCGTTTGGATTACTGCAATGCGTTATACGTGGGGCTGCCTTTGAAAACGGTCCGGAAGCTTCAGCTGGTACAAAACAGGGCAGCCCGTTTACTAACAGGGACTGGCTGGCGAGATCACATTACGCCAGTCCTTTTACAACTTCATTGGCTGCCAGTCCAGGTCCGGGCCCGATTCAAAGTGCTGGTATTGACATTTAAAGCCCTAAACGGTTTGGGGCCAGGTTATTTGAAGGAACGCCTCCTCCCATATGTACCTACCCGGACCTTAAGATCATCTACAGGGGCCCTTCTCCGTGAGCCCCTGCCAAAGGAAGTGAGGCAGGTGGCTACTAGGAGGAGGGCTTTCTCCGCTGTGGCACCCCGGTTGTGGAATGAGCTCCCCAGAGAGGTCCGCCTGGCGCCTACACTGTACTCCTTTCGTCGCCAGCTGAAGACCTTTTTATTCACTCAGTATTTTAACACTTAATTTTAATTTAAATTATACTGTTTTAACTCTGTATTTTAACCTTATATCAATTTTGCTGCGTGGTTTTATCCTGGTTGTGCTTTTTATATTGTATTTTGTATTTGTATTTTTAACTTGTTGGTTGTTTTATGATGGTTTTAATTTTTGTGAACCGCCCAGAGAGCTTCGGCTATTGGGCGGTATAAAAATGTAATAAATAAATAAATAAATAAATAAATAAAATAAAGTCCCCCAAGACGATGCCTGTGGGCACCACTGTGCCTGGAAACACCCTCCTGATTTGTATTTCCATAACATCTCTGGGTCCCATGTGTCATTCTTGGCCAAGTTACTTGACTTGCAAGCTCATCAATTTGTGTCGAAAACAGTGGCTACAAAGGAGTGGTTTTATGTTTGGGAGCTTCTGCCTTGTACTTTATTCTTGAATAAGTTACTTTCTTTTAGCCTCACCAGTTTGCCTTCTGGGAAATGGGTGCTTTGTGACTGGCTACACCCTCCTATGGCAGCCATTTGTGCATAGCCAACCTCCCCATGGCAACCATTTTGTGAGTGTACCCATGACAATCTCTCAAAATTCCAAATGTGCAACAAATGACACAGCAAGAAAGGAGTCAGAATGGCTCTTCAGAGAACCTTCCAGGCCCAAATGCCTGACTCTGAAGGGTACTTCTCCTATGACACCATCATACATGCAGTCTCCAGAGTCACTGCAATGCCTTGCTCTGAGGAAGGACCCCTCAGAGCGAAGAATTGAATGGTGGGAGGGGCAGTAGAGAGGGAGTGGCAGAGGCTGGGGGAGAGAGGCTGGTGGCATGTCTCTTCACTTCAGGCAGCAGGACTTCTTGCGCCAGCTTTAGTGGAACTCCAGAAGTTTCAGCTTACAGCTTACAGATGATGATGATTCCCTCATCATCATCTGTGCTTGCTAGGGCTGATTAGAGGTTTTCCCCCCTCCAAAACACATAGAAGGCCAGAAGTTTCCCATCCTGACCTAGGGCAAGATAGATTGCTCTGGTTGCCCACTAGCTATCTGTTTATCCAGGCCACAATCCATAGCATGGTAATGAACACTTTATGGATGATAGATCAAGTCCTCATTTGTGTTAGGCCCTGTAGAAATGTTCAGTTACCCAGTCCCACAGTAGTCCTGATTCTCAAGGAACTCAACATGACAAGTGCCCTTAGTTTCAGCTGCCACCTGAGACAGTACAAAATCCAGAGGCCATTGATTTGCTTATTTCTAATTTGCCTACCTTAGAGGTTGAGGTGTATATCAATACACCACTTTATTGGTCAGATACTGAGGTCAAATAGTCTCCAGTTCCATCACAGTTTAAAAACAAAAAGCACCATGACTCCAGTGTAGGGTTCAATAAATCATTATACTAAGGATTCTTGTTTAGAATACAGGGCTACAAATATACGGAGATGGCATCATTAATTACTGTCAGTGTTAATTTCTATAGGATTGCAAAGGCCCTTGGAGCTTACTCAACATTTTTTCCTTCAACTCAAAATCTCATGAAGGTAAGAAATACACCCACAGAATGTAACATCTTTTTATTTAATTATTAATACCTCCTTTTCTACTAACGTCAAGTAGAATATCACCATGTTGTGGGTCATTTAAATCCCAATATTTTAGACATGTAGTATTTCATTTTCACCCACTCACTTTAAGTGGGGACTGATGTCTAACTCTGATGTCAGTTTAATGAAATGCTCAAATTGAAACACACAAAATATGGAAAGAATGGTTGCATCACAATCGAAAAATTAAGGCTTTTACTGTAGGAGAATACTTGGAAGTACAAAATGCCATGGATTAGGGAGAGAGAGGAATATTTTTAAAAAATATCCCTTTGGGTTGTGATGCCTGAACTGTAGGAGAGTGAAAGCACAGGACAGAAATTATTCATTGTTCCAGTCAGTCAGCCAGCCTTATCCTCCCCATGATTCTTCATTCCATCCCATTTTTATTGGGATTTTTTTGGGTTCCCCTATTTAGGCTTTTTTTCTATATAATTTTTGGACTTCTGCAAACCTTGGGGTTCTTTCCCAGCCTGCTGATGCTATTCTCTTCTGCATGGGTAATGCCATATTGGCTTCATAAGCAATGACACTCATGCTTGAATATCAGAAATAGAGGTAATGTAGACATAATCCAGCCAAAGTAAGTGAGAACTTATGCATTCTTACTTTGGACTAGAAGCCTCACTGAATATAGTTGAATCTATGGCCTTAGCTAGATGGGGCTTTATCCTGGGGTGAACCCCGGGATCGTCCCTGTGCATCCACATGACGCACAGGGGATCCCGGGATCAGGGAGGGATGATCCCTCCCTTGCCCCAGGATCTCACCCTACACTTTGGCCCCGGTTTTTCCGTGGTCCCGGGCTGAGCCTGAGACCGCGGAACGTGTGGCCCGTTGCCATGGGTTGACCCAGCTCCATACGATTTCTCACGCAGAGCCAGGAGCTGCTCTTCGCCCATCGGGGGTAGGGTGGGGGGAGCGGAAATTATTATTTTTTTAAAAAAAACGCTTACCTTTAGTGCATGAGCGTTCGTGCGCTCCTTCCTCTTTAAAAAATAAAAAATGGCGGATGCAACACCTCTCCTGCTGAGGTCGCTGTGTGTGACGTGTAGACAGAGGAGGGATCTTGCAATAAACATCACGGGATCTTCCCTCCTCCATTGTGGGATAAAAGGTAGGTCTAGCTAAGGCTTTTGTCCAAGGACATATGGATTACAATGGGCTGCCAACCCATTGATTTCATTAGGAATTTAAGCATGTGCTTGGCAAGGCTTCAGTAGAAGGACATTTCAGAGTTGTATCGCAACCATTGGGGGTTCCTCTCGCTACATGTCTGAATGTCTTCATTTAGATATGGTGCATTGATGGAATAATGAAAACTAAGATTCTGTAGTAATGGCTCAGCTTAACCCAAATGAATTCTTATTTCCTTGGAACATAACAAATTCATGTATGTAATCTCAATGAGAGTTCACCTTTAATTCAAAATATCATTCCACATATATAAGTCTTTGCATATGGGCTATATCAAACTGTGTCTTGGGAGCTGTAGTATGGACCCCGTAATGCGTCATGACATCATGCGTCACTACATTATATACCTCTTCCTGATTGATTGAGTCCTCATGGCCTTTCTACATAATGTTTACTTTCCGTCATCAATCAGTATATGGAGGAGAGAGATGGATGGGTATCTGGAGGTGCATACAACCTATGTGGCTGGTTTGTGGAAAGAGTTCAAATGCCAACTTTCCCCTAAAGGGTTAAAGTGATGTTATCACATTTCCTCCTGAAAGAAAAGGGTTAAATGAACCAACTCAGACAATGCCATAGTTTGGATGCAGACTGAGCATGCTTCAAAGCTTGCAATCTATTCCGGAATTAATAATGAAATCACAGGACATAGATCCAAGCTCATTACTATGGTGAACATTAGGAAAGCACATGTTTCAATCAACAAATTGACTAATTATGAAATTCGGTGGCATCACTAATTTTCAGCATAACTGAATATAATAAAATAAGGGAAGGACATTGTGCAATCCTAAGAGATTTAGGGGCTTACAGGCAGAAACCACCCTGATCTGTTCCTAAGAGCCCCCAGGGAAGTATAGGAACATGGTGTTCTCCCCCATCCCACTAAGATTCATCAGACATTTGCCCAAAACACTTTGATTGGTTTGAAGATCTCAGAATAGGTAGTCATTGTGATTCTTTTTAACGTGAGTATCGATATTGAGGCATTGAAAGTTGACATCCTCATAGTGCAGTTGTAACATTTCCTCAGTCCAAATAGCTAAGTGTTAAGTCCTACACTTTAAGAGAGAGAGAAAGAGAAAGAGAAAACAAACGTTCTTCCTCTCATTTAGAAGAGTGCCTGTGCTCATGTAAGGGTGAAGAAAAAAAGGGGGGATCTTAGATCATTCTACTAAAAAGGAAACTATCATATTCTCTTTTATCAGAAAGAAGAAAAGATGTTCCACCAAACTCTTTGACAAGAGACACTCCAACACCTGTCCAAGACAAGGCGGATTTAGAGTGTCTAAACAAAGCTTTAAAACGCCAGCCCTGGAGGTGCATTGCAGTGCGTATCCTGGGATTTTATTTTTCTTCTTCTTCTAAACAGAGAAAAATCACAAACAGATCCACAACAATCAAATTCCAACAGTGAAAACAATCAGCGCTGGTCCACCTCAGAAGAAAAAAAAGAATGTAAGTCTGTCAAGGGAGACTCACCCTTTCTGCTGCAGAAGCTCTTTAAAAGATATTTGCACTATTGCTAAGCATAGTTGTGGGATATTTTTGTACATGATCTTTCAGTTCAGAGAACTAACTGATCATTCCTCCTATCTATCTGGCCTTCCTGGTGTTGTTTGTATTATTGCTCTGCTCCACTCGGCCCAATGATAAGAAACGTAAAACCGAACAACACAGACTGATGGTGCCGTCCCCTAGCTTCCAAAGAAAAACCTTACCGTTCCCTGATAGAAAGCATCAGTCCCAAAGCTGCCTGTCTGTACATTGAATTTAATGTTTTATTTATTTTATTTATTTCTGGCATTTATGTACTGTTGAATTCAATAAACTATGATAATGTTGTATCATAGGACACCTTGAAAACTCAGGTTTTATTTATTTTTTATTTTTTACATTTCTATCCTGCCCAACGTCTGAAGCTCTTTGTATACCGTTTTTTTTAGCAAGGTAAAAGAAAGTCATGGGAATCTAATAGATGCCTTTTCCCTCACCAACATCACTTCCAAAAAAATTCGTTGTCTGTTCATTAAATAGCAGTATAATACCATACTAATCAGTGGAAGCCTGATCCTTCCTTACTCAGGAAACAAAAAGTGAACATCTTTGTGTTATCGTATGTGGTATGTGCCTTGCCCTTCCTGTACTGGGGGCTGCCTTGGCACCCCCGCTTTGCTCCCGCTTTTAGAAAAAAAAACTCTGCGCTTTTGCTGCAGCAAGGAGTCATCAGGTAATCCTGACGCAGGAGGCAGCGTGGACTTTCTGGCAGCCATTCAGCTCACTGGGCCCACCCCTGCCTCCTAGCCCAGCTTCCAGCGACCAATGGGAGGTTGCCTTCTGCCTGGGAGGAAAAGTCAGGGTAAGTCCTGAACTTTTCCAGCATGCAGCTTCATGGTAAAGCCCCGCAGTGGATGCGAGGTAGCTGCTGTGTCATATAACCAATGCAGCGCCACGGCACAGCCACCACGGGGCTCGTAACCTGTATAGACAGCCCCTCCCCACTTTAACTTAAGAGGACTGCCATTTACTCTAATGGGATATGAATTGGAGTTTCTGTTTATGTGGGTGAGAATCGAGTGCTGTATTTACTCATCATAGTGCCAGCAAGTTAGCTAAGAGTGAGGCTGGAGTCACCAGTTGGTAGATTGCTTGCTGCACTGACCCATAACAAACAGCTGAAAAGGCTTGTTCTTGCTATGCCTCTCAAAGATCTTGATCTGCAGTGATTGTTTTAGCAGAGGACAAGGAGAGGCTTCCTTTGTGGACCTTTGGAAGCATTCCCCTAAATGTGCAAGGCTAAAAGTGTGTTGGGGGGGCATGCAAGCTCCACCCCCAATGTCCCCATGTGCACAGGGTCCTCTTTAGCCCTTTGCACATTCCACATGAAGGTTTAAAGAGCATTTCTATGTGCATTTGGTCGAATGGACTTAGAAGCCTCTGCACGACTGGAAAAGCAGTGTTCCCAATCATGCAGAGGCTTTGAAGTGCATTTAGCTGAACAACCTGAGAGCCAAACTACATGTTACATTAATCATGTTGCGTGTAACTGAGGTTTGTCTTACTTTTCACTCCTTGTGTAAGCCTGCATGGCTCCGAGGCTGCCTGTCCCAAGGCTGCCTGCCTGTACATTTAATTTAATGTTGTATCATAAGACAACTTGAAAATTCAGACTGCATTACTTATTCATGGATGATGATGATGATGATGATGATGATGATGATGATGATGATGATGTTGATGTTACATTTCTATACTGCCCAATAGCGGAAGCTATTCTCAAGATCAGGACAATGGTATTCTGGGAGGGGAAGGTTCCCCCCAGAATTCCTCCTGTGTATGTGGGGGGTGGGAAAGCTCCAGTGGAGACCCTTTTCATTTTTTTTAACCCATCCCCATGAGGGGGGGATTTAAGGGGGAAAGGTTTGACATATCCCTCCCAGAGCACTGTGGCCCCAATCCAAATTATAAAGTGGGTGGAAAGACTGCAGAGAGGGAGCCAATGATAAGCCCCTCTCTCACAATCTCACCAAGCATAGCTTTGGACAATTGCCCACTGTCCAGACAACTTCTTCTATGATGCCTTACACCAGCATTCCCCCCTCTACTCCTTTTCCTTGTTTTTAACATCATTGCTGAGAAAGAGTTCTGTGAAACTTGAAAGCTAGCTGTGTTGGATGACATCTTCCATTAACTCCCAGTCAGTATGATTGTGGAAGGCTGTAATGAAGGTGTCATGACTTAGGACTCATCTATACCAAGCAGGATATTCCACTATGAAAGCGATCTGAAAATGGTATATAAAAGGCAGGAGCCACGCTACTGCTTTATAGTGGCATTGAAGTGCACTGACAACTGTTGGGGCCCATGGACACAGGCCATATACTGCTTTCATGTCGCTTTCATATTGTTATATCCTGCTTGGTGTAGATGTGTCATGGGCCCTAACAGTTGTCAGTGCACTTTAGTACCACTATAAAGCAGTAGTGTGGCTCCTGCCTTTTATATACCGCTTTCATACTGCTTTCATAGTGCAATATCCTGCTTGGTGTAGATGAGCCCTTAGAATTTCTTTCTAACAGGCCAACATAGTTACCTACATTCTTGTCCTTTAATTGGATTGCATGGATGGCTCAAACTACAGCAAAAGTGGTGATACACAACACCATCCACATTCCCGTGTATCCCTCTTTCTCTGTTTCTTTTTGAAGCTGGCTGTCTTTCTGGATTTTTAATTTTAAAACGCATGTGGCTGAAGCATTGAATTTCCTGTGGCTACAAGGAATGGGGTCTGACTGATTGTAATAAGGGACATCTAAATGAAGTGCTTGGACTTGCCTAGGGCTCTTCTAACCACAGGTGCTGGGGAGACCTCGCCAATAAGAATAACGTCTTGGAACATAAGTGATTATTTAGAGCCGAGCTGAGCCAAAGGCTACGCTTTTCTTGCAGCTCACAGCCCGTGGTCTCCAACAGGAAATGTATTTTATTTTTGGATCCCTCTCTGAGTAAAATTCCATCAAAATTGCAATAAATATGTGGTTATACCCCTCCCCATTATGTGGGGAGGGGGGAGCATGATGCTGGGTTTAACCTACAATTTGCTTTAACTCTCAACCTTATAGAAAAGGATTGGGCAGTTAAGTGTGAAACCAAGAGAGGGGATTCACCTTTCCCTCCCTTCCCACCTCCTCCTTTGTCAAAACTCAATGAATCACTGATGTGATGTTTTCCAACAGTGATCACATAGGGCTTGTTGTTTGATTCTCCTCTTTTCTCAATTTGTCATTGATTTCCCCATCAAAATAGCTTGTGCAATGACGCCCAGCTGTATCCCTGGCACTCGGCTAGCCAGTAAATAAAATCCAAATGTTAATTCTTTGCAGCAGAAGCTTCAATGCCAAGGAATGAATAATCTGTGTGAGGATGAACAAGCAGTATATTGACGGGGAGGAGTTGGGGGTGCAGGTGGGGGGTGGTTGAGCCAGAGAGACAGACATGCAGAAGCATAAGGGCTGCAACTGGTGCATCAAAGGGTCTTCTGTTCAGAGAATGAGCCACATGCTATTTGTTTTTTGTCCAATAATCTGGTTACATGTTAAACTATTAATATCTACAAACAGCGACTTGGGCCTTCTTAAATGCAAAGACAGCAGGAAGGCAGGCAGAGCTATTCTTCTGTTCAATGTTGGTTTTTAAACATCAGCAAGAAAAGAGTAGTGCTAGGAAATTTGCAGTCATGGATCTCTGCTTCTTTTGTAAATTGGATGACTATGATATTTAACATCTTCCTATGGGAAAATATAAGGAAAATACCGACATCCTATGTGTGGAACAGGGTGTTGAACTCATGTAAGCAATTCAGCCTAAATTCTCCAGGCATTTATTCTGGAAGCATTTGCTATTTGAGGATCACAGCCTTTTTCAATTGCCTAAAGATACAGATCTGATGGCAGGAGAGAAACACAAATCCCTGGATCCCCATTATTATTATTATTATTATTATTATTATTTATTTATTTATTTATATAGCACCATCAATGTACATGGTGCTGTACAGAGTAAAACAGTAAATAGCAAGACCCTGCCGCATAGGCTCCCCAGATTATGAATATATCTTCTAGATCCATAAGTGATCCATTTCTGGATTAGATCAAGGAATTAGTGAGCCTTCATTAGATTGGCAAAGGTTAGATATCTCCACAGTATAATCCATGAATGAGTTAGTACTTGGCTCTCAATGTCTTTGCATTGAGCAATGATGCTAGATCTCATGATTTCTTTCTAAATGCAAGTTAAATTGAACAAAGAAATAATTTCTTTAAATTGTATCTTCATTTTAAATAGAATATTTCAAGATAGATCAATGTATAACATTAGTACATAGATTTGTGTATATGGAGGTCATACTTGGCTGGCTCATAAGCAGAAAGAACTTTACTATATTTTTATGAAAGTAGCATTAAAACTGTGTGTGTATTCCTGTGGCTACAAGGAATGGGATCTGACTGACTGTAATAAGCAAAATTTGAATTGGGGGAGGACAGTATAGACAAAGCGAACAAATGGTGCAGGCCAGTATTACATTCATTTAAGAAAATTAATAGTTGGTGGAGATGCTGTATATGCTTAATTGTAACTGTTGTAATTTGTTAAGGAATAAATTGATGCTTGGGACACCCCAGCCACCCTCAGTAAGTAAAAGTCTGTGTATTATTATATTTATTTATTTATTTATTTATATAGCACCATCAATGTACATGGTGCTGTACATAGTGAAACAATAAAACAACAACATCCTGCCACATAGGTTTACAGTCTAATAAGATCATAATAAAACAATAAGAAAGGAAAGGGAATGCACCAAACAGGTACAGGGGACAATAAAACTAGCAGTGTAAAAGTAAGATCAAAATCAAGTTCTAAAAGCTTTAGAAAAAAGAAACATTTTATACTGAGCTTTAAAAACTGTAACTGAACTCGTGGACCGCAAATGCTCTGGAAGAGAATTCCAGGTGTAGGAGACAGTAAGAGAAAATGGATGGAGCCAAGCAAGAGAAGTAGAGACCCTTGGGTGGGTAAGAAACATAACATTCGATGAGCGAAGAGTTGGCTCACCTTGAGAACAAGTGGTATTGGAAACATGTGGATGTGGTCAAAAAAGTAGTTCAGATTGTAGTTCAGTCCTGGTTGAAATCACTATTAGTTTGGGAGCTTTTTGAGCTACACTAAGCAGCTTGGATCTTGCTTTACAATTCTTGTTGACTGAAACTGCAGAGACCAGAGGGAGCTGCAGGAGTCTGTCACACCTGTTGGTTGGAGTACTACAATTCATTGGATTTGCTGCTGTTACCTGTTGGAACAGATGCATCACTCTCAAATGCTGTATCTTGGGGAATAAAAGATACCCCAACACACTGGCTGCAACCTTGAATGACAGTAAAGTACATAGACTCTTATTGACACATCTAGAGAAGAAGGTGGGAAGTTTTGAACCCGGGAATACTTTTGGGGTTTTGTCTGTTACTAACTTCTTGTTGATACTAATTTGAATAAATACTGTTGTTTGGACATATCTCAGGTGTGTGTGTGTGTGTGTGTGTGTGTGTGTGTGTGTGTGTGAGGGGACGGGGAAGACTAGAACTCAGACTTCAAATTAGGGTCCCAGATTTGTCTGGGTGGGAGGTTGAGCCAGAATCGAAGATAAAAGAAGGAACATAATCTCTAGATGCTGTACCAGTCCTTGAGTCCAGAACCAAGGGTTACATTTTATATATATTCATCCATTTGTTCATACACGAATTCATATTCATTCATATATGAACGAGAGAGAGAGAGAAGAAAGGAAAGGAAGCAAAAGGAAAGGGCTTTGAATGAATGATGATCTGTGTGTGTGTGTGTGAGAGAGAGAGAGAGAGAGAGTGAGTTGGGTTTTGGTATTTTCTGAACCAGATCATATGAAAGAATTATTTAGCAGCTTGTAAAAGGTATCATGGCATCTAGACGATCTCAGTTCCTAACTTTGCATGGAATGTGCATAGATGGCTGAGAATCATGAGGGTGAGATAAGATAGGCCTATCACAGAAAGCCATGCAAGCAATAAACCCACATTTAAGCATTCCTGAAAGGAAAGGGCAAAAACCATATTGATCAGATGCTCTTCTTTGCCTTTATTTAATTTGTGTATTTCAGTTCACACATAACATATGCATAATATGGTTGTCACTTAACTAATGCTATGTTAACAGGAAGAGCGCTTCAAATATGTCATTTGCTTTTTGAGGTGCTCCTTGCCATACAGAAAAACATCTCCAAATGCAACTTTTGTAGCATTTTTTCTTTTATGCTATCAGCAGAAAGCAACCAATTCTCACTTGTAGGGTATCTGCTGACATAGTGTCTAAACTAAAACATCACCGGAACTGATGGCCCTGAACTGAATGTGTGAAGCTGCCATGTCACTTTACAACAAAACCATTCATTTGGAATAGCAAGCAAATCTATGCATGACTTACTTAGCCAGCCAGCCACCAGCAAAGTACTTTCCTTGCTTATGCATTACATTTATATCCTGACCTTACTCAAAGGAGCTCAGAGTGGCTTATATTGTAGTATTCTCTTTTATCCTTCTAACAGCACCGTGAGATACGATATCTAAGAGACAGTGACTTGCTGAAGACCACACATGAGCCTTATGATTGAGTTGTTCCACCTTGTAAGAACACAGGAAGCTGCTTTATACCAGGTTAGGCTGTTTCTTCATGTAGTCTAGTATTGTCTGGTCTGACTGGCAGTGGTTCTCTGGGATCTCAGTCAGAGATCTTCCCACTAACTGCTACATGACCCTTTTAATGGAATGGACCTGAGACCTTCTGCATGCAAAGCATGTGTTCAACCACTGAGCTATGGTCTCTCTCTCTCTCTCTCTCTCTCTCTCCATCTTGGACCTCTGCTGCCAAAATCCTCAAACAAGGCAGGACAGGGAGACTTGATGGGGGAGGTCTTCAATATACATTCTACCTTAAGGACTCCAATATTGTCCCTGCTCTTGGTTGTCTCCTCCCCGTTTCTTGTAAGATCTCATAAAACCAAGAGCAATTTCTCTGAAGAAGGCTTGCTTGAGTCACCCTTGGAGGTTCAAATTACAAATAGCAATTTACCTGCAAGAGTAGTCCACATAAAATATTTCTGTTGTGATTTTCAGAGGGGGTAACTGAATTAGTCTGATGCAGCGCACACACACACACACACACACACACACACACACACACACACACACCTGCAGTAAACAATCAGGTCAGGGGGAAATTAAATTCAGAAAGTACAGAAAGTGACAATTGTGTTGTTAACAGTGGCTGTTCACTATTTATTTATTTTATTTATTTATTACATTTTTATACCGCCCAATAGCTGAAGCTCTCTGGGCGGTTCACAAAAATTAAAACCATGAAGAACATAAAAACAACCAACAATTTAAAAACATGAATACAAAATATAAAAAGCACAACCAGGACACTAAAACAGTTGTTGATAACAGAGGTGTCCTGGTAATGATTACACATTTAGTGTGATAAGAAACTTTTATTCCACTTTAAACCACAGAAGATAGAAGCAAAATGCTTAACTAATTGCAATCCAACAGTTTCACATTGCAATTGTCCCTTGAAGCTCCTTTGTTCAAGAATGGCCACCTTGTAGGTAGTGGTACAGTGTCCTGGGAGACTGAAGTCTTCCCTGAGTAGTTGTTGAATACTAACATTTCTGATCTCAGATTTCTGTCCATTTATTCTTTTGCAGAGAGGCTGGCCTGTTTATCCCATGTACAATGCAGAACGGCATTTTGGCAGATGGTGGCATATATCACATTGGAAGATGAGCAGGTGAACGAACCCTTAATGTGAATGACTTTTTAGGACCTGTAATAGTGTCACCACAGTAGACATGGGGACACAGTTGGCATTTGCATCTGCCACAGAGTCTGCTCCCTGATGTGCTTTTCTCTGTTATGTGACCTGCTGTTGCTGGTAAGTAGCTGTTTTAGGTTGGGAGGTTGTCTGTAAGCAAGCACCACCCAGGTAGGGATTGGAAAACTTTGCCCACATATTCAGGGTTTGGTTTGGTTTTAATCTCAAGTTCTTTCTCTCCTGAATATGAACTTTGCCATTTTTGGTAAATTCTTATCAAAAACAAATTGAAGCAAAATTTTGATAAATTCTTATCAAAAACAAATTGAAGTGAAACAAATTGAAGCGAAATTCTTATCAAAAACAAATTGAAGCGAAATTCTCACCCATCTGCAATGATCAAATTAAATAAGTACAGTTATTCCATGGAAAGGCCCATAATGTGCCTAAATGCTGCTAAAGATGATCAGCCTGTCAGAAAAAAGAGAGGTGACAACATTAAGAACTAACATGGTTGAATACACAGAGACTCAAACCCAGAGATAAACACTCAAAGCCCTGGGCCTGGATAGATGTGTCAGTTTTGGTTTCTTGCCCAATATTTAATTGGGCATATATTGGGCATATATATTTTTAAATATTGGGCAATATTCTTGCCCAATATTTTAAATATTTTAAATCTCAAACTCCTTTTGTCCCAAATATGGAGAACTTTACAAATTTTGGGAAATTCTTATCAAAACCGAGTGGAAACAAAATCCTTGTGCATCACTAGATCCGTAGTCTGTGAAAGGGAAATGTCATTGGCCAAGATGGGCTGTAGACCATTGTTGATACATTGGAGTGGATGCACTCACTCGCCATTTGCTGCAAAAGGGTTAGGGGCCAAACCGTGATTTAGCATGTCGTCTGAACAGGTCCAGTGACTTCTTTTCCCTAAACTTCCACTCCAGCCAAATACAATTACAACCAGGTCCAGTCTTGGGTACTGTCTTCTTCTGACTCCCAAAACTCTGCCTGTTGTATGTCTGGTTGCCCTGGATTGTTTATTTGAATTTTAATGCCTGCTTGTGCAACCTTCTTCTGGCAAAATCCTAGGGCAGCCTCATGGTATTATACAGCCACCCGCTCCTTACTCTTGATCTTCACCTGCCCACATATATTTATCCCACATATAGAGAATAGCTTAATATCCAGGCATTAGCTATTTACTTTCTCTTCAGCTATGTGTACACACACACACACACACACACACACACACACACACACACACACACACACACACATATATATATATATATATATATATATATATATATATATATATCTGAATGCATGTGTGTGTTTGTATGTCCGGAAATGTTTACCCACTTCAAGATGAGCTACAAACTTAAAATTTGAGACTCTGATAGGTCTTCCTGAAGATCACGCCACATGGGTGATCACCCGAGATCTCTGAAACAGCTACACCTCCCAGCATGCCTTCCCTGGAACTGCCTGTGTCCACTGAGAGTCACTTCCCTTCACTTCTCGGTGATACTACTCCATCACAGAGCGGTGAGTTGGAGCATCAGCAAAGAGCAGAAGGAAGCAGATTAATGTTATTCAGGGACCCGAGCAATGCCAGAAATATCTGCTAGTCCTTCTATAACACCACCTACCAACTAGCAGCCCTTCTCTCTCACTAACTACCCACAGGCTGACTTTACCCCTGTCAACGGTCATTTTCCAACAGCCCTTTTCCATCTAGTTAGTCTTGCCAGCCAGTCAAAATTAAATTTGCCTAAACCACACCCCATCTAAAAATATTACATGCAATTATCTCTCTTCACCTTCACAATGTCCACAAGCAGCTACTACTAAAACAGGCCTTCAACACAGTGACAACACTTGGTCTCAGGCCTGCACAGATACATTATAACCTCTTAGAGACTACACAGAGTATGTACAGAACAATAATAATAGATATGGCATTTCTCCACACTTCCTGAGATGGCTTATACAGCAAAATCTCTTGCCACATTTTGTATGTATTTGACCAGAGCATTTGGTTGACCCATCAGATGATATTTCTGTTTCTGAGGCTCTACTGCAATACTCAAGAAGAAGTTCCCAATTTCCACACTCAGATTTGTTAGCCCAATTTTTTAGCATCTGGTCAGCTACTGTGGGAACAGAATGCTGGACTAGATAGGTCTTTGGACTGATCCAGCAGGGCTCTTATGATACTTCTTTGTGGATCCTGGGGATTCCTCAAATGCTGGTCATACAATAATACTCACTACACACACACACACACACACACACACGAACGAACGAGAGAGAGAGAGACATGAAACTAATGGTCTTAACAAAAGCAGAATGATATGCTGAGCCAGGAATCCTTATGATGTTCTCTTTGAAAGCAGACGGGCATTGAGATACCGCTACCAGCCTCTGTCATTTGAGGGCACCCTGTGCTTTGATGTGGGCTGCAATTAGCTGCAGGAAGAGCACAGCAGCCACCTCTCTTGATGGCAGAGCTGCCTCTCATTGAAATGTTCTTTTTCTCCCAACCCCCTCCAGGTCAATGCTGCAGGGACATACTTCTTTATTGATAGCGGGAGCACACACGGAGCTCATAGATCACCAGCCTTATTGGTGCACTGGGGATTGGAGGTGAATTGCCTAAAGGAGGGATGCACCGGCATGCCAACCTCACTATTGATTAATGCTAATTATCATTTAATTTAACTTCCAATTAGTTTGAATCAATTGTCACTCTCTAGCTTTGTCATTCTCTCGCTGAATTTTTCTGCACTGATGATTTACAGCAATAGGGACAATTGTCTGGAGTCCTTTCTAGCTTTCCCAAATGGCTAGTTGTCTTTCCCTTTTCCCCCTCTTTCATTTTTAATAGTGTTCAGTGAATAATTCATTGGTTGAAATTAGCCTTCAGGTCTATCTGTGAGCAGTTTTGGATTTATTCATTAGTCAAAAATTATTTGTAAAATAATTGAGATGAATCATTGTTCTGTATCGTAGTTGCAATCTGTTGGTAATAATGATCTAGCTGATCTATCTGACCACACGAGCATCAGTTCCTTATTTTTCACTTGCTTCTTGCATGGGGCATGTGGTATCATTTTGGCTTGCTAATTGGCCATGCTGACTCAGGGAATGAAGAATTGGATTGATTTGTGCCTCGGAATTGAGAATAAGAATTCTGCTTATAAGAAATCCTTTATTAAGGTTAAAGCTAGAAAGGTGGCATTAAAAAGAAGAAGCAAGAGTGACCTGCACCATTTATTTACGAAGGATGAATCTCCAATCTTTCAATTTTGTGTGAATGAATAGTGTTCAATAACCATTCCATCAGGCTGCAGCAGAGGGAGAAACTGGTTAGAATAGAATATGTTTCTATTCTAGCTAGTTGTTATAAGAACAACTAAGAACTAGTGACTGAGTTTGATTTTTTTCCTCCTCCCTTCCAATCCGTTTTCCTTTTTGTGCTGTATCCTTTAGACTGTAAGCAAGGGGACTGACTATCTTATTATTGATCTTTGTAAACCACTGTCGGATACCTTTTCCAGTGAGGTACAAACGCTTCAAGTAAATAAGTAAAATGTGAATTTCTGAATTCAGCTACAACTATTAGTCCTGCAATAATGGAGCTATTGACTCAAAATAATCCCCCTTTTTCTTATGTATCCCTTTTGCGTAATTATTATTTCTTAATTTTCTATTCCTGTTCTTTAGTCAGTGGATATAATTACTGATAATTCAACACAAGTGAATGTTGGGGCAAGGGGGGGGGGCATAATTTTACTTTTACTGCCAGTAATATTTCTAGCCCACATATTGTACTTCTTATCAATACAGGTATTTCACAAATGCTTGTGTTATACCATGTTTTTCTTATCCCATATGCTAGCACTGTTACCTCATCCCTGCTCTCCCTAAGCCCCTAACTTCCTTATCTATCTATCATGTCTTTTATTATTTCCACTAATATGCTACTTTTCAACTTTTCAATTGTGGACAAATTGCTATAGTCTCAACATGTTATTACACTATTCAGCTTAGGGATGGACTGAGCAGTCTATTGCATTTCCTGACAGTTTATCATGTATTAATTCATAAATCTGTTCCATTCTGTTTCCTCATCATTTTGCATTTAAATAGAAGTGCATAAAATGCATTACTTCCCCCCCCCCACAAAATACTCATTTTTTTGGTATTTCTTTTAGCCTAAAATACATATTTTGCATGTTTTTATATGTGTTTTGGAGTGTTTTTTGAGCCATGAACTGTATCACAAAATTTGAAGACGTGCAGACACTGAAGGATAACTGCATTCTGGTCCACATATTAGTTTGGGCAGTGCAAATCAAGTTGGTTTTCTTAAAAACAAAATCCTCAACCAGCCCTAACTGAGCTGTAGTAACCTTTTACCTAGTATTCCGCAGGAGACTGTAATAGTTAAAAAATCTTCATGGTAGCCAGGAACTCAGTTGTCACTACCCCTCCTGAAAGCAGAACAGTTCAGTGTACAGAAAGCCTGTCCTATGCTAAAAGTATCTATCCCACCTCAGCTAAACCAAGCAAATGAGGCCATAACTCATTTTAAGGAACAACAAACAGGCCTTGAAAATCACTGACTTCATCATAACAGTAATTATATGTTTTTGTAACTAAATCTTTTTATAGTTATATTTCAGTCACATCAGGATAAGAGCTATGGAAGTAATAACAACTGCTGCTACCTTAACTGATCTGTTTGTTAGACTTTTCTTATTTTCACTCTATGCTGTAACAATTACTCTAATTCCACTAGCTGCTATTGTTGCTACTATTACAGGAGGATTTATATTGTGTAATGCTTACAGAAATAGTTATATTAGTAGATGTATTAGTTATGTAAACAGACACATATAGCAATAGTTATGTTAGCAGAAAACCATGATACTAATATAACAATACTATTCCAATACATCTACTACTATATCATCAAATAAATTGCTAATATTACATGCACTGAACATTGCGTTTTTATATATGAAGATGGAAAGCAAGATCAGTAGAAAAGATAGTTGGTCAACAGGTCTTGGTAGTAGTACTGACAGTATAATAAGACAACTACAACTAGAAATGGCCATAGTTTTGTACTGAAAGATCCGAATGCATGAGTAGTAATGGTTTTGGAGAGCTGCTAGTAGCATTACCTGCAGTCCACACCTGACAAAAAACTGTTCCAGGGGGTTGGGAGACATTGGAGCAGCACGTGATCCAGTGCATAGAGAGAAAATTGGCAGCTGTCTCCCTGTGCAGAGCAGAAGTACCTCCACTTATGCATAGGGATCCCAGATTTTTAGATACTCTCCATAGTGTTTAGGACTCCCTACTCCAGTAATCCATTTCGATTTAATTTTGCATTAAATCCTTTTTTAAAAAAGGGTCACAGGTTACTGTAAGGACCATAAATTTGGAGTTTCATAACCATATTAAAAACATAAAATAAGTAAATAGTTTCATATAAAAGACAGAGGGAGAGATAATTATATCCACACACATCAATTCTGCTGGTCAATAGAAATGAAAACGTACCCTGCACTTGCCCTACATGTGATAGAAGAAAAGACTAACACTTGTTTTGTTCAAATAAACAGTTGACATTCGGACTGACTCTTCACAAAGCTTTGACTGGGCAACAGAAGAAATGTGAGCTTTTGTGCAACATTCCCTTGGCATAACTCGGTGCTTTCAGTCTCATTATTATTGCATTATATGTAGCACATCTGTTGCTGGTCAGGAGCCAAAGTATTTAATTCTATTAGATACATCTATACAGCTAAGTGATAATCTATACCAGGTTTATAGAACAAGCACTTAATTCTTGGCAGGGAGCAGTCGAAGACTTGATACAAGAGCCACAGAGTCTAAGCAGCACAGTTGTAGATCAGTGTCAGAAACTGGCCAGAAATCACTGCTGCATTCCTTGGCATGCAGGCATCCCAGTGTGGGAAACTATTCATTCAATTTATTGTTCTAACATCTGTAAGGTTTGGGTGGGGCTAAAGCAAGCAAGACTGGGGAAAACATACTGAGGGGAAAACGTTTACCTAACATAATACTAACTCTTTCAGGGGCTTTCACGTCAGCACTCTTTAAATAATGTAGTTTTCGAATAGACATCTGGTAACATTTAACCAACAAAGGTACACAGAGACACATTTCGGTCCATAACATCTGTGTACGGATAGGCATGGACATGCACTTTGTTGCTTGTCACACTCATTTATTCGAAAACTGCTTACTTTGTGCATCTTCTGAAATGCTGGTCCTGCTTTATCATCTGTAGTGCATGTCATGCACATGTACAAAGAGTGCGTTCTGATCTCACGACAGCACAAGCAAAGATATTCAGCGTGTATTATTATTATTATTATTATTATTATTATTATTATTATTATTATAGCACCATCAGTGTACATGGTGCTGTACAGAGTATAACCTGAGTTATGTATTGTATACATATGTATTCCATATGTATAACCTGAGTTATGACTAACAAGTGCAGATGTAGGCTGCGTTCCAGTGTTCTGTCTTCTAAGTTGTTCAGCCAACTCTGTGGATCTTCTCAAAACCAGTTCACACCACCATTTTAAAGGTGTAGGATGTGTGTTCAGTTAGGACAGAAACAGTTGGGCTGGGATGGGGTGGGGTTGTGTGATTGACTCTTCTGTACACATACCCATATGTTGTTTAAAAAGAAACGATAGGGGGGGGGAAACAACCTCTGGGGAAAATGTTACATCTTTTCTTTCACCTGTGTTTTATTTTCTCAGAGCTTTTATTGTATTTTAATGGTTTTTAATTTTTGTGAACTGCCCCGGGAGCTTCAACAATGGGGCGGTATAGAAATAAAATGAAATGAATGAATGATTCAGCCCCTAATAATATATGAACAGGCTTTTAAGTATTGACTCCCAAGGACCTATATATCATCCACACCAGAATTAGGAATGGATACAGCAAACAGAGGTTATAAGATATAACTTTTCTTTTGGTGTGTTACTTTAAACCCCCAAACCTACCTCTTTTCTGTAACTAATTTCCATATGGCTTTCTGTTTAACTACATGCTGATAGTTGTAATTTGTTTATACAATATGTGCATGTGGGGGAAATCACACTTCATACTAACAGCATAGCTACTTTTGGAATCCTAAACTGTATGGGTTCCAAACCACATGGTTAACCATTTTAAGAGAGGTTTCAGGAATGGTTACATGTGGGCAATGTTTAACACACAAGCAGCTGATGGTGTAGTTTTGCACCCAAACAATATCTTGGTGATCACGCTACTCTTGTCTGAACCAGTTCACATTTTTATGATTTAAAGTGGTGACACTTAACAAGTGTTCCACCTATTATTTTACTGGCAATGAAAACTTCAATTCAAAATGGGGGAACAAAGGATGTGTTATCCAAACTCTGCTGCACAGAGAGGCAGAGTGACAAGCATTTAATTTCCAGGGCTGTTGGATGGATATGTTTTCATCCCGTGGGAGAGATGATGTTGTAAATGGAATCCCCCAAGGGGAGTAGCTTGATATAACTTATCATTAAGACTGGAAACCAGATGGAAGAGCTGAGTTTAGTGCTCCATTCCTTATACCAAGAGCACATTTTGCTTCCCTCTCTTTTGCTCTGACCTACTCAGTTGCAATATCGAGATGACGAATTTCTCCTCTTTGTGCCACATTGCCAAAACATAAGGTGTTTCGGACACTCCTTGCTGTTATTCCCAATCTATTTGGATAAGATACAAGAACACAGAAAATCAGAAGTTTCTACTGAGCCCATTGAAATTAGTCCCTTGGCATGCACTACAAAACATTCCCACTGATAGAAGATTGCCCAAGAACAATTCCATAAGATTTGTAGTGTGGCTCCTAAATATTGCCCTTTTAAAACTTTTGATATTTTAAATTTATATAACACTGTTGTATTTTATGGTTTTAATTGTGCACTGCCCAAAGAGCCTCAGCTAATGGTCTGTATAAAAATGTAATAAATAAATACAGTATAGGGAGCATAGCCTGTCAAGCAGCAAGTGTTAAATATTCAGCAGGGGTGGGGTGGGGGAAGCTATGAGTGTGCCATACTTAAATAAAGTATGCTTCTACAGTGCTGGGTATGTAAGGTAACTAAATGATTAAATCATGAATTGAGACTCTGAGCCAGAGCTGGTGCACAAACACATGAGTGCAAAGGAAGCATGTAAGGTATACTCCCTGCCTGCCCCTACAAAGGATGGTCCCCAGGTGCCACTGTATCTTTAGGATAGTAGGAGCAGAAAGAAGAGAAGCAAAATAATGGAGGTAAGCCTGATCAGCTAAGCCAATGGTGGCTGCTTAGAGAGAAGCTGTTCTTTATAACTTGCATATCTTGTGCCAAACACACATCTTTAAGATAGAAGCAGGGATTAATCATTTAGTTCAGGGGTGAGCAGAAGGTACATAAGAACATAAGAACAGCCATGCTGGATCAGACCAAGGGTCCATCTAGTCCAGCACCAATTTTTGGACTTGAACGCCCAGAAGTCCTTACCAGTATGGGCAATGGTCAGGAATGCTGGGAGTTGAAGTCCAAAACCTCTAGAGATCAACTTTCTCCTGACCCCAGTTTAGTTTTGATAGGGAGTTAGATAACTACGGCTGGGTGAACATTTCGTTTCAGTTTGATTTTGATAAGGATTTACCAAAATTTGCAAAGTTTTTCATATTTGGGTCAAAAAGAACTTGAGATTTCAAAAAACCGAATGTGGGAGAACCTGAAGTTGATGGAATCCTGCTCCAGGGCTTGGAGTGTTTAGGCCTTAAAAGTCTGGGTTTGAATCCCTATGTTTTCAACCATGCTAGTGCTGAATTTAGGGGTTGCCACCTCTCTTTTCTGTCAGGCTTCTCATCTTTAATAACTATATGGTAGACAGGTGCATCATGGTCCTCTGTACTCTGGCAACAGCTGTACCTATTTCATTTCAGTTTGTTTTTGATAAGAATTTACCAAAATGTACAAAGTTCATATTTGGGAAACAACTTGAGATTTTTAAAAAAATAGATGTGGGAGAATGCTAGACTGAGTCCACAAAATGACGGGTTAGCAAAGCAAATTTTAATTGGTTGTAAAAGGCACATACAAACACTGAGAAATGAACTGAACTTTTTCTGTACAAAAGATAGCAAAACAACCACAACAACAACCACAACAACCACAACCACCCTTCTTTGGTTCTGCTTTGCTAGTAGTCAGTAGTCTCTGCATGTATCCAGGGGAGCTGATTAGCTCCGCATCCTAAGTAACCCCTGCTGTTACAATGCTAACACACTTAAGAGCAGATTCATCCTTTGATTAAAGGTTCCATTAGTGTGATTACGTGCCATCACTATTCCAGTACTGTTGCAACTGACTGGCAGCCCTACCAGGGTTTGAACCTGGAACCTTCTGTATGTATAGACAAGTGGTTCTGTCTTGTTCAACATATGTAGCATGGGCTCAACATCAGCAACGGCCCCACTTTGTTTCTTTCACAGTCCTGTGCATAACCTCATAAAGACTGAAAAGCTGACATGGTGAGGTGAGGGAAAATAGTCTTTGGCTGTGTCTACACCAGCCCGATAGTCATGGCTGAGTCCCTGCGTGACCAAATGACACACAGAGAGTCCTGGGGGAAGGGGGGATGGGCACCGGTTTTCCCAGGGATAAAGAAACCCTGGGAAAACCCAATTCTTCCTGCGGTCTTGGGATGGTCCCGAAACCACAGGAGGTGTGGGCGCCTGTCCCGCCTCGTGAGTAAGCACGGCACCACAAATGGGCATGGAGCCATGCAGCATGTCTCAATGCCCATCATGGGAGGGGGTGTCAGCAATTTTGCCACCCCTGGGATGGCAGGGAGGGGATTTGGGCGGCAGTTTGGGGTTGTTGTTGTTTTTTTAAAAAAAACTACTCACTTTTTTGTTGGAGCATCTAATTCAGCAGCCTGCTTTCAATAGCTGCCATCCCGATACCTCTGTGATTTCACAAGCCAGGCATAAAGGTGATGGCCTTCCCCCTTTTGTTTATCCCAAACATCTTTTATTCAGATATAAACTGCTTCTTAATCTAGATTCATTTATATGTCATGGGGGTGACGAAAGAAAAATCTCAGACATTGTCTCAGAGAAATGTCTTCTGAGAAATTTCAGCTGAGCTCTATAATACCAGTCCAAAATATTTCTTAATAATCCACTGGCCTTAAAAGCACAGCAACTTGTGTCCCCGCCCGCCCGCCCGCCTGCCTGCCTGCCTGCCTGCCTTAAAGTGCAATATCTGGGTAGTAGTGGGAAAGGTGGGGGGGGGGGAGAGAAAGGGAGAGGAGAGGAAGGGAGAGAATATGAGGTGGGAAGGCATGTTTTCATAGATCTACAGACATTTGCATTAATTGGCGGCTGCCTATAGCCTGGATTTATCGCTCAGCTTTTAATTAACTGTTTCCGGATTTAATCTCGCAAATGTTCTATCTTCGTCCTTGTTTAATCCCGCATTCTAACAGTGAGCTTATTTATGCAGATCAATACTGTTTACAAACATGAAAGCTGCCTGTCCGTTTTTGAACTTTAGAAGGGATGGCATTGGTTATCAATAGCTAAAGGAGCCGCAGCAGGTGGCATGTCAATGTGGAGGCAATCAATATTCACAGAGCAGAGAAGATTAAAACTTTTGGGGTGGGGGAAACAGAAGGTGCTTCCTGAACTCCTTGCCATGTTGTCATTTAGGATTCATTCTGCCCCCGCAGTCTCTCAGCTCTGGCCTGTTTATTTTATTATTTTATTAAATAACCATCTGAGCATTAGCCCATGTACTAATGAGCATAGGAAGGCCGTGCACAAATTTTCATAGCTGCAGGTGAGGGAGGGGAAGAGAAAACCTATTTTGCCTTGTCTTCTTCATCTGTTTCCTCCTAACCCATCAGCCACGCTTCCCTTTAGACCACCCATGAATTTCTACCCACTAGAAAATAACAAAGATGGCTTTATTTCCATTTAGGATAAAATTAGATGCGATGTTAATTGTGTGAATGCAATCAATGTGCACATTTTTTAAAAATGATGTAAATAGCTGTGGACCATGGCATGTGTGGAAGGAGAATTTAATAAATGAATAGCTGCTGTAGAGAAGCCTGAGTAGGCTCAGGATCATGGGATAGTGGTGGTGAGTTTAACTCTTTCCTTACTACAGTTTCAACAAAACATTTCTTCTAGTATGCCACTATTTGCATTCCAAAGGACATTTCCATTGACACTAGTAGAGGCTTCCCTTGAATGTGAATATTTCCCTGGAGAGGTAATTTTTGTTGGGATCATGGCAGGGAGCATAAGAGTTCCCCACAACTACTACTACTACTACTACTACTACTACTACTACTACAACAATGCACTTTAACTTCATTCACTCAATCAATCTCACATCTTGTTTGGCCCTAATTTTCAGGACCTACCCCTTCATTCACTTGAAGTGACTAATGGATCTTACTGTTTTCTACATTACTAGAGTTTGATATGCCCTATAACATTGGTGCAAAACTGTAGTAACAGGTTGCACAAATATTTGGCCTGCCTATGGGATATTGGCTTACTAGGGAGACAGCCTTTTCAGTGGTGGAGGTTGGTTATGGAACTCCCAGCCTTGATCAGCTCACCTGATACCAAAGTTGGTATTTTACTGTGGCAAATGTTCTTGTTTTTCCAAGCTTTTAATGTTTGTTTGTTTGTTTACTGATTCCACTGAACCTCAAAATTAAATCAGTTTGGAAGCTGAAATCTAAGCCCTGATGTAGTTCCAATGAACTTTAATATTTCTTATTTGAATAGGCAGTGCAGTGGTGAGACAGCCCAGGGTTCTGGGTTCGCACATAATGAAAACCCATAGTTAGAGCAAACCAGAGTCCACAAACATGATTTCTTTTCCTGGATTGTTCATGGTTAACAACCCATAGTTAACCCATAGGTCAGGGTTCGCATGCAATGACAACCCAAGATTCAACAAGATTCAGCAACCCATAGGGTTGCCATTACGTGTGAACGAGGTTTTTACATGTCACTGTCTTCATCCCTCATTTGTAAATGGGCACAGCAATGACTTACCACATAGGGTGAAGACTGCAAGAGTGAACACAATAAAGCTTTCGAAGTATTTTCAAATTAAAAAGTGTATATATGATATTTTGTAGTATTACTGGTAGTGCTAGCTTTTCAAGTGAATGCAGTGAATGCAGTTAATCATAAGGCACATTATTACAGAGATGCAGTGGCACATTGGTCTCTGCAAAACTTACTGACTGTGGAAGAATTTGATCCAGAAATAAAATGCCTTTAATATCTCACCGTTTTTCTTCCCCTTTCCACTCCTCTTCTACTTTGCTGTCACTTTTCACCTGCCCCTCATCATCTCTCTCAAGTCATCATAGTGCCAATGTATCAGACGACCTTAGCTGCCAGTTTCTCAGACATTTTCCCTTTGAATGTGACCCGGCAGCAGCTTGCAGGAACTTTTGAACTACTTGCTATGTCATGTGCTAGAAGAAGTAAAAGAAGATGAAGTATAATGACTCTACTGGAATATATGATTCAATGCAAAGCGAAAATGCTCTCAGCAGAGAAGTGTAAAGAATGTACCTGGGTTGCTATCTAGAAAAAGATGAGTATATTATTTAATATCAATATTAAATAATATACTGGCAGTGACCCAGTCCAATACAGGCACTGCACCTACATGCAGAGAGATCCCCACAGGGCATTTCAAAGTTTTATTTCCCCTCTCTACCCAGGCACATGGGCAGTCAGCGCTTCAGGCCTTTACAGAGAATGGGCATGTCTCTGTTCACTTCCCATGTGCCCATTAAGTCCTCTCTACTGCTTTGTCAAAGAGCACTGTATTATCAGCAGTGGCCAAACTGTGATACCTGAGCCACATGCAACTCTTTGAAAGTTTAGTTGTGACTCTTGAGCCAACAAAAATATCAATGTATTTTGCAGCTCTTGGTGTCTTCCCTGAGATGTTGACAGATCGGGAAATCCCTGAAGAAGTGTGGATAGCATGTAGGAGAGAGAAGAGGGAGGAGACTGCTGAAGGAGCAGTCGTGCTGTGGACAACGTGGAAAGCAGAAAGAGAAGGCTCAGATTAAAAGGAAGGAACACAAGCCCAGGCCAGAGAAAAAAGAAAGGTCGTTACTAAGGCATGGAGAAGGACGAGATGCCAGTTAGTCTTGTTCACTTTGGGGTATCCATTCCATCTTGCAGGAAGTAGGCCCCGGCTAAAGGACCTTGTCCTTCACTCAAGCTCTGCAAGTCTCACTTAGAATGGGAAAATTAATCTGCCCTTTTCTCTTTTCACAGGACATTTTTTTAAAAAAACCCACACACAGTTTACTCTGTTCTTCAGTTAAAAAAAAGGGGGGGGAAGAAACAACTCCCAGAGCGGCCTACAAAGATTAATAATGAGACAGACATAAGACCAAAAAAAGGGGGCAAAAGGAAAAAAAGGGGGGGAGTGTGTGTGGGGGGAGTTAATCTGCATCTTTCCCAGATCATTCTTCCATTAGTTATTTGCGGTTGCCTTGCAGGAGTTAGGTCCATGTTATAGAGCCTTGTCGAAGCCTTTCCCATTCACACATGCACTGTAGGCCTCACCTGCACCCTTCAGGCCTTTCCTCCAATAAAACTTACATCTGGCATGTGGACCCACAAGGCCTCTACCTCTAATCAGTTGTGATATGGTAAATATAATTATTTTATATTAATAATATTTATATTTAATGCATCTGTAAAGCTTGTGCATGTTTTGTGGCTCTCAAACATTAAAAGGTCTGTGATTCAGAGGGTATGAAACTTTGGCCATTCCTGATTTATGTTATTGTTTTATATGATAACAATTTATATTATCAGTAATAGATCTAATAGGTGAATCCCCCTGATCATTCAAAGTGTTTGCTATACATCCTATTCATTCCTCCAGATTTGTGACATCCAAATGGCAGGATTTCATCATTAGACTAGTAAATAAATAATATTGTGGTTGAATTTCAATAAAATAAATGACTATTATATTTAAAACATTTATAGGCTGTATTATTAAATAAGTTAATATTCAAAATGCCATACTTGCAAAAAATAAAAACAGCATCAGCAATAAAGGCAACAAGGGCAATAAATAATCAAGATCTGAATTTAGACAATAGAACAGAAAATGTAAAATAGCAGCATGATAAAAATGTGTTTTAACAAAATGTTTACATAAAAATGAACCATTAAAAGCTGCACCAAACAAGTAGGTTTAACTTTTAAATGATAAAAAGGGTTGGTGGCACAGCCTCGTCAGAACAGGGCACTGTAGATGTTAGGTGCCATCACTGAAAAGGTCCTGTCCTTGGTAACTACCTATGTTATCTCGCCTGACTGGAGCACCCAGAAAAGGGCCTCAAGGCAGAGATTCTTACCCGTACATGCCCCATAGACACAGATTACGTTCCATTA
Organism: Elgaria multicarinata webbii; assembly: GCF_023053635.1. NCBI lineage: Eukaryota > Metazoa > Chordata > Lepidosauria > Squamata > Anguidae > Elgaria > Elgaria multicarinata. The sequence continues at coordinate 65,212,742 of NC_086178.1, forward strand.
TAGTCTCTGCCTGTGCTGTGCTCCACAATCTGGATTACTAAGTCCTAAACTGGTTTTCATTTGTTGTTGTTGTTACCAAGGGTCTTGCCTTAAATTGTAGATTTCAACGGTTCAACAGATCCTTCTTTCAGCCCTACAATTCTGCAAATATTATGGTGAGCTGGTAATAGTTTTTGAAGTTAATGGGCCTGTTCAGAAGACAACTTAAACTCTGCTGGTTAAGGCTTTTGGTTAAGAGGCAGGGTTTAAGGTGTCTTGTGCAATGCGTTTAGCTAAACCTTGCTCACTCACTAACCACAGTCAGACCGTCTGCAGCAAGGTAACCAGGGCTTAAAGTGTTGCATGCGACAGCATGGCTTGTGGTTAGTGCTAGAGAGCCACAGAGCCTGAAGTGTCGTCTGAACAGGCCCACTGAGATATTTTGAAATGGATGAAAACTGATGAGGGGAAACATCTTGTACTACAAAGCTCATAAGTCATACGTGTAGCCATTTGGGAGTAGGTCCTCTGATGACGCAGTAGGTCTAATCCAGTTCCACCAAGTTTTTGTGGTAAAAGCTATGCAGTTGTCCTTTTGCCTCAGTTTATCGGTAATAAAACAAGAACCAAAATGTGGATGCTTCATTTTAAAAATAAGCCAGCAATGTCCTTGGGGCTGTACAAGACGCACACAAAGGCGCTTCTTGCCCCGAGGAGCTTACTACTTCTTTGCCAGCTCCCCAGGGTGCCAGGTGGCTTAATGAATTAATTTTGCCAAGCGCTTTGAGATCCGGGGATAAAAGCCTTCACAGAAGTGCAAAGTATAATGATTAATTGCCTTTTCTTGGTGGGAAGTTGCCATCCCCCCTTTTCACTTTCTGCGGCTTGCAAACCAGAGGGAGTATTTAACTTTTTTTATATATATATAAAAAACATCTTTACAAAGTAACAAATTAAGATGCAAATCAGGAGGGCTTTTTTTTCTTCCACTAATTGGCTGATAATTAATGAATGTGGAGCTGACTGAGCAGATGCTCCCCTTGAAAAAGAGAGAGAGGGAGATTTGGAGTTTTTCTCTATCCCTCGTTTTTAAAAACACATCAAGAAGACAGTAGCATGTGGCAGGTCAGGAATTAAGCAAAGGTAGCTCTATAGACTATAAAGAACAAAAAAAAATGGAATACATGTATGTGCTTGTGCTTTTCCTCCCCCCCTCCCTCACACACCTTTATTTAACTTCAGTTCATTGTATCAGTATGTTAGTGTTATATGTGTCTGTCTGTCTGTCTCTATAGATATATAGACATATAGATGTGCTCATATTCTGCTGCTGTTGCTCATAATTAGCAGCCAGGCCTCTGGGACCTAATTAACCAATTCAATTAACAAAAAAAGCATACAAGTCACCCTGACATTTGTCAGCCATTAGGAGGGATGTTGGGCTGGCAGGTTTTGTCAACGCATTAATGATGATTAGCTCATTTGCAGCTCACTTTTACCCCAGGTGTCCACCTGGAGAGTCTGGCAAAAATAACTCTGCAAAGAGACAGAAAGAAAAAGGGCTCGGGAAAGAGGAGAGCTTGTTGAAATGATGGTGACCCTCAAAGGGAGTCTTGACCTTTCATTGAACGCATAATCAATAAGGGTGGTTTGCCCCCCTCCCTCAGTTAAGAGAACTACTGTCCCTTCAGCTGGCTTCGGCAGTTGAGAACCTTTAGAGGAATGGTAGCCTCTGAGAGCCAAGGGACTGGCATTTGCTCCGAGGGCTGAGCAGTCTTGTTTTCAACTCCTTTAGTGGGAGAGACCTCTACCTCACAGACATCTTCTTGTCAATAGCGCTGTTTGCTAGCGTTACCTCAGCAGGACTCCTTCACTTGGCAGGGGTTGTTTCTCAGCTCAAGCCAAGCTCTTTGTTCTTGGGGATTGATTAGCTACAGCACTCTATATAATATAGGCAGATATTTATATAGCTTTCTCTTCTGATCTCTCTTAATTGAATGCTGTTTCCCCAGCAGCCCTGATTTAATAAGTCGCTGATAGTTAAGGAAACAAAACACCCCAAAAGTTAGGGGCCAAGATTTTGTCTGGCAGAAAGGGAAGTTTATTGTTAGTCTTCCAAGATCTTCAAATTAACACCTGTAAAGGTTTTTTTTGGGGGGGGGAGGTTTGGGGGGGACGATGGGGAGTTGTCCTAAGCCAGGTGGTTATCCCTTAACCTGATTTCAGTCCATTTAAATACAGCTGATTTCAATTATAATATATGTGCTTGCTATGAACAGCTGCTTATAGAATCACTGGAATGTTCTGCAGTGCTCTTGTCAAAAATCCTGCCAAATTATATGGTTATTGCCAAGTTCTGCAAAGGCTATTCTAATTTAGGGACGCTGCTGAAACCCATAGCTGCTTTTTATGCCGAATCTAGTATATTTGTAATTCTTGAATGTTTAAGAAGCCTTGACAGATTCAACAAACTTTTTTTAAAACTCAAACTGATATTGATTACAATTTCCTTTATATTTTATGTATTTGCGTAGTCTCTGTGGTTGGTATGACTAAACAGCCCAACTCCGTCATCTTTGCACATGCTCTGCTAGTTCATTGCTGTAGCCCTTTAGTTAATACAAGGAAATGAATTGATTTTACTTTAAACTTTTAGTTAATCTTGTCAAAGGAACCATTCAACTAAAACATTTGGATCTGAAACCAAATTTTGGATTGTTTCATTTCTGCAACCCCTGCCTCTGCCTGTGGTTGCTCTAAGTTGATCTACTCTTTTTGTATGTGATAATAATCAATCAGAGAAGGATGTGTCATGTCACATGATGTTGTGATGCTCATGGTGAAAAGAGACCCATATTTCTCATGCTACATCTGCAAGGTGTTGCACAAAAATTCAAAGATACTTCAGAATCTAGTAATAAATAGAATTTTCATTTAAGAATATAACAATAGATATTTAATTCAAGGAAATTACAAACTATGTCAATATTATTATTATTATTACTACTACTATTATTATTCAATTTATACCCTGCTTATCTACAAAATACCCTAAGTGACATACAAAGTTAAAACAATCTAAACAAAATAAAAACAATAAACTACCATAGGTAGCATAGAAATATTTTTTAAAAAACAATTTAAAAAGATAAATCAATCAATAAAACCATACAGCATTAAGATTCTAAAAATGAAAGGCCTGCCGGAATAATGGAGTCTTTAATGCCTGCATAAAGACATTCAAAGACGGCAGTAAGCGCATTTCAACCAGCAGGTCATTCCACAGCTGAGGGGCGGCAAAGGAAAAGGTCTTCTGGTGTGTGACTGTCAATCTCACATTCGGCAGTGGTAGCAGATTCTTTAACTGCAGATACCACAGAATTCTAGTCATTCTGTGGACTGCTTCATAGAGGAGATTTATTTTCTATCCATGGTAACTTTTCAAATAAACCTAAACTCTAAGTTTAGACTTTGAAGTGGGTCTTGAAGACTTTGCATGGCTGCTGTACCATGGGCACAGATTCTCATTTAGTATGTCCAATTTAAGATGTTAGCCGAATCAAAATAGGAGCTTACTGTAGTATACTAAATCAGGCTCTCTGTCAGAAGGCATTCAGATGATACCTTCTTGATGTCTATATCCAGGCTGAGGGGGAACATTACCATTATGGACACAGAACCGCACTGCATCGGGGGTGTTGGGAGTGCTGAGTTGGATTCCTGTATTACTGGAACAAGTGTAGCATATGTACCAGTCCATCATTCTTCTATTAATACTGATTTCTCCCCAAATGACCCTTAGGAGCCTCTATACTAGGCTTCTTTCAGCATGGTTTCAGTATGGTTTCTTCTTGGGAAGATTTCCTACTGACAGAATTAACTGTTCCCTCACTAGATCCTGGAAAAGCAACTTACATAACACAAAGGAACAATATATACTGAGGAATAAGTTCTAGTAGAGAAAAACACATGATGTGTATCAAAGAATTACCCACCATGTTTAATTTGCCTTCCTCTTATCCGCCCTTGCATATTCACTAATTGTATTGGGGTGTGTTTTCTTTTTTTTTTAAAAAAAAAAAGCACGACATGTATCAAGAAGCTCCTCTCTGTGCAGATGGAACCAAACATTTCACACAGGAAAGCTACAGAGGACAAGATAACTATATAGAATTGGGACTATTCATGTATTAACAATATAGCAGTGGCAGCCCTTTATTGTCACACACATTGTTAAATCCACAAAGAGCAACTGGTAGGTTAAATCTATTTTAGCGCGGAAAGCTTGACAAAAATCCTTGCCACCGAGCATTTGATACTGATCACAGTGTCACATCAGGGAACAAGAGCTCAAAAGAAAAAGTCATTTTTTATTTCTGAACTTTAGACACAACGGCTTCTCCTCTGCTCTGGCTCCCCAGGTCCTAGTTCTCTTAGTAGGAGGTTTTTTTCCCCCTTGTATGCCACTCAACAAGAGTAGCGTTTTTTCCCTCCCTGAAAAGAAAGACTCACAATACCGCACAGAAGCAACAGAGGTGAGCTCAGAACTCATTTGGTGTTCATCTCGTGGTTCTCGAGGGAAATCAAACCAAATCCAAACCTGAAGAATTACACCAAAAGGTGTGGCTGAAGGCTTTTCCTCTTCCTGTTGTGTTGACACTTCACGGCAGCCTTATGAGATGTAACTATAGATTAAAAGCAGACATGTGAACAGGGTTTACTATTTATATATTTTAGTCTCAGCATTTGGGCAGTAGAGAAGTTTCAGAGGGACACTTCCAAGAAGTTTGCAATCCTGCTAATAGCCCATCACAAACACACTGTTTATTAGCATACATGCATGCAAGATGTAAAAAATGCTTACCACATATGAACAGACACAGTGACATGCATTGAGGTACCACTATAGTTTTTTTAAAAAAATCATCTAAAGCAGACATTTTTACTTTAACAGCAAAAACTTAGCAACTCAAAAGAAGAAACTACTGTAGTAGTTAGGTCGCAATCCTGTACATGTTTTGATGGAAAAAAGTCCTACAGCTCCCATCCAGAGATTTTGACAATACCTTTGGAGCAAAATTGGAGATTTGGAATGCAATGTAGCTCCACCAGAGAAAAATCCCACGCAAAGCAAAGTAGCACATCAGGAGAAGCTAGTCTAGAATCCTCATCCCTGACATTGGATTTTCTATGTGCAAGGCATTTGGGGTGGGCGGAAGGGTATGGATTATAAGTCCCTGTATGCAGTTTGAAGTTGTACAATCTAGAACTTAACAGGGGCCAATCTACAAATCTTGGAGGGCATCTGAGATTATAGGCAGGCCTAACATTCAGGAGTTGGCTGATGGCCATCAGACACAAGGGTATTATTGAGAATCTGTGTATTCTATGCATATTGTCTTGTCTGAAGTGCCATTTTTATGTCCTTAATTTTTTATTTGTGGCTTGGAGCGTATTAATATTGCATACTTGGTGGGCAGTAATAGATTAAATGTTATGAACTATTGGCCTAAACAGAGGTTTATCAATTCTTCTGCTGTTGTCAGGGAAAGAGCTATACTATCTCCGCATTATATGTCCATTTCAATAGAACAATTTTGTAGGACAAAGGCTCAGTAATTTATAGCCATGGTCTGTATATATGGCTGTTTTCTTGCCTACAAGAGTCAATAATAGAAGTTAATGCAAATGCCCTTTTTTACAAAAAGAGTAAGTGATTCATTAGGAGAAGCCATTTAGTGCACAAATCTTTGTGGGAGGTTGCAGGAACACAGCACACTTCGGTAGTATGAGAAATAACTGCCAGAGGGGAATTTTTCAAGCACAACAGCCGAGTGACACCAATGAAGTTTGTCACACAGCCTGATTATGTGTTGAAATTGAATAAAATGATGGGGTGGGAGTGGGGGTGGGGGGAAGTACTGAATGATAAATTTCAATTGGCTGATAATATTTGCTGATCATCTCATATGTCACACAACCATTCATCAAGGCTGCTTCCATACTGGAACCCTTTAGTGCAGCAGAGATAATTGTTTTTCTGAAATTTGCTGGAATTGGAATCAAAATGGACATTCCACTCAGTACTTAATATATCTCCATATTATTCAGTTTTGCCCTTCCCCATAGCCAACGTTCTTTCATAATGTCTAATCACAAGTAAGTTCCATTCAACAAATGTCCTTTCCAATATTAATTGAAAATTTCCTGTTTGCAGGTTCAGTCCTTCTTTACTGCTTCTTGGTGATCTTTGCTAGTGATTAGTGATGAACGGCCTTTTGATTTGCTCCCTAATAGCCTCTCTAACAGTGCAATCCTATACATGTGTGCTCAGAAGGAAGTACAATGGGGCTTACTCCTAGGTAAGTGGGTATAGGATTGCAAGCTAAATTGTCTGGATGCCAGTTTCTTTCCCTTCAGGTTGTGGGGAAGGTTTAATAACATATGTGTTCTCATTATTTTTCCTTTCTTTAATAATAATAATAATTATAGTGCACTATGTCACCATGTAAAAAAATAAAATAAAGCAATCTAAAAAGTAATTGAAGCTTCCCTTGTCCCTTCCGGAAGAGAAACTGACATGGGGGCAAATTAGAGAGGGGCAAATCAGAAGCTGGGGCAAATCAGATGCTATTCATTAATCATTATTCTCCGGGCCTAGCTCAACAGGAAACAATACAATGAACACTACATTATTTGTGAATATTTCTGAAACGATGTGCAAAGTTATCAGATTCCCTAAACTGCAGCCACAGAACAGTATTAACTGAAGTAGAATAAGAATTCTGTGTGTGACTGTGTTGCTAGTGCAGGAAACATCTGGCTACCAGTGAAGCAAATATTTTTACTTGAGCTCTCAAAACCAGTCAGGACTCCGGGGGGGCGGGGGGGGAAGGCTGGTGTTACCCTGGCCTGTGTGTTATTGCACGCACCCTGAGATATTCAACAACTCCTCAAAGGGTTGATTGATCAACAGACCACCAAACCACTACTGAGAAGCAAGGTGTTTGGCAAGAGAAGCCACATTAAGGGACTTGGCTAATACCATGTTGCTTGTGTTAAAAACATTTATTTTGTGTTTATTTTGCAAGCTGTTTGTTATCGTTTGAATTTTGTGGTTTAATTCACCAGAAATATGAGATTTATGTGGGAAAAACTCCCCAGCCATGCTCCATTTGAGTTGCCCTCTTCAGCGTCATCTTTTTACCAACACACACAGAAACATACGACACACAATTATATGGAACGTCCAGGAATCAAGCATTGCACATTTTGATCATACCCACATGTTTTTTTGCAAAAGAAAATACGTTTGGACCAATATTATAATTTTGGCAGAATGACCTTATGTACAGAACTACCTGTGATTTTGAGCAATAAAGAAAGGAATTTTAACAGGCCAATCCTCAGCACGTCTTCTCAGATGTGTCCCATTGACTTCAACAGGAGTAACTCCCAGGTAAATGTGTATGAGATTGCAGCCGATATGTTAACCTTGTTGAATTTATCATGTTCATTTTGTCATTTTCTGAAGTTGAATATAATTATATTTTTGCATTGGTAGGGACCAATAAAGAGGACATTATGTGAGTGTTGTTCATTTATATTGATATTTATTATTTAGCGTTGATTTTTCCTGGTTTGGAAGTAGCTCTTCGTTTACGTCTGTGGTGAACAAAAGTACACATGAGGAAACTACAGAATAGTCCCAAATCCTGAAGTATGGAAGTAACAAACTTAGGGTGTAAGTAAACGCCTATAAACAGTAGCCGTGACTTCTCTGAAAACTTCTCATTGCCAGCTTCTTTGGTTCATCAGGTTTTGCTACAGAACCAGCTTTCACAGTGCTGATTCGCTTTCCTTTGGCTATGCACAGTTCTGATTGGATGGCAGCTTTACTTCTTGTACTCAAATGGATTTACTTTTTTAAAGTACACAAAAGTGCATTTGTGTGTTTATCAATTCATTTGGTAACTATTTCCTTTCTAAAACGTACAAGCTATTTTTAGAATGTTCTAAACTGGTACGTGTGTGAGAAAGAGTGTTTAGGGACTAATGTTGCTAACCGTTCGGCATTGTGTAAGCTGGCTGTGCTGCACAACTAGCAAAATAGGTTTGTCCATGGTCAGGTCTGCAGGTCAGTAAGTGCATTTGTCAGCAACACAGTGAGTGTACATCCAGAGTGCAACTTATGTTTCCTGTGTTCATCTATACCATCCTTAAAGCCTTTAAGAACGTTCCCACTTTAAGAAATTTGAATATATTACACTACAGATAAGCAAACATCTAGAGCTGAACAATGTTTTGCACAAATTCAAAATTTTGGCAACCCCCCCCCCCCCGGCACAATTAAAATTAACACTTGAATTTTGAGACATTTTTATTGTTGCTTTTGAGTTGGGGACTTTAAACACTATTTGAAACTTGTTGAATCTTAAATTTTGATAGATTTTTAGGTAATAACATTAAGAATGTCAAATTCTGGGGTCTCTTTCCAGCTGATTGTGAATGAAACTCTGGGCAATTGGATGTGCACTTCTGACACTAACAGTGAGATTCTGTCTATCATCCGCCATCTTTCTGACTATCTAATTTGTACACATACGCATAATCAGAAGCAAGTGCCATTGTGTTCAGGCACTAATAAAATAGAGATTTTATTATATTTGGTATACAAATATTATTAATAAAACAAATAAAATTGCATTGACAATCAGTGCAGTCCCCTCTTCCCCATCTCCTAAACCCAAAGAGCTAATCGGCGCTAATGGCGAATTGGGAGTATGTGTGTGCGGTCATGGCTGCTGGTTGTACCTTTAGTACCAGGTTGAGGAGTACATTCATTTTGGAATTAAAGAAAAATTGAACTGAATCGGGCGCTTTCAGTTCAATTTTAATTTGCTACAAAACAAATGCTGAGAGGAACAAATGAGTAGTAATCGTAATCCCATTTGTACCCATTTCTTGTACCATTCAGATGGAGAAGAACTTGTTAATGGTGATGGTGGCAAGAGATGACTTCAGTGGCTGCAACTGGTGGCCATCACTCCCCCACCCCCAGAATACCCTGGATGTTGGTCATCCTGGGCCATTCCAGGAAAAGCAATGGCAGCCATCTGGATTTTCTTTTTCCCATTATAGAATGCGCTGGAATAATGCAATTTCCAGGACATTCCAGGTTAAAAAAAAATGGGAGCCATCAGGAGGAGCTGCAGAAGTCAACTCTGCTGCCACTGCCATTGTATGGATCAACATTTTTTAAAGGGGGGGTCTTAACACTTATATGAGTATACAAATGAAGTATAAACAAATGAGACCCCACCTTAAAAAAATCTGTATTATTTTATTATTATTTATTACATGTCTATAGCACCATATAGCCATAGCTGTCTAAGATTAAAATAATTAAAAACAATATACAAAATTTAAAAATGCAAAAATGCAACATACACAGAAACATACATCTAAAAACAACGATAAACTTTATAACCAACTATAACAACAGATCCAGGATCGATGAAGCTCATCTCATATTGATAAATGCCTGGGAAAAGAGAAAAGTTTTAACCTGGTGCTGAAAAGATAGCAATGTTGGCACCAGGTGGGCCTCAATGGGGAGATAATTCCATAGTGGGGCGGCACCATAGAGAAGGCCCTCTCCTTTGTTGCCCTCTTCTGGGCCTCCCTCAGAGTAGGCACCTGAAGAAGGACCTTAGATGTTGAACATAGTGTACAGGTAGGTTCATATCACGAAAAGCGTTCCGTCAGGTATTGTGGTCCCAAGTTGTGTAAGGCTTTATAGGTTAGAACCACCTAATTTGTTCCATTGCAAGTAAATTCATGAAATGTTTTGGTGAGCACCCTCAGGAAGCCATGTTTTGATTCCTTTAATATAGACCAACTAGCTGTACCCTGCCACGCGTTGCTGTGGCTCAGTCTGGTTAAATTGAAATGAAAGAAAAGACAAAGCGCACGTTTCTAATATGTTTAATTTCACAATGCTTGTGGATATACAATATTTTTAGTTGTTCCATTGTCTGTGTAGATATAGAGATTGTCTGGTTTGCCGACTCTAGAACATGCAACATATAATTGTCCATGTGTGAAGCAATCTGTGTCTAGATCTAAACCGCACAATTCTAAAGATTGGCCCTGAGCTTTGTTGATGGTGATTGCAAACGCCAATCGAATTGGGAATTACAATCTCTTAAATTGAAATGGCATATCTGTTGGAATCATAGGAATGCGAGGAATGAGGACATCTTCACCTTTGAAAGGTCCTGTCAAGATTGATCTCCGACTATAACAATTGCCACTTCGTCTATAGTTGGAGCATTGAATCTTCGCACATGTTCTCCAGCAGGCGTTTTGTCAGCATGAATAACAATCTTGTGTGTATCAGATGGCATGTCAATTGCTGTTTTGAACAAATGTACTAAATTGTTTTTTTCGTGAAGTAGCTGTTGCAGTTTTGAAACGATGGCCCTTTTTATGCCGGTATAAATTCCGCAGCGTGCATTCAATTCATCATTGCCATCACCAATGAAATACATTTGTAGGAATTTATGTTGACTATCTTGAAACGGAAGGAAGGAGCCGGCTTTATGATAAATTTGTGCTTTGACTTTGAAAGTTGGCATAAATGGAGCTGTGATGATTTCTGCGCTGAACGACGTCATTTGGAAGCATGAGTTGTATTTCCTGATGTTAGATAGGAAATGCTTTGATTCTGCGGTATATCCGGCAAGCAAAGTTTGTAATGGCTCTGGTGGTCCTCCAAGTTGAGGCAGTTTAATTTTTCCAGCAGCGCAACACATTCCTTTTGTTTCTCCATTAAATTTAAGAGCCTTGCAATAAGGACACACTTCAGTCACAGTGCCGATGAGAACATGCCGCCTCAAACTATAATCATAAGCTGAGTTGTACCGGAATACAAGGCGATTGTAATCGTGTGATTGTTTACCACGGAGTCGTGTTTGACGCTGATGTGCTGTTTCTCGTTGACGTCTTTCAGCCCCTCTCAGCCTTTCGCGTTCATTATGTTGAGAACAAAGCAGATCTGTAGCTGTAGTACGCGATTGCCGTGCTCGCAACCATGCATCCTCAAGTCTGGCTGAACGTTGCTTGGTTGATTCCTTGGCACGTATTTGAGCCATTTTTTTTCTTTTTTTCTCATTTGCTGAAGCCCGTTCTTCCTGAGTCTGATTTGCAATTTCTCGTCGCAGTGCTTCCGCTCTGCGAGTACGACGACCTAAGTGTGATCTTCTGCGAGGCATTATTTGGATGAAGTAAAGCAGTTTGTTTGGTTTTTTAAAAAGTTTTTTTTTAACGTTGAGGAGGTTAGTGGAAACTCCTGGCAGTCACAGGTGTGACATCTATATTCACTCAGCCAATTGCGAGAGTACATGCAAATAGGAGAGGAAATGCAAATTGGCCTACTGGTTGGTGATGTCACAATGATCAGCAGGACTGGTTTTGAGGAGGCCTATTTCTTTGATTTTAAGACAAACCTTTGACCCCATAGAGAACATAGTTACATAACAACGCTCGCGTATTCGAACGCAACGCTGTGTCAAAATTTCAAAGCAATCGGCGAAGAACTTTCGGAGATATAATGACAGTAACGAATGGTCTTTTTCATTTTTATTTATATAGATATAATAGCTTGCACATCCTGTTTACACTTGGAGCTTTATCTATAATGCACTTTAAGTAGCACATATGTATGTAATGCACCCTGAACTAGTTGTAGTGTCATTGACATTTCTTATGTTAAAGATGACCAAAAGAAATTGGGAACAAAAAGATGTGGAATTTAAATTGTGGATTGAAAGATAGCCTAAAAGATCATGGAAAGCACTACTTTTTTTTAACATAAGATAAAATACAACTCTGATCCTTTGAAGAAGCAAAATGTGCATGTTCTGCTTCTGTTGTATAAAAGTCATCCCCATAAGACAGTTAATGCTTTATTTTCATCCTTAATTCTTTTGGACCTTTGTACTTCTTTGACTATTTCTGTGTCTGTAAATCCCCTGGTTGTTTAAATCCATGTCAGATAAAGGGACAGAAATCTTTTTTTAAAAAAATAAAAATCAGTTACTGAATCTTCATTTGAAGGGCAAACAGTGTAAGAGTCTGCCCACATAGAAACCATTGGTTCCAAAACAGGTGTTAATGGACATCTGAAGGAGAAGGATTGTTTTCATGGCAGTTACAAGAATACATTTTCTTTTGGAAGTATTTGCTTGGGGCAGTGGATGATTTATGGAATGCCGAGATAAGAGAAAAGAGTGACAAAGATACTGAGTGAGCATTCTAGTAAGTAGGAGTATTTATCAGAGGTTAACGATCTGATATACCTTCAGGTGCAGTTGTCTTGAGTTCAGATGCACACATAGCTACACTGTGCTTATTTCAAGAATTTGACGTATCTGACTTGTTTCACTTCTGATTTTGAAACTGATGGTTAACTAAGGTGGTAGCCAGGTGTCCTAGTTTACAGAGGACAATCCTCTATTTGAAGGTGTCCTCCATTTGAAGAGCTATCCAATCCATATGAACCCCTCTTTTGAAAAGGGCTTTATTTACAGCACAGTCCCAGTCCTATTCAGAAGTAAGTTCAATGAGGCTTCCTCCCAGGTAAGTAATTATGGGATTATAGCATCAAATGATCTCATAAGCATATTTTTAAAAACAAAGAAAAAATGGAAGGTTTACTTGCCCCCTCAGGTAGCCTTGCGGAAACCTAACTAGAGAGGAGCATGGAGGAAAAGGCAAGGGTTGAAACCAGCATCCGGAACACAATCTTCAAGCCGTTTTGATAATTAATGATTAATATAGTCATTTATATTCGCTAAATTAGGCCTTCTTCATCACTAGTACTCATGAGGATATGTAAATGAATACAAAGGCACATCACCTAAGAGATGTAATCATCGAAATCCCCCATGCTATCTTTAACAATGAGATATTTCAGGCCTAGCCTTGGGTCATCTCATTTGGCCACAGGCCAACAGTTTCAGAAGTAATTGCCAACAGAGTGTGATGTAACTGCATAGCCCTGTCTGTGATGCTCAAGAAGCAGCATGTGATTTTTCCTTAAGATAACCTGCACATTTATAGAGCCAGTGGTCCTTTCTGTACCGTCCTCTGCTTCTATCGAGATAAGGAAGATTAACATATACAGAAACCAGCCACAGGGGCACCGAATTTGGATCAAGGCCACGTTGCAGTTCTGGAGAATCCAACCACTCCCTTCTTCTGTCTTGATGCAAATTGTGCCCCTGCCCGGTGTCTTTAGCTACAGTACATTTTACCCCTTCATGGCTAATAGCAGGGTTGTGGGGTAATTTAAGTTGCAAAATCCTAGCATGGGTCAAGGATTAATCTCCACACACACACACACACACACTGCACCATGGCCTCGAACCAAATTGGTCTCCATCCAAGGCTAGTTTTTGAAGAAGGAAATTATGTTGGAAGTTCCAGTTAAGGTTTGCAAACTTGCAGTTTGGCCGATATATTGCACAACCACCCCCCTTGAAATTAATATGTGGTTGGGTGGGGGTAGCAACAAAACATTGTGCATTGCAGTGTAGTAGATAGAGGCTTGATACCTCTTACCTCATACAAAGTCTGTTTGAAGTCATTTCGATTACTCAGGGGGAAGGAATGTTAGAACTGGAGCCTCCGTAAACAATCAATACTTACCCATATACGCAGTTTCAGCATCCTTCTCCAAGCCTCTGTAACCATAGGCTAGCCATTGTGGCTTATAACGAATCTGTCAAATTAATTACATCTCATTTCACCATGTAGTGACAAGTAACAGTATGATGAGTTGCTTGCACACATGCTTGTAGATAAAAAGAAATTTTAATAGGCATTTTCAGTTTTATCCGCTCTGGAATGATTCATTTTATACATTTTTATCCTTTGCTTTCTAAACACAAGCATAAGAAATAGCTTCACCTCAGGCTACATCTGTTTTAAAAGTGTTTACTATAGTCCCAACAACACCAGACCCATTTTTATGTATAAATCTACATAAAGGACTAATTTTTGCTGTAGGCTAATTGTAAAATTACATTGGATGGTAGTACAAAAAAAAAAAATTATCAACTCCTTAGTGGAAAAGAGAGAGAAGGAAAAAAAGACAGAAGAAATGTTTGAGTGAAGGCTGCGCTGTCCTAGATGTGATAATGTGAATGTTATAAAACAAAAATTGTAAGAACAACAACCCACAAAATGCCCTAAATACTTGCAAGGAATTAGTTAAGATTTCACTGCAACTTACAGATAAATTACATATTATTTTCTAAGACAGCTGTAGTCCTACTTTCTCCATCCCCTAGTATACATTTATTTTTTATTTTTATTTTTTTGTGATTGACACTTTTTAACCTTTGTCTTGCACCCCTTTACCAGGATTCAGACAGGTTTTGGCCACTAAAAGTTTTCCAGTTTGTAACCCACAAATTATTTTAAGTAAAAACTTTAACTATAATTGGCAAGTCTACAGCAGTTCTTGGATAGCTCTTAGCAACTTCCCTATTACTTTTCAATCTGTTCTACCTCATGGAAGTTTGCAGCATTTCTGATGATAAGTTTAATCTCCTAGGTTATCAATAGTGCTGTGCCAAAAATGTCTCACACATTTCCCCCCACCCGACCATTTTCCTTTAATATGATAGAAAAGAAATTGCTTTTGTAAAGAAATTCAGTGGTGAGGAAAATTTCAGAGAAACTCTCACGGGCTGGGTTCAGGTTCCTTGTGCTTCCCTTACTTAGGAGGTGCCCAAGAAGTTTGACTGAGTGTCCTGTCTTTCATCGTAGAACCATCTCTCCAGCAGTCTGTAGCCTCCTTGGCTTCCCACACTTCAATTAAAGCCCAAGGGAAGACATAGGCTAGATCTAAACTATTGCTTTATAGCGGTACAGCAATGGAAACCAATTACCTAGGGAGGTCGTGGGCTCTCCCACATTAGAGGCATTCAAGAGGCAGCTGGACAACCTTCTGTCAGGTATGATTTAAGGTGGATTCCTGCATTGAGCGGGGGGGGGGGTTGGACTCCATGGCCTTATAGGGCTGTTCCAACTCTACTATTCTATGATTCTGTGGTATTGAAGTGAACTGATAACTGTTGGGGCCAGGGCCGGTGCTACCATAGAGGCCACTCAGGCGGCCGCCTAGAGTGCCAAGCTAAGAGGGGCGCCGGGCACAGCGCAGCACTCACGCACGTGAGCCAAGCCGGCTCGGCCCAAGGATTCAGCTGGGCCTGGGCGGGTGAGATGGCGCCCTGCGCCCAACCAGCCGAAGTGAAGCCAGGGACGCTGGGGTGGGAGTGGGGCAGCTCCACATTCAGAGAGAGAGAGAATGTATGGGTGAATGGGGTGCATGGGGTCTTTGAGTGAATGCATGTGTTCATGCGTGTGTTTGTTTGGAGTGAGTGATGCTGAGTGTGTGTGCGTGCGCGCATGTGAGTTGGGGGGGATGATTTGGAGGTGATATTTCTATTAAGTAATGCATTTTACACCCATAAACGTTCCTTTCCAATTTGTTTGCTATAATTGGCATGACGTATTTCTTGCACTTTAAAATAAATTTAACAGTTTCAAGTTTTGTGCTTCTTATTTTTTCCAGGAAACATATGTTCTTAAAAATCAAAGTTGGCATTTTTTGGGGTGTGTGTGTGTGTGTGTGTGTGTGTGTGAAAGTAGCTCACCTTGCCTAGGGCGCAAAATAGTCTGGCACCGGCCCTGGTTGGGGCATAATCCACATTTCATATACCGTTTTCATAGTGTTATTTCCTGCTTTTTGTTCCACAGTTGTAATGATTTGACACAAGGTGTAGATCTGGCCATAACGAGGTGATTCCTTCCATTGGTCTTTTTCAGCTCAGGAAGTGCAGCAGCCTGAGTGGCTGCAAAGAAATGGAGAGAAATGTAATATAAAGGGGGGGGGGAACACCGCACCCTTGGCCACCTTGCAGTGGTTAGATAAGCTCAAAAACACTACAGAAATGAATGAAACAACACCTTAAGGATGAGGCAGACCAACGGAAGCCTCTTTCATGGGGGAAGAAAATGTTCAGAAATTGGAGGAACGATTTAGGCACAGCACTAGCTACACTTCATCCTTGGAGCTAGACACAACACTGCCCCCACCTCAAACCTGCATTGTGGGTGAGGTTGTTAACACAGTTGATGCTGTTGTCACTTGAAATGGCAGCACCCAACAACAACAAAATCCCTAAAAAGAAGAAGAAAGAAGTGTGCTATAACCCCTGCCAATGATTGAGAGAAAGTGTTGAGAATTTCTCTTCCCACTGGACAAAAAATTGTGAAATTTCTCCCCCACCTCCAATTTCTTTGCTTCCAAGTAGGGTGGATAATTCTGAGTGGCTCTAGTTAGCAACCAGCAGAAATTTTCACTGTTAATTTCTACAAAGAGCCTCCCTCTCTCCCCACTAAAAAGTAGTTGCCCTAAGTCAGGAAAGTGTTCCAGGAAGAGTCAGATGTGTGTGTTTTTACAAGGGCCCAAACAGAAATTGCTTTATCTTTCTGGGGAAAATTACAGAACTTCAAATTATTGTTTAAATGAGAATTTCTATTCTGCCTTTCATAACAAACATTCTCTCAAGGTGATTTACTATCAATATCATAATTAAAAACATTTTAAAAAATCAAATCGATATCATTTAAAATTTAGACAGCAGCAATAAACACTGCTCAATCTTTCCCAATTATTCTAATCATGTTCCCCAGACTCAAAGACCACTACAGATAGCAATGAAACAGTTTTATAGTGCAGAGAGTATTTATATGGTATAATATCTTTTCTCTCTTAGTTCTCTGAATTGCAGTGCATTTAAAGTTCCTTGTATCTAGAAGTGTAACTGGTCTGCTAGTGTCTGGTTAGGTCATAGTAAAAACATCCCATTGAGTCAAAGCTTGTCTACCTTTGTGCCTAGTCCGGAAACTTCAACTGGAAACTTCACCGGTACACCTACGGGTGACCACATTAAACCAGTTTTAAAATCTCTTCACTGGCTGCCAATTAGTTTCCAGGTGAAGTATAAAGTGTTGGTTATCATCTTTAAAGACCTACATGGTTTGGGTCCAGGCTACCTGTGGGATCGCCTTCTCCCATACAATCCGCCCCGCATATTCATGTCCTCTGGGAAGAATTTACTCCAGCCAACAAAAACAAGGCTGACAACTATTACCCAGAGGACATTTTCTTCTGCCGCTCCCAGTTTGTGGAATGGCTTGCTGGGAGAGATTCATCAACTTAACAGTCTTCCAGAATTTAAGAAAGCCATAAAGACTGATCTCTTCTGGCAGGCGTACCAAGTTGAATTTTAAGATGCCTTTTTAATAATGTGCGGCTTTTAATAATGCATTAGTTTTAAACATTTTAATTAGTTATATGTATTTTATGGTGTTTGCATTTGTGTTGTACCCCGCCTCAATCCAGAAGGAGAGGCAGGTAACAAATAAATAAATTTATTATTATTATTATTATTATTATTATTATTATTATTATTATTATTATTCTCCTCCCCATTTGACTGGACCACTAGCCTATAATACACTTCACTTGGGCTGCCTTTAAAGGTGCTTAATCTTTAAGTTGGGTGGTAGGATCATGTGTTACTTATATTGAACCAGTTGCACCGGTTGCCATTGTGTTTCTGGGCACAAATTGAGCTTCTGTTAATCTTTCGTGCCTGAAAACTGTTTGAGACCAAGTAACATAAAGATTGGCCTTCACCTGTATCAGCCTGCCCACAATTTGTTTATTTATTTACCATAGTTATACACAGCTCCCCATTCAAAATTTCGGAGTGGTATACAAGATAAAATAAAAACAGAATAAAACACTTTAAAATAGATTTTAAAAGAAGCAATTTGAAGTCCTACTCACATTTCCATCTGAGAGAACAACTAATTTGATGGGCAAAAGGGAGAGGTTTTTTTTTGTGGGGGGGAATGGCACCCCATTTCTGGAATGCTTTGCCAATGGGCGTAACATCAGACCTCATTAAGAAGGCCCTAAATATTTAGTTGTGTTCTACTGTATTTTATTAAATTAGATTTTATCGAGCTGCATAAGTGATAAAATGGTCTTAGGTGTAATTATTTATTATTTTAGTACTTTTACTGGTTTGGATGTGTTCTTAGGTTATTGCTGATTCTTATTTGTTCCTGATTTTTAGTATTATGGTTTTATTGTCTTTGAAGGTTATTGTTAAGTATATTGTATATTGATTATTTGGAGGGTCTTTTTTTTTTTTAAAGGTTGCTTTAAGTGTTTTAAATAAATACTTACATGAGCAATGCCAGTTGTGTGGATTGTTGTCAGTTGTGGTCAATCAGATTGGACCCATGTGGAACCACATTGCAATACTATATGGATTGGAAATGTTGCAATAATATATGAAATCCTCTAAAAGAGAAAATGTGCCTGTCCCCAAAAAATCTACTTTTTTGAAATGTTGGCAAGTATGGTAAGAATGGAGGCAGGATGTTGGATAGGGAGGGGTTGTGCTGAACAGAAAAACAATATAGTGGTTCCTGCCAGAGGTTTACATTCTATTTGCGGAGCCAATTGACAGACTAAAGAGCTCACATTTGTCCTTGCTGCGTTAGGTTCCAATCCCATCCACTCATGGGCATGCTTCAAGAGTGTTTAACATGATTAAACACCATTGTTTACATTTTGTATTTACAGCTGTTAGCATGTAAAACCCAGGCTCTGTAATCCAGGATTGTAATCTTACATTAGGTAAACACATGTTTAAATGGGGACCTTTTCAAATGTAGGTTATTTTATTATCCCTAGGGGTTGCAGCAGTTACTCTGGAGACGCTAGAGCTTAGCTTTCCGTGCCGAGTCAAGTAGCTAATAATCCTCTACAGAGGAAGGAAAATGAAGTACATGCCAGAGGGTTTAAGTGCAGTTATTCCTGCTGCCCCCGAACAAAAGACTCACTTTTATATATCTCATCACCTAACACCTTATTTTAATCTCTTCCCACTTTCGGCAATGCCTTTACAACGAAAGAAAGATTGGTTTCTATTGGAAAATGAAAGGTGTGTGGCAGCAATTCATCTCCCTTTCTCTTTCCTCTCCCTGGGTACGTTTTATATATATTGATGCTACCTAAGTCAAGGAAAATAGATGGTTGATTGGTTTTGAATAAGTTGTTTTCTGCCTTAGTCCTCCAAAGACCCACAGGCTTCCTACAAAACTAAATGGCCAAAGGGTAGGAAAATATCACCTCTGATATTTCGTTGGAGGTTTACCACCCTTTTTGCCCTATTGTTGTACCTTAAACAACAGCTTGAATTGCAGACATTGGCAGGTGATTTTGCTTATCTCTATGCTGTAAACGTGCCTGGTGATTTCTGATGATCAGGTTACTGTGATAAATCCACAGGAGCAGATCAAACTGTTTTCTTTCTGGTCAGTTGGTAATCCTAGTACTGGGCTATATGGAATTAGTGCAAGGCAGCTACAAAAGCCCGGGAAGAGGTGGGTGCTCGTGCTTGTTATTAGTGGTATATGAAAATTCTTTTCTCATGGAAATGAACTAATTGAATAATTACCACTGCTACCAGTCCTGCAGTGTTGCTTGAATACACGCATAAATGGTAAGAATAAACCACTTGGGGTATGCTAATTATAGCTTACGTTGTACTTCTGTGTACTGTAGTGGTTAGAATGTCAGAGTAGGGCTGAGAAAACCTAGGCCATTTCTACACCAGCCTGAAAATGCGGGCTGGTCACAGCTGAGTCCCTGTGCGTCCAAATGATGCACAGGAACACCTGGGAGAACAGAGGGATGAGAATGGGTTTTCCCAGGGATAAGTACTCCCTGGGAAAATCTGATTCTTTCCATGGTCTTGGGATTGTCCCGAGACCGTGGGACGTGTGGCTGCCTGTCCCGGCTTCTTCCCTCCTCCCCGTGAGTAGTGAAGATCAATAGAGGGAAGGAATCGGGGTGGGTGGGAGCAGAGTCAGGGCTTCTTCTTTTTTTACTTACATTTGAGTTGGAGTGCATGTGCGCTCAGCTCCTTTAAAAAAAATGCCGGGCGCAACACCCTCCTTCCGCCTGCATGTGGACTAAGGGTAGGATCTCATGATCAGGATCTCGTGAGATCATTCCCCCTCCCTCCCTCTACACTGGGCTGGTGTAGAAATGTTTCTAGACTCAGATACCCATTCAGCCAAGAAACTCACTGGGTGACCTTGGGGCAGTCCCTACCCCACAGGATTGTTGTGTGGATGAGATGGAAGAACCATGTGTGCCTTCCTGATCTCTTTGGAAGGAGGGACAGCACAATAACATGTAAGTAAATAAATGAAATATTGTCAGGGAATGGTCATTTACAAGATGCTGTGACCCCAGTCCCTGAATATTTATTTATTTTATTTATTTATTTATTACACTTATATACAGCCACCATAGCCAGGGCTCTCTGGGCAGTTTACAGAAATTCTAAAATTAAGATAAAAACAAGTATACAAAATTTAAAATTCTAAAACACAGAATATACACACAAAGCATTAAAAACCGTTAAAAAACTAAACATGTGGGTGATTAAGATGTGCTGCTGTATGCCTGGCACCGGAAAGATAGCAGCGTTGGTGCCAGGCGAGCCTCATCAGGGAGATCGTTCCACAGTCTGGGGGCCACCACCGAAAAGG
Organism: Elgaria multicarinata webbii; assembly: GCF_023053635.1. NCBI lineage: Eukaryota > Metazoa > Chordata > Lepidosauria > Squamata > Anguidae > Elgaria > Elgaria multicarinata. Next base: position 65,233,439 of record NC_086178.1, read on the forward strand.
CCCTGTCTCTCATTGCCACACTCCGAGCCTCTCTCGGAGTAGGCACCCGGAGGAGGACCTTAGATGTTGAACGTAGTGACCAGGTATATTTACGTCAGGAGAGGCGTTCCGTCAGGTATTGTGGTCCCAAGCCGTGTAAGGCTTTATAGGTCAAAACCAACACCTTGAATTGGGATCAGAAACATACAGGCAGCCAGTGCAAGCGGACCAGAGCAGGTGTTATATGGTTGAACCTTCCGGTTCCCGAAATCAATCTGGCCGCTGCATTTTGCACGAGGTGCAGCTTCTGAACCATCTTCAAAGGCAGCCCTATGTAGAGCGCATTGCAGTAGTCTAACTTGGAGGTTACCAGAGCATGGACTACTGAAACCAGGTTATCCCTGTCTAGATAGGGGCGTAGCTGGGCCACCAACCGGAGTTTGTAGAAGGCACTCCATGCCACTGAGGTCACCTGAGCCTCAAGTGACAATGATGGGTCTAAAAGATCCCCCAAGCTACGAACCTGTTCCTTCAGGGTGAGTGCAATCCCATCCAGAACCGGTAGAACACCCCCCATCCTGTCAGCGGAATCACCTACTAACAGCATCTCAGTCTTGTCTGGATTGAGTTTCAGTTTATTAGCCCTCATCCAGTCCATTGTCGCAGCCAGGCACTGGTTCAACACATCCACAGCCTCTCCTGCTGAAGATGAAAAGGAGAAATAGAGCTTCGTGTCGTCAGCATACTGATGACAGCACACTCCAAAGCTTCGGATGACCGCACCCAGCGGCTGAACTGAGGATGAGCAACCTTGTAAAAAAGTATTCAAGAAAAATTACAATATATATATATATATATATATACCGTATATCTTGGGTCTTCATGCCTTGGGTCTACATTTGTATTGAAGACATGAGGCAATTGGAAGGAAGAAAAAATCTCACCATGAACTAAAAAGAAAACAGGAAAACATAGCTTAGATAGTACGATCCAGTCTTAGGCTGGAGTTAAGAAGCTTCCCAGAGCTTGCTTAGATCAATTCTGGCATTGTATTTTTTTTCTTCCCAAGGTTGGGGAGCATCTCTGGCCTTGGCCCTTAAAGCCTTAAAACTTTCCCTTCAGCATCTTTGTTTTGCTCTGTGAAACTGATACCATAGCAAGGAATAGAGGCATACGAGAATTTTGTTTCTGTCTGTTTAAGTCCATATCTTCCCCTGTTCACACCCCGAATGTAAACACAAATGTGAGCACATTTTGCAAGCGAAGGTCACAGAGTATTATTATTTACAATATTTGTATACCGCTCAATTATCTAATACAGATTCCAGAGCAGCAAAAAAAATTGCTTTTTTTTTTTTTTAAGGAAAAAAATGTACTAATGCACATTTTGGGAAAAGGTGCACCTCCATGCTTTAGCCAATGGGGGAAAGTACTCATTTGCGTGTGCACTGTTTTAAAATGTGGACCCAAATGCGCATTTGAGGAAGCTCACAATTGGGAATGGGAAGGAGGCAGAACAAGCTTCAAGGTAGAACTCAAAGCACTTCAACCAGCTCAGCCCCTGTTGATGCTCCCTCCCCTCGAAAGAAGTAAGAAGGAATGTGTAGTTTGCCATTTGGAGCTCATTGGTTTCCAAAGGAATGGACCCCATTCATTTCATTTGCTGCGAAATAAATCCACCCCCCTGTTTCTGGGAATTCTGAGTTAAAGGAGCAATTGCTTACAATACAATGCATCACATAGTATGAGCTGCCCTCGATGACGTGGAAAACAGGTGGTGTCTCTAGATGATGGTACCCACTGGAAGAAACTATGGAATTACACAAACAGGTGGTTTGGCACAGAGAAGAAAGAGGTTGCCGCTGCTCACTTTGTGTGTTACTTAGAAAGAATATGAATCAATCTAGTCAGCTGGCAGCAGAAATAGAGCTGTGGGGGAACAAAGACAGCTGGCTTGCCTGCAGTGCCCTCTCTTGTCCGTAGCTGAGGGGCAAGCAGATCAAAGGGATAGGGAAGGAGAAGACCACATCCGCCCACAGCATGGTTTAAAGAAGGTCCCAAGGGAAGAACCAAAAACCTTGCAAATTATTCCACTGATTCTCAGCACTGACAATCAACATTAAGGATTAAGGGACATGGCTCTCTGTACTGTAGTGATTGAAAAGGAGAGGGTGAACACTGCTTGAGTAAAGTCAGAGGCCACGTCACTTCTGGGTGGTGAAGACATTCTTTGAGTATGCCCACATGTGGTGAGAGCAGATCATCCTGCTGTAAATTAGACTTCTTTCTGAAGTGTTAAATACTCATTCTTGGCACAGAGAACAGGGTGCTGCCACACCAGCTATTTTCTTTGGAGTTGACAATTAATTCACTCAATTATTACCAGAGCTAAGCTGAAATTTCACAAAAAACTCTTTTTCTGAGAAAATTTCTGAGATTTTTCTTTTTCTCACAGCTGCAGGAAAAGAAGGCCACATTTCAGATTTTTTCCTGAATATTCTCCACTATTCTTTTGTGCCATCCGCCCTCACCTGCCCACACACACACATCCAACATCACAGAATAATGCTAGGTCTGGCGTGTTGTAAGGATGCAGAATGGTAGACTTGCAATGACAATGAAAGAACCCTTGTGCGGGGTGGGGGAAAAAGAAGCTTCGTTACTGCAATGTCTAATGGATTGTGGCAACCCCTGAAATGATGCTGGGGAATTTCTTCTCCCGTGGAGGAATTCTCTGAAATAGCCCCCACAATTTCTCTGCCCACAAATAGTAACATTGCTCCCAAAATGTTAAAATCCCAATGTTTTCCATGTCTTCTCCTATCTCTCTAAGGTTACACACCTGGAGAAAGAGGTCCATGAAAATGTTGGTGATGTAATTTCTGCATTACTTGCCCTGCACTTGGGGATGGGGAGCCTTGCCTGCCCCTGCAGCCACTGAGCCCTTAAAAAAAAAAGGTTAAAATTCCACAGATCACGTCTTTCAGAGAGGGATCTTCCCTTCCCTTTTCCTGACAAAAAGCTGTTTGCTCTCAGCAATGTAATCCCTTTCCCTATGACTTTTAACTACTGGTGTTTGGCTTCTGTCATGGAAGGCTTACAGGATACACTAATCAGGGAAGAAACGTAACCTTTATTGTCTCTCTTAAAGAAGATTAGAATAGCAACAGGAAAGTTCTGACTAGCCAGATATGGCTAAGTCCAATGCCACCTAGTGACTAAACTACATAATGACATTACCCACACTCATATTTTGTTGCCATTTTGTTTTTGTGCTAATGTACAAGAGCATAATTCAATATTATAATAAAGCAATTAATGAACAAATGTTCATAGTCCCCCCTCCCTCTCCCCGGCCTTGGTATGGTTGTGGTGGCACTGTAATGCACTGCCTTCTTTATCTTTTGCTTTAGGCATGGGAAGAAAATAACAGAAAGAAATTCAACAGAGACAAGTGCAAAGTTCTTCATTTAGGAAAAACAAATCAAATGCACAGGTATAAAATGGAGGGTTGCCTAGCTTGGCAATAGTACATGTTAAAAGGATTTGGGAGCTGTAATCAATCACAAGTTGAATATAAATGAGCAGTGTGATGTGGCTGCACAAAAGGCAAGTGCAAGTATAGGTTCAAAATCAAGGGAAGTAATAGTGACACTACTCTGTGCTGGTCAGACATCACCTCGAATACTGTGCTCAGTTCTGGCCATCACACTTAAAGGACAATTCAGATAAACTGGAATGCATTCAGAGAAGGGCAACAAAGATGATCATGGGACTAGACATTAAGTCCTATGAGGAAAGATTGAAGGGCCCAGTTATGTTTAGCCTTCAGAAGAGAAGACTGAAGGAGGGATATGATAGCACTTTTCAAGTACCTAAAAAGTTGCCACACAGAAGAGGGCTGCAACCTGTTCTCTATCATCCAAGTCTGTAGAACATGAAATAACAGGCTTAAGTTACAGGAAGGCAGATTTTGGGTGAACATCAAGAAAAACTTCCTAAAGATCAGAACAGTCAGATAATGCAACCACCTTCCTAGGGAGGTGGTGGGGTGTCCATCACTAGAGGTATTCAAGCAGAGATTGGACAGCCATTTGTCAGGGGTGCTTTAAACTGGATTCTTGCACTGAGCAGGGGGGTTGGATTCAATGACCTAAATTGCCTCTTCCAACACTATTATTCTATAAGCATTGTGGGACTGTAATGGGAAATACAATGCTATATTAAAATGCCATGTAGAGGCACAGCGATAGACCCATTTCCATCACAGGCTTAATACTTAAAAGGTTGTCACACAGAGGAGGGCCAGGATCTCTTCTCGATCCTCCCAGAGTGCAGGGCACGGAATAACGGGCTGAAGTTAAAGGAAGCCAGATTCCAGCAGGACATCAGGAAAAACTTCCTGACTGTTAGAGCAGTATGACAATGGAATCAGTTACCTACGGAGGTTGTGGGCTCTCCCACACTAGAGGCATTCAAGAGGCAGCTGGACAAGCATCTGTCAGGGATGCTTTAGGGTGGATTCCTGCATTGAGCAGGGGGTTGGACTCGATGGCCTTGTAGGCCCCTTCCAACTCTGCTATTCTATGATTCTATTCATCATCATGCAAGACTGATGTGGCAAAATCACCTCACTATCACTAACACCCCAAAAGGTAATATTGTATTTGGTTTCAACCTGTATTCTGGACAGGTCCAGGAGATACACTCACCAATACTGGCACCATTCTATCACTATTAGAATGGTGATTATCCTCCAAAGGATTATCCTCCAAAGAAATGGGCCAGTATATATCCAACTTTTATAAAGGGCCGGTTGTAAAAGTCAGATTAAATTTAGAACTTTTAGTGTATATTTATGTTCTTTAAAATTTATTTTATGTTCTTTAAAAGCTGCTCATTTAAACAAAAGCAGTTATGGTCTCCCTATTCAAGTGCCACAATGGTCCCCCAAAAGCCATTCATACATAGATCATGTTTACTGCTTTGTTTTAGAGGGGGAGAGGACTCCTTTCCACACGTATACCTCTCTAAACGGTTGTGAAAATATTCAGGACTGCCCCAGTAAAGCAGATGGAAAGGAAAACAGAGAAAGGAGTGGATTGGATTACAAAAAGGCTCCATATAGGTTGGGTTTCAATCTGCCACACCGGCCTACTGGACCACCCACTATGTAGCATACAGCCCTCTAGAGCAGTTTGTTTCCTCTGTGAATAAGGAGCAGCGCTTTAGTGCTCTGTGGCTGCAGACAGAAAGGTACTCTGCTAGGTAATGAATGAGGAGTTCAGTGGGGACACAGTATGCGTGCACACAATAACAAAGGACTTTTTTTAAAAAAAAAATATCGATGTGTCACTATGAGTTGGAAGAGGGTAACTCAGTGCTATGCTGTGTCCAGGGTAAGAAGGGAAATAAAGCAGGAGGTCTCAGGCCTTAGAGAATTGGTCACCAATCTCTTTGGAAAGGGTTAAGAGAGAAATACAATACAAGGTTTGAAATTAAAGGCCTTTCTTCTGCTTGTAACCAGAGGATGGAGAATAATGTCACATAGGGATGTAGGGAGGATGGGCGGTTTCTGACAGTGAGTAAAGGCTGATTTCTATAAAGGTTTGGAGGCTTTCAAGGGGGAAAATGAGTGTTTCGTTTATTTCTTTTTAAACTATCTTTTTTCCGATACTATATATGTTACGTTGCTCAAATCTGCAATCCTATATACCCTTACCTATATATTCTTACCTTTTGAAGTCAATGGTGGTTAAACTGGAGTGCAGAGAGAGAGAGCGGGGGTTCGTTGGTTTGTTATTAGATTTTAGATTGTTGGTTGTTTTATTATGTTCCTCATGGTTTTAATTTTTGTGAACTGCCCAGAGAGCTTCGGCTACTGGGTGGTATAAAAATGTAATAAATAAATAAATAAATAAATAGATGCTACATCTGAAAAGTCCTAGGATGGGGTACAGATTTTTAAAATTTGCATTCCTTTAACATTTTTTTTAAAATATCTGAGTTCAGTTATTCTATTTTTATATAGTTATTCATGGGCCAGATCTACACCAAGCATGATATGACACTTTGAAAGTGTGTCCTGGGCCCCAACAGTTGTCACTAGTTATAAACTGTTTTAAAGCAGTAGTGTAGATCCTGCCATAGTTTGATATTTTTAATTTTAATTTTTTTTTTTTTTTGGTAAGCCACTTAGTAAATTGATAAGAACACAAGTAATAACTCTTCGCCACCGAGATAGTAACATTAGAACTTCTGTATGATATCATTCTGAACTGGAATTTCTGCATTCTGTTATTCAACAGGATTTTAGTAGTATTATCTTCTTGAATTGTTTATTTATTGTTTCCATGACATTGCTACACCTTTCGTGTATATGTTTATCATACTTTCCTCCCTGATATTCTCTTATTATTTGGGGCACATTATGTATCTCTTTTCTTCTGGTTTTTTTTTTTAAATATTATTTTACCAGGATCTACACTACTGCTTTAAAGCACTTTATAACAGTTTTGACAACTGTTAGGGCCCAGGACACACTCCATATACTGTTTTCAAAACTGTTATAAAGCGCTTTAAAGCAGTAGTGTAGATCCAGCCCAGGGTTCTCTCTTTCCAATTCATTTCGGTAGGGATGAAAAAAAGACGAGCAGTTAAAATAACTGGTTGCATGCCCAACATGGCTGATGGCTTAGCACTTGGTAAATGGTTATCTATATTCATCCCAAGTATAAGCTATAGCACCTCTGCTTTTGCTCAGTGCCTATTGAAGAAAGCACATTGCACTTGCATTACTGTCAAGAATAGCACACATTGTTGTCAAGTGTGCTAATTATTTATTTTGGTATTCCCACCGCCACCATTTACCTATTCCCTGGAAAATGGAAATACAGTAGATTGATCTCCAAACCTATATGTGTTTAATAGAACCCAATCCGTCAACCCTATCCTGCCCTAAACACACACACACACTGTGTCAAAGAGGGCATTTGTTGCTTCAGCTGCCTATGTATCTCAATTGCAACATGTCAGCAGATCTTTCCCAGCTTGACACTCAATACTAGATAGGGCTGGTTTAAGTTTTCCATGGAAAAAAAATGAAACCCATCTGTACCAAATTCAAACCAGGGCTCTGTTCAAAAACAACAATAAATATTGATGACTTGAGGCATGCTTGGCTTTTTATGATGTTTCATGACAACTGGTATCACTTACTGAACTTGCATCATAAAAGAAAACGCAATGATGTTGCATGTCATCGGACTACATTAAATGTCAGAAGAAATGTGTTTTTCCTTTGTGTTTCAATCTAAATTTGGTTTGAGTCTCTACATAAAAGCTAAACGTTTTGGTGCTCATAACACAGTTTCATGCAATGTGTTGGGCTCCACAAAATACACCCTGTGTTGGAAGGCATAAAAGATTATTGAGCTAATTTGTGCAGTCTTAATGTATTTTAGAATGAAACCATTCATTTCTATCCCTTCTTTGACATTTTGTCCACTAGATTCTAGATGAAGTAGTCTCCAGTATGCCGGAAATGACAAATGGTTCCATTAGGCATATAGATTAAATCCTGTAAAATCAGTTAAAATTTTATTAAAGACAATAATATTTAGCTATGGAGAAAAGAAAACAAGCCCATTGTATTGTCACAGCTCCCTTAAAAACTGACTGTGTTGTAATCATTCTAGGTTCTTTAATACCAACTGCAAAGTTAAAATGAAAAAAGATAGTATAATATAAACATTACAATCTTCAATTAGAATGACTTTATTAATAATATTCTGTATCAGTGAAGAGCATTTACTATCTATATAGATGTGGAAGCAGTTCCTTTCAGCACAACCCCCATGCATAGAAATAAGTTTCATTGAGTCAATGGGACTTACGCCCAGGTAAGTGTACACAGGATTGCACTGTTAATGGAGCAGAGAAACCACAGTTTTCATCTGAAGTAACAACACAAATATATCTATACAGAGTTATGGTTCAGTAGTACAGTACAGGCATTGCATACAGAAGGCCCCAGCTTCAATCCCTGGCTTCTCCAAGTAGGCTGGAAATATTCCTGTCTAAAACCTTGTTGATCTGCTGCCAGTCAGTGTCAAGAATATTTGGCTAGCTGGGCCAATGGTCTGACTCAATATAAGGCAGCTTCCTATATTCCTAATACACTAGTGAACCTTCTGTGCAGTGTTCATCAATGTTCATCATGCATGTATAGGACACTCACAGAGACACATTAAAATTACTGAAAGTTATTATTTATGCCCTAAAGCAGCCAAAGTGATAGGCCCGGCATAGGGAACCTTTTTTTTCCTATCAAAGGGCTCATTCCGCCACACGAAATCTGTGGGGCATTGCAGGCTGGTCTCCTTCTTTCTCCTTCATTCCTCTTCTTCCCTTCACATTGGGCTACCTCAGGAGGGACAGGTTGCTCTTGCCTGAGCTTTGAACTGTTTGCTTGCAGAGGGCTTTTGAAATTAGGCCAAGGATTGTAGGTTGCCCACCTCTGTGACAGCTTTTAATGCTACTCAAGTATGGCGAATATTGATGTATTTAAAATTATTCTAGGCTGCCTTTAAGGGTAAATCCTTCAGACCTCCACCCTCTCAAAACCATCTATATATTTTTTAATAAATGGAATAAGAAAAAGGGGGTTGTGCTTTCAGTCTAGGCTATAAGAGCTTCTCCTTCATGAAAGGGCACATACACAGGCAAATCAAATGACTTCACGTAGTACAGACACATGTAGTGTGTTTGTTTACATTCCACGGCATTATCTATCAGGAAGAGCAACAACGGTGTCTAGATTATTCTTTTACACACTATTATAGTATAAATTATGTATTACAGTATTAAAAATTGTCTCCAAAATATGCATACTAAATACTTCTTTTTTACTTTGTTAAGAGCTAAGAGGGGCAAGTATCGAGCAGACAGATGATGGGTCTCATTCCTTTAAACATTCCATATACTTGGGCTTCAGTAACTGAAAATAATCCAACAACCCATGACTAGATGGTACTCTGGACACATTTACTGACAGCACTGCAGGCAAAGTGGCATCGAAGTCATAAATGCAAATAATTCTATCTTCAAAGTGCTTAGCAAGTAAGTCACAGCAAGCTTCCAAGGTATCTTTAACATCCACTTGATGGCCACTTGGAAAATTCTACTGGTCTTCAATGCAAAGACACAGTGATGATAGGAAGGGATTACTTCTTCACTTTCACTAACCTTTGTTTGATCAGATTCTCTTCCAGTTTTTGTCACCTGTGTTCTAGCTGGCATCTCATCTTTTCCATTACTCCCAGTCTCCTGGTAAACCAAGGGTTGGATATGTTGTACCTACTGGAAAAGACACATAGTGATTGTGTCAACTGCCCAAGTATTCTCTGCATCTCGCAGAGTGACTGGGGCATAAACAGGAGCACCAGCAATTCCACCTGGAAACTCCACAGGAACCCTAAAAAACCCATCAGTTTTTAGATGGATCATTTTAATAGGTACCCCACCCAAGCAGAGGAAAGCAGGCATAGCAATCTAAGGATCATTAGAAAATTATTGTACCATGATAAAGGAGGTAGAGAGAGATCTCCCACAAAAAGTTCACCACCATCAAATCCAGAGTGCAGCTTGCAACATTTCTTGGGCAAGTCTTTGGACAGGCCATGATTGTCATGAGCCACTACCATCCCTAACAAGGTAGTCTCAGGATGGTTATTGAAATTCTCTAAGACAAACATCCTAAGGATTTTCATCATCAACTCCAAGAACACTTCCATCAACTCAAGCAAGAAGATAGTTTACTAGTGTTGTGGCTAGTACACTAATAGAATGTGCACTCTGTCTTGATTGCACAACACCATGACCAAACACTCAAAAGTTGGAGCTCAACCTGGCAAGAAACCTAATTGTTATACATCACTGGTCTCTAACTCTTCCCCGACCATCCAGTGTGTGTTGGTATTTTATTAAGAATCCAAGAGGACACAACTGAGGGAGAACAATTCAGCCAGCTTGTCCACCAAGGTCTTGCTAGAAGATGCCAGCTTGTGTATGCTGCCCCACCTTTGTTGTAGGTGGTTCTTTTAATAGAATCAACATTTGTTCTGGGCAGGATCTGCACTACTGCTTTAAAGCACTTTATAAGTTTTGACAACTGTTGGGGTCCAGGACACACTCCATATACAGTTGTCAAAACTGTTATAAAGTGCTTTAAAGCAGTAGTGTAGATCTGGCCCAGGTACTTCCGACTGATTTATTTAAAATAGCCCCTAATTATATACTTACGTAAGGATGCATATGGGTGGGCACATCCAAAATCAGCTGTATGAGGTAGCTGCCTCACCCCACCTAATGGAAAGACCAGCTATGTTTTGTTCTTAAAATCCATATATTAATACTAAGAAAGCAAATAGAAACATTCTTTCTAGCATACACTATACAGTTTGGATGCATCTTGGATTTCAAGTGTCACTTCACTATATAACTCCATTAGTGATAGTTTAAATGCCCCCGTTTTTATGTCACATTATCAACATATGTATCTATATGAAGAATAACACTTCCATTAGTACATGACATAAGAACTATGCTCAGGGACATCGTATACATGACCAGTATTATTTCTAAGAACTTTAAACATTATTAAGTCTCTAGATCCAAGAGAAGGTTTTAAATACTATATTTGTATTCTTAATGTTAATGTTGCTTAATTCGGGAGCTATCAATGAAATACAATCTTTGTACACACAACATTTGAGTGACATGTGTCAAACGTGGATGCAGAAATTATGTTCCTCATCCTTTTTTTTAGTCACATCCTTCCTGCAAGTTTTCTTTGATGATCGGTAAGCCTAAATTTATATTTGGGAACCAGTGGCCTACACAAGATTAAGGTACATTTTCCCAGAATGCCCCTGGCACTGACATTCTTTGTGACTGTTTCTTATCAAAAGGTATAGATTGTAGCATCCAATGACAACACGGGGATCATTTGCAATGGCAGGACATTATTGAATGAACATATCCCATATTCATTGCGTCCATTTTTTCAGAGTTTTGTCAGAGGGTGTTATTTTACCTCTGGAATTCTAATCCACTTGATATTTTCCCATCATCAGAAAATGCCTGGAAAATAAATACCTGGAAAATAAATGGAGCCATTCTTTGAATTCAGTGTCAATGTTAACACGAAACAAACAAAACAAAGAATTCTGCCTTGGGCTGTACTAATAGTACTTACATGTTTATTTCTACAAGATTATGTTCAGCTACTTAGCATAATGCAAGGAGTGCTCAGTCCTCGTTAACTAATCAAAATTTCAGTGAGAAAATAAGAGACTGACTCTGGTAAGTGCCATCAGGTATCTGGCCATCACAGCAGTCCTTGTCTTTTATACAGGACAGGGGTCCGGGGTGGCATCATTGGGCACCTAGGAAAGGGCTGATGGCCAAGCCCTGGAGCTCCCAATCCAGGCTCCTCTTTCTCCTACTCTGTGCTGCTCCTTCTCCAAGCAAGTGAACAATGACATGAGCAAGGAGGAGGAGAAAAAGCTTCCACTTGCCTTGGCCTCTCCCTCTGTGCAGAATGAGAATTGAGCATAAAGTGAAAGAGCCACTGAACACGTAGTGGTGACAGAAGCAATGAGGAGGTGGAATCATTCAGGAGCATGGGCGTTGGTGGCATCTTGCCCACAGTGCCTCCCCAAGGTCTGCAACTGGCACTAATTTTGCATGAGAAATCACCAAGCCAAAGCAGAGTGCTCTCTCTGGGCCATTTGAGACCTTCAGGCCTCTTGGAGATATGAGCAGCCCCTTTGGTACACTCCTGAAGGATGTCATGAAGGCAAAGGCACTTATTCTTCCCCTCCCTCCCCCCACTCTCTTGTTCATTTGTCTGTTTGTTTCATTTAGTACCTGTGGGGTGGGGTGGGGTGGGTAGGTGGGTAGGCATCACTTAATGATAAGTTGTATCTGTGTTCTGCCCTTGGGGTTTATGAGCTGTTGTCCACCCTGGGTGAGACAGGGGCCAGGGGGATTTTGTGTCTGGCATTTTTGGGGTTGCCCTCGTGGCATCGTTGGTCTCCTGCAGTCATCCTGTGTCATCCCATGTTCCCCCATCCCACGCCTCCTGTATTTTCTCACATGGGAGGAAATATGCTTACTTTTTTTCTGGTGTGCCACAAAAAAAGAAAAGGGGGGAAAAGGCATCGTGGCTTCCTAAATTCGGGAGCTTGCAGTGTTTAGGTGGGGTGTCTGTGTGATATGTTGTTGCTGAGGGCATGTTTTCATGGCCACAGGCTGGCCGAACAACCATATTTCTGCCTCACCCAGGAAGCTGATAACACCTTCTCCTCTCCACTGTTGCTGCTACTTCTGCAGCAAAGAGTTCTTTCCTTCAGCCTCCTCCCCAACACATTCACATACACCCCCACACACAAACACACGCAGTGAGCTGCTGTTTCAGAAATAACAGAGAAAATAAGGGGCTGATCAGACGAGAATTTTATCACACACTCGTTACTGGCCAGTCATGATTTTTCACGGGTCCTTTTGACAACACTGTTTACCTCTTGCACATCTCCCGTTCCTCCTGGTCTTTTTTCTGTCATGAAACAAGACAGAGAAAATCCATTTTGGGGGGCCATAACAAAACTTGCTGCCATTTCCTGTTGTGTGCAAAAATTTGTGTTGTGTTGTGTTCCCTGTCTGATGACGCTCTAAAGTTAAGGTGTATGAAGGGACTAATAATACTTGTGCAGAGTTTTTGTTTTTTCTCCTCCAGAAGTTTCTTTTCCAGCCCTAAGTTGGATTGGGGGAGAGGGTTTAAACTTCCCACCCACCTATTTCCCCCTGAAATTCCACATACACACACACACACACACCCCACACACAGGAGAGCTAAAAATGAGGGAAGGGTCCATTGACGAATGGATGCTTTTTTTTAACCTCTCATGGGGAGGAGAGGTATAATTTGGTGTGTGTGTGTGTGTGTGTGTGTGTGTGTGTGTGTGTGTGTATGAGTGGTGTGGCAAGGTTTAACCATCCCCAATCCAGGTAAGCAAAGAAAAGGAAGGCAACTGAGAGGCTCAGCAGGTGTGTGTATATATGAAATGGATCTATTTCAAGATGTCCCAGATTCCAGAAGGTTCAAAATCCGGTCCTAAATCGATCCAGGGTGGACCCATCAAATCCAATGTTGAACCCGCAGTGATGCACACATCACTAATATTTGCACACGCGCATAAAGAGCACTGGGATTTCTCATGTATGAATTTGTTCACTAGAAGCATTCACTGTGTTCATTAGAATTGTGGTAGAAGATTCTGCTGGATCTGACCAAAGGTCTATGGGCATCATCATCATCAGATGAGCGTTTTATTGCACACTCGTTGCTGGGCATTCACGGATTTCCGCGGGTCCCTCTCAGGACATCATCTGTGTCCTGTGTGCCTCCCACCTCATCTAGCCATTTTTTCACAACAAAAAACCCAACCCAGTAAGTCCGACTTATTGTTTAGATGGAACTTGCCACTATCTCATGCTGTGTGCAGGAGAAGCAGTGTGATCAAGACAGTGCTCTGAATGGGCCACATTCACATTGTTTACTTCCTCTTTCCTCTCCCTTGAGAATAAGTAATGGGGAATATATGTGTGGGCAAAGAAGCAATGGTAAGGAAACACGATTTTCCCCCATGTGATGACACTCTATCTAATCCAGCATCTTGTTTCCCACAGTGGCCAAGCTGATGCCTCTGGGAGGCACACCAACAGGGCAAGAGGGCTATTGCCCCTTTTCCAGCAGCTGGTGATTCATGGGCAGAGTACTTCAGATCTGCATACATTTGAGAGAAGTCAGAACTAATGCTCTAAAGTGTGTTTTTCCAAAGGAAAAAAAAATAGTATGATGGTGTGTGCTTTAAAACAAGATTGATAGGTACCTAGGCTCTGTTCCTCTGGATACTCTATCAAAATACAAATAGATTGCCCTTCGCGAAATTGCTAACACACACATACAGAGGTCACCCCAGGTTAGCAATGCCATATTTAATCAGGATTGCAAGCAGCCATTTTAATGCATTTGTGGACACCCTGTCTTCTTCCACAAATGTGCCCAAGGTAACTCTTCTTACATCGTTGTTTTATAAAGTGGTTTGCCTCCTCTTTGCAGCTGTTCTGCTGTTTTTGACAGATATTCCAGTAAAGAGAGACCCTTGAGATATATGTGCTGGTTAATTGTCTTCACTTTTTTTTTTGGTTTCTATCATTCCTCTACAAATCGAAAATAACTTTTTTTTCCAAGAAAGATGGAAATCAATTAATAATACTTTGCTGCCTCTTATAGGTGGATAGGTTTTAAAGCACAAACTAATCTCTTTTCCAGCAATTAAACTAAGGGGGGAATTGTTGTCTGTTTTTTAGAGGACTGTAGTGGGTTTTTTTTCACACTAGAAAGCTATTCTGCCTTCAGCTGTCTTTACCAACTAGGAATTCTATAAGAAAGAGGCCATTAAAGTTTACTCTACCCAGTTTAAATTTGGCACAACACACATTCACTGCCAACTTTTCCGACTCAACATCTTAGTAAATTCTTCCTGACAATAGTTAGTGACAAGCATGTCAGAAACAACAAACCCAGTCACATATAAGCCTTATCAATAATTTAGTCCTTTTCCACCCCCATGAGAGCCTGTGTGTTTTGCAATAATGAAATATATGATTTTAAAAATAAATAATAGGCTGTTGTCAGGCCGATTGTAGCTAGAAGTTATGAATTTGATTGATTGATTGAACATTTGACTTCATTCTCTCTAGCAAGATCAAAGAGAAGCTCTTCCATTTGCCCACGGCCACTTGCAATTTATTTAGAGATTGTGTTCATATCCCAGCAGGTAGCAATATTGGACTGAGGTACACAGAAAATCAGCTCTTTGAGGTTTTTTCTAAATCCAAGGGATGCAACAAATGAGATTTTTTTTTGGTTCATTAAATCATTAACCACTTAATCACTAAAAACAAGCCATTAGTTCTTTCTGCCTCCCCCTCCCCTCCCCTCCCCTCCCCTCCAAGCTAGTGATAACCAGGTAACAAGCAGTTCCTTAAAACATGAAATAAAAATGGGTGTTTTAAACATGGGTTCCTTTTTCATATGTGACAGACTGTAATTTTTTATTTATACAGCTATTTTTTCCCATCCTTCCCTCTCTTTCTCTCTCTTTTTGTTTGCTTTTTAATCAGCATGGCAGGAGCCAGTGACACCCGAAAATGACAGGCGTATGAATTGCAATGAGGAACCATACAACAGCAATATAGTGAAGACGAGGGGAGAAAAGACACATACACAAAAGCGCACATGAGATGTTTGTAAAACAAATCTTGCAGTTACCCAAATGAGAAAAACCCATAGAGACTGGTGTGAAGGCTTCTGTGAGCAGTCAAAATTAATCAAAGAAACTTGTTTTCTTTCCTTTACTTTCCTTGGGCCAACCGTATGGATTTTTGTAGGTTTCCTGGTCAAAATGGACAACTGCTGCGTACTGATGTCATACGCATGATTCAAGAATTAGCTGCATCTCTATCATCTATCTATCTATCAGCATTGTAAGCCATCAGGGTGGAAATTAGTTGGCAGGGATAGCACGTGCATACAAATTAACAGTGGGTTTTTATTGTCAGGTTCACAGCATGGAACCTGCTGGGTGAACAAAGAATATGTTGAGACCTATGAGGGAAGTACAAACACGGGGATTAGGAGGAAGGGGGTCATTTTGTCCAGGATGCCAGTTTATCCTACTTTAAAAAGGAAAGTTCAAATTTAATGGATTACTAACATTTGCATTCATGAGTGGTATTGCACTAGTCAAGATCAATAGTCTCCTAGCCTAGCCCCAGAACAACGTTGGCAATGAAAGATATTCAGCTTCTAAACATACTAGGGTCACTGAGGCCTATCTACAATCCAGCACTCTGACATGCTCTTCAACTGTAGTATTTATTTATTTATTTTATTATTTATTTATTAATTACATCTACACTGCCCAATATCCGGAGCTCTCTGGGTGGTTCACAAAAATTAAAAACATTCAAAGTATAAAACAACAGTATAAAACCATAATATAAAATACAATATAAAAGCTCAACCAGATAAAAACAACAGCAATGCAAAATTACAAATTTAAAATACTAAGTTAAAATTTATTTATAGACTGTTAAAATGCTGGGAGAATAAAAAGGTCTTCACCTGGCGTCTAAAAGCATATAATGTAGGTGCCAAGCGAACCTCCTTAGGGAGCTCATTCCACAGCCGGGGTGCCACAGCAGAGAAGACCCTCCTCCTGGTAGCCACCTGCCTCAGTTCCTTTGGCAGGGGCTATTTATGAGGTAACATCTGTTTTCTCACAATGTGCACTCATTGTTGATGCATACTGAATTGATCCTGAATTGTTCAACATATCACACAGCTAAGATAAATATGACATTCAGAATTGTTGGGCTCAGGTATTAATTCCCATTTCATGCCATTTTACAAAGTACTGGGAGCTAATCCAAACATTACACTAAATGAGAGGTGCAGAGTGAGGTGAATGAACTCTGGACATAGCACCACTTAAGACTGCATATGGAGTGTGAGTGTGTATATTTTTGAATACCTATATGAAAAAAATCCCTAGTTTCCCTATAGAAATCTAGGGTAAAACAAAAGTGGTCAATGGCCCAAAGAACCTGATGGAAAAGAGAGAACAAGTCTCAGGATGTAGAAAAATGAAGTTTTATTCTTCAAGGTAGCCCAACTCCTCTTTCTAGCTGCTGTTTAAAATTCTACACTCTACCATCTCATGTTCTCTTTCCCTTGCTTCTTGACACAATAAGGCAAAAGCTATAGAAAATGAAGGCGTTCCCTAAATCAGTCCTGGATTTGAACAGCAATGAATAGTCATGTAGCACAATCTCCATCTTAATAACACTTACAATCACTCTAATAGTGAAGTCAGATGGTGAGTGCCACCAGAATTTTAGTCTAAGCAGGGTCACTGAGCATGCATGGAGAAGTTGAAAGCAGTTTTCTTTGAGCAAAAGAATATCTACGATTTGTATTGTTTTTTTGCAAGCCGGTACACTTAGAGGTGTGCAATTCTACTAGTCTAAAAGCAACATAAGCAACCTCCCTGAAAACCTTAACATGCTCCTCAGCTGGTTTTATCTCACAATTTGTTATATACACTGTGAAAAAATGTGGTTTCAGACATCACCCTGGTGAGTATGACGAAGAAGAAAATTGCCGCGCAAAACAAACACACATTTCTACAAAAACCAAGGCCACCTTTTCACTTTGCACAACACAATATCACAACTGTAACGTATAAATAAACAGAAGAGGAAAAGTCTTACCTTTGCTTGACTTGAGTTGAAAAACGCCCATGGAATTAAGTGAATATCTCCACATAGCTGTTCTGATGGTATGAACCTGCATTGACTCAACCAAGAAATTAGTGGAAAATAACAATAAGCATGGCACTTTGCTAACAGAAAATGTGGGCGTGTTTAGGATGCCCCCAATCAGCTTTTAGAAGCTAAGAGTGAATACTGTAACTGTTTCACCCATGACTTGTTTTGAAAAGAATCTCAGCCCAGATAGTGTTGAAGAGAAGATACTAGACTAAACAGAATATGGGAGGCCATTGATCCATCAAGCTCAGTATGGTCTATATCAGTGGTCTTCAACTAGTCCAGACCCAAGATCCATCTTGGACTTCCAACCTGTAACATGGGACCCACTTTCATAATTTTCTCCATGCCCAACATGCAGGCCACAGCTTTGCTGCCATCTATCTGGACTGATCTCGCAGCCCTCTTTTGGGTTGTGACCCACCAGTTGAAGACCACTGGTCTGCATTGACTGATAATGGCTCTCCAAGGTTTCAGGCCCCTGTCTTTTCCAGTGTTACCTTGAGATGCCAGGATCGAACCTGGGACCTTCTTTGTACAAAGCATATACTCTACCATTGAAATAAAGTCCTTTCTCAATGGTGTAGTGCAGGGGAGGCCAGAAGGCAGCTTTTCAGATGTTTGGGACTTCAACTCACAGAAGCCCCTTACAGCATGACCAACAGTCAGGAATGCTAGGAGTTGGCATCTGGAGATCTACTTTCTGCCCACCTCTTGGCATAGACAAGAGTATTCAGGGAATCAGGAAGTGGTCCAATATTAATTTAAAAGATGGATTCAAAAGGGATCCCAACTGTAATGAAAAGTCATAGTGCTGGCATTTATAACAGTTTTGACAACTGTTGGGGCCCAGGACACACTGCATATACAGGTTTCAAAACGTTTTCAAAGTGCTTTAAAAGCAATAGTGTAGATCCCCCCTCAGTGGCTAGCCCAAAATTACCTACTGAGCTTCATAGCCTAGTTGAACCAGGACCTAGATCTCCAAATCCCAGTCCAACACTCTAACCACTATAGCATACTCCCTCTCATGGCTTGGCCTCTTCATTCTCAACCACAATTCTTTCTCCCTCTCTCCTCTCTTAGCTCAGCTCAGCTTGGCTCTTCTCTCCACAGCAAACCTCTGCTTCCAAAATACAGCAAGCAAGATGGTGCATTTGGATGTTGGATCCTAGAAAACAGCTATAGCTTTCCCTTGTCTTTATCAATTAGCCTTGAATACAATAGCAATATTATTTTTCTTTGCCTGATCATCAGAGGGTGGAAGTGGGGCGGTCAGCAGCCCCTGGCCAATCTTAAACCAGCCCCCTCTCCTCACCTCTTCTGAGGGTCTTATATACTTAAATTGCTCTAGTAATATCTGCCAACAGTTATTTGTAATTTTGCATTGCTGCTGTTTTTATCTGGTTGAGCTTTTATATTGTATTTTATATTATGGTTTATACTGTTGTTTTATACTTTGAATGTTTTTAATATTTGTGAACCGCCCAGAGAGCTCCGGCTATTGGGCAGTATAGAAATGTAATAAATAAATAAATAAACAAACAGTTGAGCAATCTGTGAACAGTGTAATAGTGTGTTTGCATCATTGTATATATGTGCATGAAAAGGAGGCTAGAGCTTCCCAGTCATCTGTGTCTGTTTGGTGTGGTCACTCTTGATACACGGCTCCTGGAAACGTAAATTCTACACACTCTGCTTCTATATTAACCTCAGTTAAGCTTCATTTATTTACCCTTGCTGAGACTTCTATCGCTAAATTGCCAGTTGTTCTTCATCATTTTTAATTTTTTATCCCCTAGGCCTTTCCTTCGTGAAGTGCCATTTCCCAGTTGTTTCTCTTTTTGGTAGCATAAAATAAATCTCTATCCTTTTACGGATGCAAGACTTTGCTATCTGTAATTGCAAGGGAGAAAACTGGATTATGCAAATTTGCTTATTATGCTAAGATTTGTTGTTAAGTTTGGGGCTCATTAACACTCCAGACTGCATAGGATTTTGGTGTTGTTTCAGTACAATGCCATATCCTGGTCACACACACATTTCTGCTTTCCCTTATTTTATTTTTTCCTGACAAGTCTCAGCTGGATACATTTAGAAAATAGCTCAGAAATTGTGGATCATTTCCTTTTCCTCTTTCCTTCACCACACCAACCCCTTTCCCTGGTCTGTCATACAATCCCTTGGTTGCAAATTGTGAATAATATTGGGGTGTGGGGTGTATTACAATAAATGTTCAAAAATTGGTGGATGTCAATATTCAGATGTGAAATACAATAATAAAGCAGAGCTTCATTCATGTGACAATTCTTCAAAAATGTAATGTGAAATAAGGTGAATTTGGATGATCACAGAGAGGGAAGCAACCATTATAGCTGCTCCCCATGCTCCTGCATATGCTGCACACGTGACCACAACTTGCATTATTCCCTGCAATGCAGTGTGGGTTAGCGTGTTGTATGAACCTAGCACACATGGAGAGGGGGGGGTCGTACCTACTCTTCAACATTTTTTATTAATGACTTGGATGAGGAGGTGCAGGGAATGTTCATCAAGTTGCAGACAACACAAAATTGGGTGGAATAGCTAATACCCTGGAAGAAGCAAACTTCAAAGTGATCTTGATAGGCTGACGCGTTGGGCTGAAAACAATGGAATGAAATGTAATAGGGATAAATGCCAAGTTCTACACCTAGGAAAAAGAAACTAAATGCACAGTTACAAGATGGGGGATACTTGGCTCAGTAATACTGCAAGCGAGAAGGATCTTGGAATTGTTGTAGATCACAAGCTGAAAATGAGCCAACAGTGTGATGTGGCTGCAAAAAAAAAAGCAAATGCTCTTTTGGGATGCATTTATAGACATATATCTTCCAAACTGTGTGAAGTACTGGTTCCCCTCTATTCGGCACTGGTTAGGCCTCATCTTGAATATTGTGTCCAATTCTGGGCACCATACTTCAAGAAGTATGCAGACAAGCTGGTGGGGCTTCAGAGGAAGGCAACAAGGATGATCAGAGGTCTGGAAACAAAACCCTATGAGGAGAGACTGAAAGAACTGGGCATGTTTAGCCTTGAGTAGAGAAGGCTGAGGGGAGACATGGTAGCACTCTTCAAAAACTTGAAGGTTGTCACACAGAGGAGGGCCAGGATCTCTTCTCAATCATCCCAGAGTGCAAGACACAGACTAATGGGCTCAAGTTACAGGAAGCCAGATTCCGGCTGGACATCAGGAAAAACTTCCTGACTGTTAGAGCAGTATGACAATGAGACCAATAACCTAGGGAGGTAGTAGGCTTTCCCACACTAAAGGCATTCAAGAGGCAGCTAGACAGCCATTTGTCAGGAATGCTTTAAGGTGGATTCCTGCAATGAGCAGGGGGTTGGACTCGATGGCCTTATATGACCTTCCAACTCTACTATTTTATGATTCTATGATACCCTACAACCTCTACATATCTTAAGTTGTAGGATGGGTATGACACACACACCCCACTGCGCTGTGCACCAGGTTTGGATGATATGCCAATCTGTGCTGCATTGCAAGGAATAATGTAAATAGTGGCTGCACATGCAATACGTGCAGGGGTGACAGGGGGTCAGCCACAATGGTTGCTTCCCTCCCTGTGATTGCCTGAACCCAGTCATAGTGTAATATATGTGATATGATATTACCTTGTTGTGTGGTGGTGGGAGGGCCCCAACTGTTGGAGTTAAGAACATAAGAAGAGCCCTACTGGATCAGACCAGGGGTCCATCTAGTCCAGTACTTTGTTCACACAGTGGCCAACCAGCCATCAGCCAGGGATGAACAAGCAGGACATGGTGCAATAGCACCCTCCCACCCATATTCCCCAGCAACTGGTGCACACAGGCTTACTGCCTCAAATACTGGAGATAGCACACAACCATCAGGGTTAGTAGCCATTGATAGCCTTTGCCCCCAGGAATTTATCCAACCACCTTTTAAAGCCATCCAAATTGGTGGCCATCACTACATCTTGTGGTAGTGAGTTCCATAATTTAAGTATGGGCATCACGTTACACTTGCTTACATTGAACTGTATCTGCCATTTGGATTCCCACTCTCCCAGCTTGGAAAGATTGGATGGTCTAGCTCTGATTTCCTTCTATTTAGACTGCCTTCAAGGCCCCCTCCCACTCAATTTCCACATTAAAACCAGAAATATTTGTTTTTTTAGATGGACTTTACCTTAATTATGTACAATGCATATCATAGAAATAAGTCACTATGACAAAATGGCCAGACAACCTTAATATTTTTGTTTACAATATGTTACACAGATGTCCTTTTCAGGTGAGAGATAAGACTATGCAAATGTGATTTCACAAATACAGTCTTTCTTTCCACACACTTCCACTTGGGAAGATTTTGTGATTTGCTCGAGGATGATAATAATGGCTTTTAATTATACCTTGAAGCCAAGGTATACCAGAAACAAATTACAAAGTACCTTATATTCAAGATTTTCTAACAATGAATGTATAACATTTTGTCCAAAAGTTTTTGTCCAGGACTTTTCCCCAAAAGGATAACGAAAAAAATTCTTCCATCACATAATTAATTGGAAAGCTTTCTGAGAAAAAACAATTAGGAGCCTTTTGGTCTTGAGGGAGAGGGAATTGACATCCAAGGAGATGCACCAACAGAGTGCAGATCCACTAAGCTCAGTTCCTTAACATCCCTCCTATCACCACAATTTCACAATCAGAAAGCTGGGTGGTGCTTTTCACCCAGGAATTTTTATGGGCTCTGCTTTTGTTGATTGTTTACTTCTTTCCCACATGTTTTAATTAGGGCTGTGCACAGTCCCCCTGACTTGCTTCTGAAACAGCATCAATTTCACTCACAGAGATTGGGGGGATGTCTACCTCGGCACTGAAGTGAGATCCCCCCCCCCCCCGAAGCAACTCAGCTTGCAGGTTCCTGGGTACTGGCCGTGCGACAGGCACCCAGGAAAGCTGGGAGCAAGGCTGACCAGAAGTCCATGGGATTCCCCACTCCCAGTCCCCTCCCCCCTTCTCAGCCCCCTCCCCAACCCACAGCCACTGGTGGGACTTACCTGTAAATTGCATCCTCCTCCCAGAGAGCCAAGCCACAATTTAAAGTTAAGATCATGATGGCTCTCTGTTTTTACTATATCTATGTCTGCAACTATGATGGCCCTACAGAGGAATGGCCCTTTATGGCTGCCATAGTTTGTGGCCATTCAGTTTGGATTCGGGAATTCAGCGCAAGGCAGTGCACAGACATAGTTTTAAGAGCTTGCCTATTATCTAATCACAAAAAAGTGCATTCAAATTTCATTAATTTCATACTATGTTTAGTTGGTGATTCAGTGTTGAAGTCCAAATGTAGCTTTCCAATTAGACAGAACAATCTAAAGTTACTTTTGACCAATGGTAATGGTAGTCTAGGTCATCAACAACAGGGTTTATTATTATTATTATTATTTATTTATATAGCACCATCAATGTACATGGTGCTGTACAGAGTAAAACAGTAAATAGCAAGACCCTGCCACATAGGCTTACAATCTAATAAAATCATAGTAAAACAATAAGGAGGGGAAGAGAATGCAAACAGGTACAGGGAAGGGTAAGCAGGCACAGGGTAGGGAAAAACTAACAGTAGAAAGTAACAGTAGAAGTCTGCACAACATCAAGTTTTAAAAGCTTTAGGAAAAAGAAAAGTTTTTAGTTGAGCTTTAAAAGCTGTGGTTGAACTTGTAGTTCTCAAATGTTCTGGAAGAGCGTTCCAGGCGTAAGGGGCAGCAGACGAAAATGGACGAAGCCGAGCAAGGGAAGTAGAGGCCCTTGGGCAGGCGAGAAACATGGCATCAGAGGAGCGAAGAGCACGAGCGGGGCAATAGTGTGAGATGAGAGAGGAGAGATAGGAAGGAGCTAGACCGTGAAAAGCTTTGAAGGTTAACAGGAGAAGTTTATATTGGATTCTGAAGTGAATTGGAAGCCAATGAAGAGATTTCAGAAGCGGAGTAACATGGTCGGAGCGGCGAGCTAAGAAGACAGCTACAGCACCTGGCACCTCTGGAGAAAAGTTGAATCAATCTAGGATTATATTCATCTTGGCTAAAAGAAGTCAAGGCTTCTGTAGGAAAAGGGCAAAGCTACTTCTCATCCTCTTCCATATTCAGGAGAAGTCTTTCCTTTTGAAGCTATTGACAGCCTTGCCCACCCTATCTTTTTACTCATCTTTCCTCCTCCCATGATCCACTCCTCCAATTTTATCATCAATAGTCAGCCAAAGATTTCCTGAACAGTTTGAAAAGCAATAGTCCCAATACAAATCCCTATTGGACCCCACTATTTACTTCCCTCCATTGGGAGAATCTGCCATTTATTCCTACTCTCTGCTTTCTGTTCTTTAATCAGTTTCTGGTCCATAGGAGGACTTCGCCTCTTAATCCATGACTGCTAAGTTTGCTCAGGAGTCTTTTGTGAGGAACTTTGTCAAAAAGCCTTTTAGAACTCCAAGTAAACAATGTATACTGGATCACCCCTGCCTCCATGTTTATTGACACTCTCAAAGCACTCTTACTTTTGTGGCAGCCATGTTGATTCTTTTTCAGCAGGGCTTGTCCTTCTATATGCTTACTCATTTTATCTTTAATAATGCTTTCAACCATTTTACCCAGAACAGACGTTAAGCTAAGTGACCTGTAATTTCCCAGAATCCTTTTTTAAAATTGGTCTTCTCTATGATGACAGCAGGGCTTACTTCTGAGTAAACTTGCATAGGAGTGTACTGTGTGTTATCCTTGTCTTCCTGCCACACCTTCCCTCCATTTCATGACTGAAGTGTGGATAATGTAAATATATCTGATAACAAGATTAGTTTGTTAGTACCACTTATGAAGAAAGAGAGAGAGAGAAAGAGAGAGAGAACACCAAGGCCAGAGATTGAGCTGCTTTGTTTCAGGTTAATATTATACAAATAGTAATTCTGCTTTTAAAAGTGCTTAAAAGCCTCATGCTCCTTTCCTCATTCCAGCATCTCCTCTGCAAGAGAGGCATACAAACAAATGCTGCTATTCAACCTGAGAGTTGGGAAAGTATTTAATTCAAGTGAAAGCAGGAGCAAAGGTACCATGTAGCCTGAGAGAAAACGTGTGCAGTAAGTGTGAAGTGTAATGAATGAGACATTTTGACTTTTGAATTATCTTCATGAAGAGTCATTTGTATTTGTTAGTGAGCCTTTTGTCCTTTATTACAAAAGCAAGCTTTCAAATTGCCAGCTTCTTTGGTGAATGTAAACAGTCCTTAATTAATTATCCAGGTTTACAGTTTTAGAAACACAGCTTTAGAAACACAGTGTGTATTAAATGCATCTCTCTTTTTAAATGCCATGATTCCTATGTTTCTTGGTGCTATGGAGAGGGGGGGGAGAGAGAGAGAGTGAGAGCACTCTTGGCTGTTCAAAGTCAATACCACCATGGGCAAAGTGAAGAACTAAATCCTGTCGTTTTTCAAGTTTAGGAGCTTCCCTTTGTCAACGGAAGAGAGTGTTTGACTTGCTTTGGGCATGACGATGAGCTCCTGCAAGGCTACAGTAAGTCGATTTGTTAAGAATAAGGTTACTTCTGAAAGTATGAAAAGTGAATTGCAAATTCAGTTCTCTGAAATCTTGCATGCAAGCAATCTGAAGGATGTATTGCTACAGTAGCCAATCCATGACTTCCAGCAGGAAGGAAGAGCAGCCTGGGATTCCTTCAGCAGTGCTTTGGATACTTTTGCTCTTACTGTTTATTAGGTATCTTTCCAACAATGCCGTTTCGCAGCTCAAAAGCAGGAAGTAACAAGTGATTACTGCTCTGACAGGTGCACATGAAACACTAACCCATGATGGGTTGTTCTCTGAATCAACCCATGATGGGTTTGTGTGACATCCATCAGCTGTTTCCCCCACCCACAGTAGCTTGGTTCCCCCAAACAACCCATCTTGAGAACTCATGGTCTGTAGTAGGGTTGTCTTACCCACAGTGGGTTAGGTTGTTGTCTGTAGTGGTGCTCTGCTCTTTGTGAGCAATCTCTGTTCTCAAGATCTGCCTAGCAACAGATTACACTGCTGCCAGCGCTCCATCCCCTTTGCTGCCCAACTCCTCCCTCCCCTCCTCGTTCGGCAATGCAGTCTACAAGGTTACAAAGTTGCTTTTGCTCACACGAGTGTGTAAAACAGCTCATAGATGACTTTGAGCAAATTTGGTTTCTTACCACATTCAGCTGTGTCTTTGACTTCATTCCCCCACCCCCAACTCGGTTCCCAAAAAGTTTGAACTGAAGTTAAATCCTCACATTTCCATGGAAAACCGAAGGACAATTATCCAGTAGTGCATCTTTTGCCATTCCATAAGAGGAACCTATATATTATTATTATTCCACTCCTGCAAACTTTCAAGGAGTCCCCCCACCGCCGCCCTTTTGGGGTAAAATGTTGTAAAAGGTGGATTCAAGGCAGTATTAAGCAAGCCCCGTATTAAGCAAGCAAATTAATCTCCTTTGTATACAAATAAAAAGTTTCTTTTTATTTCTTTTTATTCTGTGTTGTTGGTTTGTTGCTGGTGGTGCAGGGAACATTTAAAGGGTTGGAAATTGGGGTGGTGGGTAAGGAATAAGGACTGGGAAAGAGGGGGTAGGAGCAGAAAGGCATGGGAAGCAAACAGGGCAGTGGGGAAGGATCAATATGGGGTTGAGAATGGGGGGTGGAGGGATCAACAGAGGCAGAAGAAGATGCCCCCAGCAGGAAGCAGAGCAATCAGAGACACACTGATGACATATTGACAGTGTGAGGATGGCAGGATATGGTTTCCATCACAAAGGAAGCTGGGATACCTGGCTGGCCAGATGGGAGGACTACAGGAGGAGGAGTTGGAGGGGTGAGGGAGGGGAAATAAACCACACTGTATAGCTTGTCTGATGGGAGCACAGTAGGTTGTTTACAGAGCTTCATTTCTAATGGGAAAAGCTTCAGCCAAATAAAAGTCTACAGAAAGACTGGAAGCATATAGTTGCAGAAATCCACAAATCTTCTTCAACTGACTTTCTTTTTAGAAGGACAGAGAAAGTGTGTGGTTGCTAATTTATAGCTACCCATAGCCAGTAGGATTGCAATTGACCCTACCTAACCATGCAGAAGAACCCTGAAAAGTCACAAATTATATGAGGAATATATTGCTTTGCACACTGGCATTCTGCATCAGCAAATCAGGTGAACATATGAAGCTACCTTGTACAGAATCATAATTGGTCCATCTTGCCCAATAAAACTAACTCTAACTGGCAGCAGCTCTCTTAAGTGCTCAGGCAGAGATACTTTGATACCTGGGACTGGCATTTGGGCCTTCTACATGCAAAGCATGTGCTCTACCAACCTGCAACATGAGCTTCTTTCCAGACGTACATGCAAAATAGTCTTTAATGTACACCAAGGCCAGCCAAAGATATTTTTGCTGGCTATCGTGGAACAGTAAACTACCTTCCTCATCAAAGTATACAGGACTCAAGGCTGGCCAAGATATTTAACACCTGAGGCAGATATCCCCACAATTATCCCTCCTTGTGAATATGAACCAGAGTAGATGCCTGGCCTGACGGCTCAAAATAAGGGGTGCAGAAGGGAGGGCATATTCCTAACCCTGCTAGGCAATATGAGTGTTTTTCTCTGTCATGATTTCTCCCATCCTAGTAGGCCCTGCAGCCTTTGAACCCAAATCTACTGTAAGATCCAGTACAGCCATGACAAGTTACCAGCCATAGGAGCTTTCTCTGTCCAATGCCTCAGCTAATTACTAGAGAAAGGAGGGGTAAACGTCATAAGAGTGGGATGCCTTATCAGAGCAGCTCCAGTCTTGAACTGAGTTCTGATTTATGACCTGAGAAAACTTATATGGGAACCAAGCACTAGGGAAGGACAGCAGTTTCTACAGAGGGTGGAGGTATCAGGGACAGCAGAAACAGTTTATCGAAGACAGCAGCAGTTTCTTTCTCTACCCCGCCCCACTTCTTTTTCTGCTGCTGCAAGTGGCAGCAGCTGTTTGCAGAAGAGCCACCATTTTGTATCTTCCTCAGTGGCCCGGACCTAGCTTCATTCTGGGGCATTGTGGGGAGAAAAGAGCATTTGCCATAAAGTAAAGGGAGAGTATATTTGGAGACACTTCTGCAGAGTGCCCTTCTTTTTCAAGAAAAAATCTCAGAAAATTTCTGAGAAACTTAACTTAAGTGTAGATGGTTTGCAGGAGATTGATAAAATTCAGTGCAGGCCCACATACCCTGAAATGTCCACCTGTATTACCATTGGTGGGGAACAGCAATGCACTTTTGCAAATGAGCTACACAGTAGCCACTCAGAATTGTTTCTGTGAATAATGGCTCTCCGATTATGTAAATTCACTAATTTTACTGATTTATTATTATTATTATTATTATTATTATTATTATTATTAATAATAATAATAATAACAACTTAGTATTATTATCTAGCTTTTTAATATGAATTAATTTATTGGGTTTATAACAGCTAAGGGGCAAGATGAAATTTTGCAAGTGTCAAGGAAATGAAGCCGATCTTGCTTTCAGCATTCTCTTTTTCAAACCTTAATGGCACACATTTGAAATCTCTTGTCATATCCTTCATACGGCTCCCTTGCTGGAAATAGAGAGTCAGTAAGGCTAGAACAACAGAAGCATCTGGGATTAGAAATAAATAAATAAAACAACTTCCACCATCATGTCAAACTTGACAAGTATGTCACTGGAATCCTGATGCCTCTTTCTTGTCAGAAAATATTCCACTAAGTGTCTGTGAGTAGTCTAATGAGAGCAAGGAGATCCATGCCAAGTAAAATGGTCATGATCAGGATAACACAGCATTGAAACTACAGTAGGTTGTGAACTCCATAGAGCAGGCCTCACTCTTCTGGTTTGGCGAAATTCACAATTCAAACATGTAGAGAGGAAAAAACCTGAGAAAACAACAGGGATGAACAAATAAAAGGAGAAGAACTTGAGGACATAAAAATACAAGTTTGATCCTGTCATGAAGTCTGTAGTCCTCTGTATGCTGGCTACAAGTGATATCTTTTGATCTCTCCCCAGACTAGGGATGTATGAAAAATCATTTCAGTTTGTTTTTGACCAGTGTTGACCCAGTTCATGAGTCATGGAGCTGAATGCAGACCAGATCTGTGGTCAAAGTCCATACATTTCCAAGCTTGTGATGTGATTTGTAGAACAAACCAAATGCAATTGAAAAATGCACATGTTTGGAAAATGCACATAAAAAAAGCACCCTTTTGAAAAAGGTGCACAAACATGTTTTAATCCATGGGAGAAAATATGCACAAGTTTCCATGCCAAAAAAACAAACAAAGAAACACACACCTCACAATCTGATACGGACACGGAACGAGCTTCAGGACGGAATTCAGAGAACGTTAATGATATCGCATTTTGCTCACTGCCTAACATCATAAGATGATGAAGTGATTGCTGCCACAATCCTTCCCCATGTCATCACCTGGCTCCTTCTTCCCCTCAAACCTGGAAATTAATTTTTTGCTAGGTTGACCTATTTGGCTGTCCCAAAGTGAGTTATTTATGGGTAAAGCCTTGTGTGGTGGAACATGTAAACTCAGTTACCCCAAATATATCATTGCTGCTGCTGCTGTCTCCCATGCTTTTTCCCATGCATGCATCTCCCATGCTGTCTCCCATGCATGCATAAGGAATTCAACCTTTGCAAATTCTGATTCAAACCTAATTTGCACCTCCTGAACCGTTGTGCAGGTCAAAATGTAGCTCCCACTCTGAATTTCGCTTGTCTCCAAATGTTGTGACATGTTTCTCAGATCCAAAACCACATTAAAATGTACAGTGTGTTTTTATGAATGCGTATTCTGAGAGAAGATACAATTAGAAATGTATATTTGTTAATGAAAATATGTTATTTCTAAATGTATTTTGTTTAGAAATATTTGAAAGGAAATACATTTTAAAATGAATAATTAAATGTGCCATTTGCACATTTTTTTTTTAAAAAAGCACAAATTAACATGCAAATGGTACACGTGCAGTGAGGTGGGGGGAATTCATCCATCCCTACCTCTCTGGTACTGTATCTTCCAAGAACGTGGACTTGACCAAATGTACTACCTACATGCTCTCAGTTACAAAATAAATGAAAGTAATAATGGAATAATTACCTATAAGAGATAAGATTTAACCTAAACTACGAAGGATGCTATGCATGCTGAAATACATTATTTGAGACACCTGTCCTTGACACATGATGTCAGCCAAGTGACTTGTTCTGTGGGTTGCTGCCTGTGTGTTTATATGCAGGTATGTGTGACTGCATAAATGATAGAAGAGTATCTCACATTTACATATTACCATTCTGATGTTTTTCCTACCTTTCTTTCAGGTATGAAACATCACTCAGTATTTCTAATATTGCTTCCTTTATAAGGATTATTTAGAAGTACCCCTCAATTACCTTAATCACTAATGCTAGACATTTCTTTGCCTCATCAATTGGAGAGAAGTGTGAAGACAACAATTTCTAATTGAGAAATTTTATAAGAAAGCAAATATGATGCCAAATCTCATGTGCATAGAATCTTTAACGCAAAAATATATAAGTAAGCTGCATATGCATTTGTTCTTTGACAAGTCACGCTATGAACAGTTGAAGGAATATTTTATACAGCTCATTAAAAAAAAAAAAAAACACTGGACAGCCAAATGTCTTGACCAAGTTTTCCCCAACAAAAATTAGAGCCTGCTGGGTTCAGCAGAAGGACTTTGGAATTCAGAAACCCCTCCATTCAAGTTGCTGTTGGTGGAATTTTCCTGCAATGACTGATCTGCCTCCTGAAACCACTTCAATTTATAGTTGCAAATTTAAGTCCTAAAATCACTCAATCATAAGAAGCATTACAAACCTCAAAACCTATAATACTCTATGAGTTATGTTTTCTTAATATGACTAGGAAATTAAAGTAGAGTTAGAGAACCACAACAATCACAGGTCAAGTCACAAATACACAGGTTTGCAATGATGTATGAAGAGGTCAGAGTCTGTTTGTAGCCAAAAATAAATAAATAAATAATCTAGCAGTCCACCCAATGTGAAGCAGGGCTTGAGAGAGCAAATCAACACTGCAGCCCACAGGAACATTGTTTGTTTGTTTTGGATCTCACCATATTGTGATAATTAAGACAACAAAGAGAAGATTGGGTGCAAGTAGACTTCACAAATATCTACAAAGAATTCTTCCCGATGCCTTACATCTCATTTTGCAGGAATCAAGCTTTACTGTATGTGTGTTAGGTGCTCCATGAGTGTTGAACAGAAAGAAAGTCAAGACATACTGCCGATGAAATACTTCCTGCCCTCTTTAAAGTCTTCTGGGCCAGGTTTGCTCCTTGGTCTGAGCTACAAGGGGCCATAGCTTGGTGGTAAAACACTTGTTTTCCATGCCAGAAACTCCCAGGTTCAATCTCTGGTGTCTCCAATTAAAAGGATCAAGTAGAAGGTGATTTGAAAGATGACTGCCCAAGATCCCAGAGAGATCCTGTCAGTCAGAGGAGACAATAATGGCCTACATGGACAAATAGTCTGATCTGGTAGAAGGCAACTTCCTAATGAGAAGATTCTGCTATGGACCATTTTGCCCTGAGGGTCAGGTATGCATGTTTCATGGCAAGGGAAGGGAAGGAATGGACTTACCATTTCCATGTCTAGGGGTCCATTACTGGCAACTGTGCCTAATGTCATATAATCCAGATTTTACAGATGGCAAAGTGCTGGAGAGGAAGATTGAGTGACCTGCTTAACATTGTTCAGAATGCCTGTTGTAAAATCTGATACTGAAATCTGACCTCCCAAGAGTCATGAATATCAGCTTTTCTCTGTCTAGAAACAGATATTACAAACAGTTGTGTGTTTCCCCCCCCCCCCCAAGGCAAGGAAATTATATTAGCCAGAGTATCTAACTAGAAGCACTGGCTGAATATAATTTAGTGGGATGTATTTAGAGTGTATTTACATGACTAGCTTCAGCGTGAGCAATGATGCAATTTAAACTTAAAGAAGGCAACACTCATTGCCATATTGCATTCCCCACCCCCACCCCCCAATTTGTTCTCAGAGGGAAATCACAGTAGATGAAGTTACACATTCAGGAAGCCATACATGAATAGCTTTGCCTGTCACATTCAGAAGATAGGCTTCTCAGAGCACTCGGTGATGATATATATCAATCCACCAACCTCTTTTAGGGTGTATTCATCATATTTCATGTGCTTTACAATAGTTAGGTTAGGTGTACTGGAAACTCTTGGTCAGCCACATATTAATTTCTTCTATGGAATGTCTATGGAAGTCCATAGTTTTATCTGCATGTAGTCCAGGAGACCAAAGTATCCCCACTCCCACCTTCCTGGTGCTAAGTAGTGATGAGTGAACATATCCTGAGTGAATTCATTATTTACTCACGAAGTAACAATAGCATCCACGTGAATTTAGTCAAGCATTCTCCTTTAATACAATTTCTCTTTCTGTGTATATAAGGTTTTGCGCACGTGCAATATCAACGTGCATCTTGGGGGCTGTTGTAAGGCATCAGGTAATGCGGCATCACGGCATTCCTGATTAGTTGTTTCCATGTAGCTGACTGTGTATGACAACATGTCAAGTTTACTGGCCAATCTATAAAGGAAAGAAGATGGACCTGCAGAATTCTGAGGGAAGGGGCGAGAATTAGAGAAATTTCTTACTGCGTAGTCCTTAAGAGCTTATCTTATTGTACTGAAGTGCCTGAGGTGTGTGCGCATGTGCTTTTTGTTTTTTTAACTTAAATCCCATGCAACTGTGCTTTTGCAGCCTCCATGGCTGCCTGCGTATTCTGAAAAGCCTTCTAGAGGACTTAAACAGGACTTCCTCTCTTGAGGCCAAGGCAGGTTTTGTTGTTGTTGTTGTTGTTGTTGAAAGCACAAGGAACCAGGAAGGTTTCAAAGGGAAGGAGAATAAGATTTACGGGGGGGGGGGGGGGAAGAAAGAGCAGCATACACACACACACACACAGCTGGGCCACCTCATTACTGTAAAGAAAGACCTTCAGCACTGCTCACTAAGGGCATGTCTACACCATGCATATATCACGGGGTCGTCTCTAGATCATCCCTGTGTGTCCAAATAACACACAAGGGATCCCTGGGCCAACCGGAGATGAACACAGACTTTCCCAGGGATAACTGAAACTGGAGATTTCCAGGTTTTCCTGCCGTCCCAGGATAACCCTGAGGACTGCAGCTGGTGTGGTGCGGCCTCATGGGACCTCAAATGGGCACAGAGCTGCACAGGGTGGCTCCGTGCCTATGGGGGTGGGGGCCCCCAGCAATTTTGCCATCCCTAGGATGGCGGGGGGGAGGGTGTTTGAGCATCGAGTTTGTGGGGGGAGTCCCTTAATTTTTAGTTGTGCATGGCTTCGCTAAAAAAATTTGTGCCAACGAAATCCCTCTTCCGTTCCAGGATGTCGTGTGGCCGTATACATGCTGGGGGAGGATAGCGGAAGCAGGTAATTCCTCGATCCTCCCTCTCCCTACACCTTAGGTGTAGATGAGCCCTAAGACTTTCTCCAACAATCATCACTATCTCTGCAAAGGAAACGGGGGGGGGGGGGGAACACCTGCCTCTTTTGTACAGAAGCAAAGAGGTAGCAAAAGACCAGGAGCACTACTTTTGACCTATGAATTAACTAATTGACATGGACTGGCTCAAAAACCTTACTCATAAGGATTGTGACTATTAGTGGTAGGGAACAAAAGACCAAGGCGTGGGGGGGGAGGATGTGGGGGGGCTGAAAGATGTTGAAATTGTCCAGCATATTTGTACATTTCAAATTGTCCAGCATATTAGTACACTTCAAAATTGTACAGTATATTTGTATACTCAATGCTGTTATCTGAATGAAAAGCCATACATAAGCTTGCCCAGTTGAATGGCCATTTTCAGCTCAAAATTACTTAGCTATGCACCCACACACCCAGACAAAAGAATTCAAAACGTACATTTATTTTAGACAGTTTTTAAAGTTTTCAATACTCTCAATCACACTTCCTTTTGATCTTGGAAAGGTCTATTTACCCAAACACAATAAAACATAACATTGTAAAACTAGATGTATATATGATATGGTGTCAAATATGTAAAAAATAGGTTGCATTCCAGCTGTAATATCATCAAAGGGCTTAAAAGAAAATGCATACAAGCAGACACCAATTATGTACCAGAGTTTCACTAGTTGTTAAAATGTCTTCCTGGGTAGGCATATGGGCTCTCCTCTAGCTAATGGAACTGAACCACAGTCTCAGCTTTCTCATCTGAGGCGGAGCTAGTTGAATTTTCCCAGTATGTATTTATTTCTGATAAAAGGAAAAGAAAAGCCATTTTGCTAGTTAGAGCTTCAGACTGCATTTTTTTTAAAAAAAATAATAATAATTTTTTGGTATGGTACCTCCTGATGGGATGCAATCTAATAAAACTTCCATGTTCAAGTTGAGATGAAAGCATTACCTGTCTAATAAATCTGGCTGTAGACACTAAAGCTGCTTGGCTTTGTTTTCATATATCATATGCAAAACTAACAGTAATTGTCACCTTTTTTCTTACGTCTTTCCCATACGTTTTTAATCTCTGTGGGCTGTATTGATTTTCTTCTCTATTGAATCTAGCATTTCCACCAGGACCTCCTTGTAGATAAGGTGTTTCAATACTGTGTGTGATATTTCATGGGAAAACACTTTTTTGGTGTGTGTTCCCCCAACTCTTTTTTCAACATATTAAAAGGAAGAAGCTGTAAAAATAGGAAGGAAGGAAGAAAGAATTCCGAGCACAAAGCAGAGACTTTTGATGCCCTTTCTTTTTTGAGCAAATCCTTTTATTTGACTGTTGGGAATGAAGCATTTTTGTTATGGCAAATGCAGACTTGTGTTTTACAGTCAAAGCTGTTTAAAAGGTTACACAGCTGGTCTGCAATGCTGAGCAGGCCTCCAGTATTGGGAAGAAGGAAGAGCTGCTGCTAACTCCATCACCATCTCTGTAGAAAAGAGAGATCCTTTCTCTTTCATTTTCTCCCCTTCCTCTCTCATTTAAAGCCCGGTGGAGTTGATAGGAGAAAGTGTTAATGTGGAATGTTAGCCTGACATATTCTGGGAAGTTAAAGGATGGTTGTCCATGAATGAATGTAGTGACATCCATTCTTCCTGCATGATGAATGATGACGTATATTCCACCATAAATTACCAATTATAGAGGGAAGTGACTTTGGAAGTGGGGCAGGAGGGTTTGACTGCAGGGATAACACACATGGTAAAATCTTGGGTGCATTTTTGCAAGTATAGCATATTTAAGAAGCAGGAACAGTGTGTCATAGGAGTAATAATATAAAACATCGTGCAGCCAGACCTGTGAACCAAAGCAAGTAAATCACAGAGCACCTTTCCCTAAATGAACACCCATGTCCCTTAAGATATTCCAGGGAAGCTCTGGTTGAAGTCACTGGTTGCAAGGGGGAGATGATAAATAAAGGGGTGGATGCAGAAACAAGATAAATAAAGGGCTAGATGCACAAAACAGGCCTTTTACACTGGTTGCCTGGCCCTGTAGAACAGAAATTCCCCAACTGTGGTCTGTAATCATTCAGGTGGCTTGATGGGTATATATGTACTCGGCCCAACATTTGACTTTTTTCTGATAATGGAGCAATAGTGGGAGGTTTCTCAAATAGCCTAAGGCTGTGATTTGCATAGTGGGTGTCCTGGTCATAGTGGTATGAGATCAGACTTCAGGGATATTAGTCAGGATCGGCAGCTAACTACATTTTGGGCAGGATTTACACTACTACTGCTTTAAAATGGTTTATAACAGTAGTGACAACTGTTGGGGCCCAGTACACACTCCATATACAGTTCTCAAACCGTTTTCAAGTGTTATATCCTGCTTGGTATAGATCTGGCCTTGATGGCTGTTTCCCTTGAGGAGCTAGGACGCACCTCACCTGGCTCAAAGTCCCTTGACATAGGCAGCTCCTCTACAATGTTTAGCTTGGAGAATTTCAGTTGTTTTCCAAAGAGGAGGTCTCTTGACAATACAGTGGCTGTGGACAGGGATGTATGGCTTTTGTAAAATCCATTCTGTCAGCTTTTAGTGGATTATTAGGTACCTTTCATTCTATCATCTGCTTATTGATGGAATTGAGCAATTTTTTAAAAGATGTACAAATCCCCCCCAAATGAGAATTTTAATGCTTTATCATGCAGAGGAAATGCACATTTTTAAAAAACAAACAACAACACCCAACAACCTCTAAGTATTTTTCCATGACTGAATTTGCATA
The DNA here is from genome assembly GCF_023053635.1 of Elgaria multicarinata webbii. Lineage (NCBI taxonomy): Eukaryota > Metazoa > Chordata > Lepidosauria > Squamata > Anguidae > Elgaria > Elgaria multicarinata. The sequence continues at coordinate 65,269,315 of NC_086178.1, forward strand.
AAATTCTGTAAAGTAAAAAAAAAAAAAAGCTTCCCAGAAGTCCATGGAATCCATGCAACTCAGTAAAAGCCAGCCTGCTGTGGAATGTACAGGTTGGATAAATAGAAAACTGATTTGATTCCATTGTGGATTTCTGCAATATCTCTAGCTGTGCAGTCTACAAAATCCTTTCTAAACATTTACAAGTTAAAGGTACATTTTTCAGAGCCTGACCTGAAGCTAAAGTTGACAAACTTTACACCCAACGAAAAGAGGCACATCTGTTGAATTAGAAAAGCAAGAGTGCAGCTATTAAAATATTACTTATTTATGTGCTTTACTTGAAGTTTATTAAGTAGTCCACCAAGACCCTCAGCAATTTTCAGTTGATCTGAGTGGAGCAGTGTGTGTGTGTGTGTGTGTGTGTGTGTGTGTGTGTGTGGCTTGAGAACTGTTACATAGAGCTCAATCTTAGCCCGTATATCCTTATTTTTGATATTAGTGCAAGCCTTTCTGCTTAGGAAGACTTTTGATTTTTTTAAAGATTAATTGGATTATTTTGAGTCCACAACATTATTGTTATTATTTGGGTCTGTGGCTTAATGATGAGTGTGAGTCACCTGGTATGTTTGATGTGTGTGTTTTAGGTAGATGAAAAACCGAGATCTAGATCTTTAACTGTGTGTATGTTATGGTGATTTATGAAACCCTTTTGTAATAAATTGTGTATTGTACGCCAGTCAGGATATTACATAAATAAAAATAATTAAGTAAAAGCCTTGTAGATCTATGCAACATTATTTCACATCAAACACTATAGGTTTATTTCTAAGGACATTTTCACCAGGAATCTGTACATAATTTTAAAAAAAACCCTGCCTACAACATTATGGATATGATTGAGGTAGTAACACAAAAAAGAGGCAGTTTAGGTTCAAATTGTAATTCTCAGAAATGTGGATGTTTTATTCTCGTGTATTTATGTTTATGTTTTTATTTATGTTGTGAATAGAGACTTTTTAAAAGATTATAGAGAGTTAAATACTGCAGTATCAAGGCTAACATCAAAGATCCGCCCCAAATACCCTGGTCCAATAAAATGGTTAGTAGGATCCCTACATTATCATTTAATGTGGCTTCTATATCTCATACTTCTATATCTCATACTTAAAGAATCTTCAGAGCAAGAATCCTCAAGTCACATACGCCATTGATCAAGCTGGTGCAAAAGAAGTAGTTCAAGAACTGTGGCTTTGGTATGTTTGCAAGCAAATGCTGTGGGATTAGTTGTGCTTCAACGGAACCAGACAGCTTTGAGCCAATTGGAGTGCCTTTGCCAAACAAAGCACAAAAAAAAAAAAAAAAAAATGGTACAGAGGAAAAAGAGATCATGTACCCAAAATCGTACATTGTAGTGATGGCAGGGAAATATTTAGCCCCATTGAAACCCCTGTATCCAGGCTGGACCATTAAAAGGAAGGAATTGGAGGAAACTACCCCAGCTGTTATAGTTCTGCCTAACTAGCACAAAATCCTGCACAGGAAGCAAGCTAAATGCAGCATAGCCACCCCCCACTGGGTAATTTCACAGTTTGTAATAAATATACAATTACTTTAAATTCCACCAACTCCATCCATATGAGTGGTGGAATAACACAGATGTACAAATTACGTTGCTGTGTATGAGCCATGCATAAGCAAAGGAGCGTGAATGCAGCAACTCCCTGCCCTGAAAAGCAAGGGCGCCCTCTGGAAACGTTTGAGAAGGTGAACTCTTCTGCAGTTTCTTTTGCTTCCCGACTAGTTGACTAACTATGGTAACATTCTAAGGCATGTGTAGGAGGACAGCTTAGCAGGAGGAAACGAAAAGCTGGAGAAAGAGTGAGGGGGAACACACACACAAACGCACACACCCTTCCCCGGGAATGTAAAAGGCTTATTTCTAAAAGGAGCCTGTGTCCAAAGCGCTGCTGTTTTGATATTTGTTCCCAACAGGAGGAATATTGGTTCATAGATTTCCCAGTGGTGCAAAAGAGCAAGTGAGGGTGGGTGGGTGAATGCATACTGAAGTCAAGAATGTTGTTGTCTGGCAGGGATACGATTTGAATTGGGGAAAGGAAAGATTCAAAAGTTCTCAGCCTTCCTTGCTAGATATCTGGACGATTTAAAATTCGTCGTTGCTGAATGTTTGGTAAATAATACAGGCACCCCCCAGAAAGGAGAAAGATGATTTAAAGGAAGATCATTGCCTTACTAAATGTTTCATTTTCCTTTAGGAGCAGAAAGAAATTCCATCAGGTTTTAAGAAATACCTTTGTTTTTGTTTTTCTATATTTGTAATTTGAAAAATAGAAAAGAATTAAAAAGAAAAAACAATAGGAGGAAGGGGCAGAAGAACCACAGACATCAGTAGAGAGAAAATATGGCCCATGGTTCGTTTCTAAGAAGAAAGTGCCAGAGCTCAAAACAGTTAGAAACAGAGCACTTTGAAGCCTTATCCCTTATTCAGATGTGTGGGGGCAGGAGGGGAGAATTTGATGGTGAGATGAAAGCAGTTTATACATGCTCAGTTGCACTATTCTCTATTATTATTATTATTATTATTATTATTATTACATATCAAGGGCTGGATTCTGACATTCAGTGTAGATTGGATGTGTCCAATTAAGTCCTCGGTATGGCAAAGAGAGAGAGAGAGTTGTGAATCTACATCTGGGTTTCAGCTGTGTGCTCCTTGTTAGTGTGATAGGTACTCAGTATAGTGTAATATCAGAATAGGGATTCCCTAAGCAATAACTAACATGTCTGGTCCACTGAACATTTCATCACTGTATTCATCACTGCTGTTGATTATCTGAATCCCAATGGAATTCTCCACTCCCACATTAGTAGATAAGGAACTATACCTCAGTTCCTTATCTATAAAATGGGAATAAGGATGACTTACTTCTCAGGGTTCTTTCATGAATTAAAAAGGGCTACATATGTTTGACAATGTGATAGTTTGCAGGTGCTTAATAATACTATGCTGCCTTGAATAAAATAAATAAATGTGCAACGTTAGTCATAAGCTAATACAAAATTTGAGAGCTATCATTGAAATGTTGCCCCAAATATAAACGTAGAGAGAGAGAGCCAAAGCATGTAAATTTGGTTATAAATCAAAATGCAAAGGCAACATTGTTTTCTTCAGATGCTGGCCACATAGCAAGAAAAGAAAAATTAGCCATTTGGGATTCAAAATATAATACAAAGGAAAAAACGTTTAATAAGAAGCATATAATAAGAAGACAAATGAATAGCAACGTCCTATTCTATTTCTCAGAATGGGAATGTTTAAAATAGCCAACTCATTCCACTGTTCTAAGGCTATAATCCTAGGAGGGAATAAGACATATTTAACTAAATGGGACTAACTTCTGAGTAGACAAACACATGATTAATTGAAACTGTCCCTGCATAATGACTGTAAGAGAAATTCATTTAGTTATAAGTTGAGCTGTGTCCAAATAGCCTTTTAAAATTCTCTACCCTACTTGAGGGCAGAGAAACTGGGGACGGGGGGGACAGGACAATTTCACCAAATTTACCAGGGAGAGGAGAAATTCTCAAACTTTCTCAAAGGTAGGACTCACCATTAGCAGGGGTTATATCGCAGGTTCTTTTTTTCTTTTTTTTTGTAGGGATTTTTTGGCTTCTTGTGCTGCTACTGCACATGGCAATAGCATCAACTGTGTTGGCATGAAGGCCTCCATTTTGCATCCACCACAATGCAGGGGTGTGTGGGCTGTGGTAGAGCTAGTGGTATGCCAAAATCTGTTCTCCAGTTTCCTGAAAGTCCCCCCACCCCCCCATGAAAGAGTCTTCCATCATCTGACTCATTATCAGGGTACTTTAAAATTTATTTTTATAATGTTTTTGAGATTACTTGATCACTTTGAAGGGGCTCTGTTTGTGCGTTTTCTTTAAGTTACACAGCTCTTCATTGCTCTGCAGCCTCCCAGGCTGTTTGTACCTCTTAACTGAACAAGCCCTATTGGAGGAATTGTCTCATAATGCCTTCCCTGAGCTCTAATTGAAGTGTGGGAAGCTGAGGGGGGTACCAGCTGCGAGAGAGATGATTATACAATAAAAAATAGGCCTCTCACAAATATTCCTTGGCCACCCCATAAGTAGGGTAAGCACAAGAAACCCAAACCCAACACTTGAGCATTTCTCCAAAATTTTCTTTAACACTGAATTTCTGTGCAAAAACAATTCCTTTGTACAGTCTCTTTAAATACATCACTTAAAGAGAACATTCAAGTTGATAATGATATCTGTGTCATTGCTTTGGGTATTTTAGGACCTAAAGGTATCTGAGGGCTGGATTCAACCCTCACAAGAGAGGACATCCACTCATGCAAAATGGCATCTTCTCATACAATGGGATTTCCATGTCCTCTTCTTCCCTCTGCAGTCTCTAGGCCTCTGATCTGGAGGGTCTGCCAACCTCCGGAGCAGATTTAGGACATACACAGACAGAACGCTGCAAGGTTGAAGAGGAAATCCGATCCACCAGCAGCTCCCTTCCGAACCCCATTGTTTACAACTCTTTGTATGCCATAAGCACTGTTTAATCAGGGTTGCATTTCTTGGGAATGTTATTAGTGCAATATAGAAAGTGGAAGAGGGCTGTTTTAAAATTTGAATGTACTGTTTACATTCAATCAAACAGTCATGGAAAAAGATTTAAGTCCCATTGATGATATTGCCCTAACCCCAAATCTCTACTATTTAGTATCGTAAGTACCTCTGATCAAGATAATTTTCCTTGTATTTTCTTTTCTTCCACTCCTTGGAATCCTTTAGGTAACTAAAAATCCTTTTTCAATGATTTCCCAAGAAATCCAAGAAAAGCCTAGTAATGCTTAAATATAATATGGCAAGGCAACCAATTTGCATAAGGTACAAAAGAATGGCTATAAAAAGAGACATATCACAAAATCATTATTTTTTGCTCTTGCTGAGGCTATTGCTGGGAGAATTTCAGGTGGTTTTATCCCTTCCAGTTTTGACACTCCTGTTATGTTGCACAGATTGTGCATTATCTCTTGGCCATAGCTTTATTTTAACTTACATGGGTGCTAATTTCTACTCTATTAAAACTTTCTTCTTAATGTAAATTTTCTTTAGTATGTTTTTCCTCTCCGTTTCTTCTTCTTCTTCTTCTTCTTCTTCTTATTATTATTATTATTATTATTATTTTAGTAACAATTTTTTAGTAACAATTCTATGAGAACCATGTTGTAGTGAATTGTCGGTTAAAATATATCTAAATCCATCCATCTAGCTATCTATCCAGTTCTAATTCTTCACTATAAAATATGCATTAAATTGATTTTTATGATTTTATTTACTGTATTTATATATCACTGAACCTATTTAAAAATATGTAGCTATAATTATGGGGGAAATAGCTAATGGTAAATATAAACAAAGCCCCGCGGAACTGGACAGTGCAGAAAAGTTAGGAGATCCTAGTATGCTATATTGGTTAGATCCAGCCTTAGTCATGCTTAGAGTTGACTCATTGAAATCAGTGAGGATCACAGAAGTCATGACTATCTTGTGCTATTGATTTCAATGGTCTACTCTATACCTGTCTAAGTATGGATCCAGCCCTGTGTTGGTGTCATAATAGTACATTTCAAATATATGTTACTGCTTGTTGTTTTTAAAATAATTCCAATACTCGAATGTTTTAGTACAAACTGACATTACTTGGAGGCTTGTACAGAGGGAAAGAAACACTAGGTGTCCCCCCCTCCCCTGCACAAACGAATTCTTGCAAGTTGAACTATAGAAGTTAATATACCTATAGCTTGGTTCTTTTCCATTTTCTTAAACTGAAGATATAACTGCAGCAAAGAATAATTCGTATCAGATTGCAGGTCAGTTCCCCATCCTCGGAGTAGTTAAAAGATTTTTTTTTTTTGAAAGTTCAACTATTTCAGCTCATGTAGCCTTGTACTTGAGTGTCCTCTAGTGGCTGAGTGAACTATTCTCTACTGAGCTGATGTAGGGAGGGGGGAGCGGATGGTGAGGATTAACAAACTAAAAAACTCATCATTTGGCAAAAATGAAAACTTTGCCTCACTGTGAATATCCAAAGGTACACTTCACATGAACATTTCTTGACTTTCCCCCCTCTCGCTGTCTTCTTTTCTGCACAGACTGAGTATGTGCACGGCAAATTAGTCACATCAAGTGGTTGTTGCAAGAATAAGTAGTGAGCTGTGCACAGCTTAGTACATTGCCTCACGGCTCAAACTCCTGAAGCAGATTGAAGCCAAATCTACAGCAAGCAGGATATAACACTTTTAAGGCACTTTGAAAACAGTATATGGGCACCAACAGTTGCCAATACCATTATAAACCATTATAAAGCAGTAGTGTAGATCCTGCCTGAGTTTCTGGTGGATGATTCACCATGTGCACATAATCCTTGTAGGGAGCAACAGATGGAAAGAGCCAAAATTGTGGTTTTAGAGAGCTGCCTTTTGTTGACAGCTGGACAACCAGCTGTCAGGTATGCTTTAGGGTGGATTCCTGCACTGAGCAGGGGGTTGGACTCGATGGCCTTATTGGCCCCTTCCAACTCTACTATTCTATGATTCTATGAAATGATTGGCTCACCCAGTTCAGTACTATCTGCTCCAGCTTTTCCCAAGCTGGCTGGAGATGATGGGACTTGTAGCCAAACCCACCTGGAGGGCTCCAGGTTAGGGATGTCTTTCTAGTGTTTTAGGCAAAGGTCTTTTCCAAGGGATTACTCTTTTGACTTTGCTAGAGATGAGTAAAATTTCGGGGAGAGTATATGTGTCTTTCCTGAGCCATTCGTTGATCCTATATTCCAAATGCCATGTATTTTATTATTTATTTATTTATTTATTTATTTATTTATTTTATTTATTTATTACATTTTTATACCGCCCAATAGCCGAAGCTCTCTGGGCGGTTCACAAAAATTAAAACCACAGTAAAACACCCAACAGTTTAAAACACAATTACGAAATACAGTATAAAAAGCGCAACCAGGATAAAACCACACAGCAAAGTTGATATAGGATTAAAATACAGAGTTAAAACAGTAAAATTTAAATTTAAGTTAAAATTAAGTGTTAAAATACTGAGTGAATAAAAAGGTCTTCAGCTGGCGACGAAAGCAGTATAGTGTAGGCGCCAAGCGGACCTCTCTGGGGAGCTCTTCCACAACCGGGGTGCCACAGCGGAGAAAGCCCTCCTCCTCGTAGCCACCTGCCTCACTTCCTTTGGCAGGGGCTCACGGAGAAGGCCCCCTGTAGATGATCTTAAGGTCCGGGTAGGTACATATGGGAGGAGGCGTTCCTTCAGATAACCTGGCCCCAAACCGTTTAGGGCTTTAAATGTCAATACCAGCACTTTGAATTGGGCCCGGACCTGGACTGGCAGCCAATGAAGTTGTAAAAGGACTGGCGTAATGTGATCTCGCCGGCCAGTCCCTGTTAATAACCTTGCTGCCCTGTTTTGCACCAGTTGAAGTTTCCGGACCGTTTTCAAAGGCAGCCCCACGTATAACGCATTGCAGTAATCCAAACGAGAGGTTATCAGAGCATGGATAACTGTAGCTAAGCTATCTCTGTCCAGATAAGGGCGCAGCTGGTATATCAGCCTGAGCTGATAAAAGGTGCTCTTTGCCACTGAGTTCACCTGTGCCTCAAGTGACAGTTCTGGATCGAAGAGCACCCCCAAACTACGGACCCGATCCTTTAGGGGGAGTGCAACCCCGTCCAGGACAGGGCAAACATCACCTCGCCGGACAGAAGAACCACCCGCTAACAGTACCTCCGTCTTGTCTGGATTGAGTTTCAGTTTATTAGCCCTCATCCAGTCCATTACCGTGCCCAGGCACTGGTTCAGAACAGCCACTGCCTCACCTGGGTTTGATGAAAAGGAAAGGTAGAGCTGGGTATCATCCGCATATTGATGACACCTCAGTCCACATCTCCGGATAACCTCCCCCAGCGGCTTCATGTATATGTTAAACAGCATAGGGGATAAGATAGAGCCCTGTGGAACCCCATGGCTTAGGTGCCACGGCACAGAGCAATAATCCCCCAGCACCACCTTCTGGAATCGGCCATCCAAGTAGGAGCGGAACCACTGCAACGCAGTACCTCCAACTCCCAGCTCAGACAACCTGTCCAGAAGGATACCATGGTCGATGGTATCGAAATGGTATTTATTTATTTACAGTGGAGTCCATCGCAGATTGATACGGAATGGGCAGGATAGAGGACAGCCTAGAAGAAAGAACTGGGGAGGATTTTTGGTGGATGCATAGTTGAACCTGAGATATTAAAGTTCATATTGTTTCTAAAGCATAAAACGTTTCATTTCCAAGGCTCCCAGGTCATCAGGCTCCCAGGTCATTCAATTTTGCTAAATAATTCTTGTACTCAAGTTTGAGAGCTGGATAATGTGCAAAGAAAACCCTGCCCAGATTCTGCATGAATCATACTGGAAAGTATTTCTTATGCATCTTGTCTCTTGTACAGATGTCCATGGTGGCATGAATAGCATAGCTTGCCATTTCATATACTGCAGTTGCTACTGTTGAACTGCTGATAACATATTCCAGGACAATTCTGTTCTAGTATCTTTACCCAAAGAATAAATGAATGGAGGCCAGACCGTTGCAGAGTAAATTAAAACAGCATACAATACGCCAGCCTTCCCCAACCCAGAGTCCTCCAGAGTTTTGGACTACAACTCCATTATCCCTGACCACAAACTATGCTAATTGTGGTTGAAAGGAATTGTAGTCCAAAACATCTCAAGGGCACCAGATCACTGAAATTAGCAGTAGATGAACAAAAGCCTTCAGCAATGTGTGTGGACATTGACAGATCAGACAATGATCCTTGGAGTATTTTAAACAGGGGTATTCTAAATGTGTCCCAATGCTTACCTGCCAGATGTTGGAGGGTGTGCTATCAGCTCATCAGAATGTCTGTTGTGGATTTTGGTGAAACCCTCCACTCCAAAATTGGCCACAATTCCATTCATGATATAATTCAGAAACCTGATTCGAATTTTGTCTCGATAGAAGTCAACAGCAACTCTGGATTTTATAACATGTATCTATGCTAGGATAGATGGGCATTCAAGCACAGAGATCATGCATTGGCAAACTATTTTTTTCCAATGCTGGAAGAGCACAGCTGGCAGCTAGACACTCTGGGAATTATAGATGTCCACTGAGCAAGCAAGCATGTTGTCTGTTTTACCACTTAACTCATACAACTTACCCCTCCAATAATCAGCTTTGCCCTTTATCTATCCACTTTCTCCCAATAGTTTTTTAGAACCACCACCACAAACATTTGACTGCATTGGAGAGTGCTGAAATGCATGCAGAACGTCAAAGGCCAGGGTAGCTTGAGCAGTTTTGTATAGTTCCAAATTGGATAATTTAAACCAGCTATTTCAGTCTAATGAATGCATGTTTGAAAAGACCAGTGCATCTTCAACTGGAGTGCTTATTAGTGCCTAGAAAATCTACCGACCTCAGTCCTTGTATACTATAACTATACAGTATTTATTTCCTTCATTCAATTCCATAGGTATATAACCTCCTGCCACTCAGTTCTACCATCCATCTTCAACTACAGATTCCCTCAGCAAAACATAATAAATTAAAGCAGCAAATAGAATTATAAACCTAAACCAGAACAGTGCACAGGCAATATCAACAAGCAGTGCTGTGTTCTTGGGATTCTGGCCACACACAGTGAAAAAGAATCCGTGGCTCCAGCTTCAAACCATGACATGGAGCGAAACCTCTAGGGTATAATAATTTCAGACAAATTGGCAGAATTCTTTGCAGTTTCCCAGAGTGAATGCTTATGGAACAGCCTACACATGTTCCAGTCTAATGTTCATGGGAATTGTAGTTTCTCAAAGATTACTAGGGAAATTTATTTATGGCAAAGCTTAGCTGTGTTTCTGATTAATAACAACTGGGCCATGTTGTGGTGTAGAGGGCTTCTGTTCAGGGCTTCCAGCCACTCTGTTCCATTCGTCCTCCCCTCAGTTTTCCTTCCCCCTCTTTCAACAGTACGGCAACAATCTATTACGCACTGAGCATGCTCAGTCCTCATTAGCCTGTTTTGTTTTTTCTCCATTTGGGGGTTTCCCCTCCATTTTGAATTTTGGTGGGAGGAGTGGGGCAATGACACACTTGTGCCGAATCTCAGCTACATTAAAGTTTCTCCATTGATGTCTATGGGCAACTCACACTTTAAAAAATAAAATAAAATAAAAAGCTTGTCAGTGTGAACCAGGAAGTGGCCTATTTTATAATTCCATTTTATGAGTCGCCTTATAGTTGAAGCTCTCAGAGTAACTTACATAATATAAATTAACACAATAATAAAACCAATAATAAAACACATTTAAAAGTAGCAACAATAAAAATTGAAAATAATTTTAAAAGGCAAGATAATATAAACAAATGGGAACAGATCATTTGAAAACACAGCCTACACATAACATTAAAAATTAAACCAAGCAGCAGCAGCGAAGACGACGACGAAGAAAGCAAGAACAAAACCAAGCAAGAACAAAGCCCTGGAAGAATAATAAAGTCTTTACCTTGTGCAAAAAAGACGACAGAGTAGGTGCCAGGCAGACCTTTCTTAGGAAGGCATTCCACAATTTAGGTGCTGCTACTGAAAAGGCCTGCTCATGAGTAGCCACCTGATGAATCTCAGTATTTGGGAGCACCTGGAGCAGAGCCTCAGCTGATGAGCTGAGGGCACAGGTGGGAGCATATAGAAAGAGGTGGTCCTTCAGATACTGTGCCCCCAATCCATAAGCTCCATCACACCTGGGGGAAAACGCTGGCTACTGTGGCTTCTCCGCTCCTGGTTTCATCACTCAGTTACTTTCTGTTTGAAAACAGGAAGTAAACAAAAAGCACGAGGCCCATTCAGTCAGGCATTGTAATCACGCTGCTTCTCCCACACACAGCAGGAAAGAGCAGCAACTTCCGGTTTCAAAATATTACAGATTTTTTTTTTTGGTTTTTCTTGCAGCGCAAGGAAAGCCAGAAGGGGTGGAAGTTGTGCGGGAGGCAGGCGGTGCCATGTGAGGGACTTGCAAAAAAACTTTGAGTGCCCATAAACGAGCATGCAATGAAACGCTTGTTGGATGGAGCCTTATGACTGGCATTATAAGTTCACACAAACATCTTGAATTGGGGCCATAAATGAATAGGGAACTAGCGAAGATAGTACTGATATATTATGGTCTTAATGCCATGTTCCAGCCAGTACTCTAGCTGCCAAATTTTGTTCTAACAGAGATTTCTAGACCATCTTCTAGGGCAGCCCCACATACATCACATTGTAGCTATGCAGACAATGAGATTTCTATCCTTTTTTAAAGGGGCATAGGAGTGGCTTATCTGATAAGGCGAGTAGGAAAAAACCCCACCATTATAAACTAGGCAGTGCCAAAACCTCTTCCCTACTTTCTTCCCTCCCTGTGAAAGAGACAATGTTTTATCTGACCCTTTTGCAGGCAGAGGGGGGGATTTTGAAGATTTTTTTAATGGAGATTGGGGAGACCAGAGAACCCTAACTGCTTACCTTATTTAGTGAATGACGTGGCCGAGGACTCTTCTACTTATTTTTTAACATTTAAATTGCCCTGAGTCCATCTCTCACACTTGTGGCATTGCAGGGCTCTTCACAACAGGCGTTCAGCTCATTTCAGCAGCACTCCCTGGGATGGCTAATGTTGTGTGGTCACATGGCCATTCCAAGAAGTGCTGCAGGGCTGAAAGCCTCTGATGTGAAGAGCCCAATGCTTTTACAACTTAGGAACAGTAAAGTTCTTCCTTGCAGCACTGGACACTCTCGTTTGCAGCAATCTCTCCCTGCTCAGAGGGAAACAGCAGCCACCTGCCTGCCCAAGAGGGGAGAGAAGAGACTTTGCATGTGTAAGGAATACAGCATGTGGATTGGAAGAACAACAACAAAAATGAACGCACGCTTTTCGACCAACTCATAATAGTAAGGTAAGTGCTGAATGTCTCTGAAAATCCACACACCTTTCTCACACCTAACCCTAACTGTAACTCTAATGACCAGGGAGGAAACAAGTCAACAATTTTGGTACTGTCATAAACCTCAAAATGCTGCTTATAAAAATGACAGCTATTTAGCTAATAACATGAAAATTGGTATCCATGATCTATTATTAATTTATTTATTGCATTTTTATACGGCCTAATAGCCGAAGCTTTCTGGGCGGTTTACAAAAATTGATAATGTCTACAGTTGAGCAAAATTTCAAAGTGCTCCAATAAAAATGGCCACATGTACAGTAAGTTTCAAAGTGCTGAAAATAGATACTTCTGTACTTTTTACTCTAAGCTGTGGCTTAGCATGTTATATATTTCAAATTTTGGTGGACGCTAATGATGTACTTTATTCAGGTTTGTCAAGGAGACATGCCTTTCATTAGTTGGGTGAAGTTCTGAGCAGTGGTTCAAATGTTACTAAGTTTTTCTTTCTGCCCCATGAAAGCTTATGGCAGCAAAGTTACGTTGGGCATGGTCAGTTTCACTCTGAAGCTAGATGCTGCCACTATTGCAGTGCTGAGGGGGCAGGATTCCAAAGGCATTCTGACAGCGGGGGACACATAGCAGGAAACAGTCAACTGAGACAAGAGTGAGATAATTTTGAAGGCTGAGGGAACCATTCTGCCTGACAAATAGATTATTGATGATGAGGAAACAGGAACGGGCACGCCAGTTCAAATAAACAGCTCTAGACCCTTGCTTTTTAATTATAATTCAGCACATAGAAGCTTTCTTGATAACTCAAAAGTTGTCTCTCTAGATTGTGACTTTTGGTTATTCCTAATAAATGTATTGCTCCACGGTAATGCTTTTGATTACTTCTAATTGGCATACAAGGTTACCTGTATTTATTGTTGGTCTGAGGTGTACACTTAAAAGAATAAGTGTTGACGTAGAGGTAAAATAATGATTACCATTAGTTAAGTATTTATAATCCCACATATCATATAGGTTGACTTGCTAATACCTTGGGGAGCAATTTCAAAAACAAGGGAAATTCAATTATTAAAAAAACCACCTGCCAGTTTAAGACCAGAGTTACCTCATGTTGCCTCACATTCTTCAAAGCTGGGAAATTGGAAGCTAAGGCTCATTCCTCAACTGACATTCCCCATGATCAGTGGTGATGTTGTGCCATGTCATAAATTGTGCTTGCTAAAAGCTTACCCTCCATGCACCCACACTTTTTCTTTCAAGCCCAAATCCGGATGGGGAGCCTGGGACCATCTGAAGGAGCTCCATATCTTGTAGGAACCTCCTAGTTAGACAAGATGGTTAGAAGCAGCGTGCAAAAGATGCTGGCGGAGAACTAAAATAATCTGTTGGTTCATTACAGAAGTCATGCCTAAAATTGCATGGAGCTTCATTGAAAAGAGATTGTGTGGAAGTGTTAAAAATCCAACAGTGCAAAATAAATTCAGTAGATTCAAATTGGCCTTTTTTTCAAGTAAGCATTCTTAGGATTTTAGCCAAAGTCTGTTGAAGGAATTTCAATTCCACTAAATTGGTCCATGGCATATGAGATAATTATATTTGTACTGCCATATCCAAATTCTTCTCACTTTCCAAACCCATTCTTCATTGAATGGGTTGGCCATCTCATGGAATACTGAGACTTCAAGACATACACTTCAAATTCATATTCATGTCATTAAGATCTTCTCCAAGAAGCAAAATGTAAGGACCAGGTACTGGCAGGGGCAGCAACTCTCAAACTTTGCCCTGCCTCATTGGAGAGCTGGCCCTGATCTCAGAACTACCAGCTGGCCTACTTAAGTCTTCTTTCATCCTCTATCCATCACAGATCGTTAGGTGTTTGTTCTATTCCAAATTTCTTTTTTGGGGGTAGCACACATCAAAACAAAGCATCATTCCCAGTGCCATTCCAGCACGTATACACAATGTGCTTCCCAAAACAGAATTGCTCAACGAAACCGTTCTGTAGCTTGGCAAATAAAAGGGCCCGATTAATGGTTAGCTGTGTGCTAACATAGACTCTGACCCATCTAGTGCAGATTCAGCTGTCAGCACCTCACACAAAAAACAGGCTAAAGCATAGACACACCTGGTAACATACCAGTGGTTTTGTGTGTTGGTTTTTGTATAGTTTCTCTCTCATTAGCAGCACTGCGAGGGATTAACTGTTTACAAGGTGTAGATGCCTGTCAAAAAGTATGACAGAGAATGCTCATAGAAAATAATAACAGGAGATATAACATAATGGTTATATATTAGAAACTTGTTTTATGTTCTATTCATATATTTGACTTGGGCTTAGATCTCGATTGACTACTAATACAGGTGAGAGTCAGATATTACATGTGTGGGCAAGATATACCAGCAAAAAACATCTACAGAATTGTCTTAATTTCCTTAGCTCACACTAAGCTAACATTCCACTTTTAGTCATTTCTACAGAAACCGTAATAAGTTGAAAACATCTTAATAGTTATAATATTAGGTAATTCAATTACAGCAGCAGTATTACAGATAACATTGGGATCAGTCATCAACTCAGTTCATTAATCATTAGCCATTGGTCAATATATAAGAAGGCTGTATGAAACTTCATGATCAGGATTATCTATATCAATAACACCCTGAACTCTAAATGGGGCCTTCACAGCTTGCGAACAACACAGCCCATTAAGCAAGTTAGACAACCCATTCTTGTTGTCTAACTTGTTGAGCAACTGGCAATACATCAAACATAACTGGTGGAGTGAATTTAACTATCACACAGTACAGGCCTGAAATAATCTGTGTAGTGCTTCAATGATGAAAAATGAAAGAAAGTGATCCTAGTACTGGTTTCTTTCACACCTTCCATCTTGAATACACCAGATCAATTATCCTGATTATCAACTCATGAACTAAAAATGTTCCCTGATAGCTGAAGTCACTCAGCTAGAGGAATATTTTGAAGCAGTGGAATGCAGAAGATGGCACAATAACTTAATTCCATAGTGGAATCTATATAAGACTATATGATAGGACTGGAAAATTCAGAAATAAAAAAAATGAATTCATAAATAGTATTGTTCACTTCATGGAAAGATTTCAGATCACTCTGAGCTCTTCCATTCTTTGCATCACAAAGCCATGATAGTTATGTATTTAAATTCTTTTTTTCAAATCCCAATAGGGTGACCGTATGAAAAGGGTAACAGGGTTCGTGTATCTTTAACAGTTGTATAGCGAAGGTAATTTCAGTAGGTGTGGTTTTTATGCATGCAGCACCTAGTGAAATTCCCTCTTCATCACAACAGTTAAAGCTGAAGGAGTATAGCTAGAATGACCAGATACAAAAGAGGACAGGGCTCCTTCAGCTTTAACTGTTGTGATGAAGAGGAAAATTTGTAGGGTCTAATTTGTAGTCATACTTGTTTTTTATGTATCTCCTGATGAAGGATGTATTTCTGAAACATGTAGAGAAAATCAAAGAAATCATTAAAGATTGAAGAAAAATATTGTTTCATAGCACCGGAGCTTGGCTCTCATGTTTTCATCTGCATACAAATGACACCTGCTGACCCTTTCCTATACAACTGTTAAAGATTCAGGAGCCCAGTCCTTCTTTTCTTATGGTCACCCTAGTGTTAATAGGACCAATGCTGAGTTCTGGGAGAGAGTAGGGAAACACCTCTCTCTGAAAAGCAGCTTTCCTCACCTTCGCTTTTCACTGCACTTACCCAACCGTTTATGCAAAGGGATAGACAGAGCTTATCCTCTCAACTAATAAGAATAAAACAACATACTTAAAACTAAATAGTAGGAATCCAACAACAAGTTTATAATACTGCTACATGTAGCAGGTAAAACCTCAATATATAATGGAAATCTCAAATAAAAACACAGAATTTGACTGATTTTATTAAAAGCATCACATCTGAGTTCAAGTAGAGCTTTGTGCCAGACTGCGGGCATGTTCAGACAACACTTTAGGCAATGAACAGGCAACTCACCACGCATTACTTTACTGGTGCTTCCCACACGACATGTTGCCCAGCCCTCCGTCTCTCGGCTGAAACTCCTGTTATCCTTCTGGGTAGCTAGTGCTCCCAGCCCTATCCCACCATGTATTGCAAATTCTGCCAGCTGTAGAGGAGCAGCCAGGGTGCTTTCAGCTGCTCCTCAAGGAGAACTCTATGGCGTACCTAAATAGTGCACGGAACACGCAACGGAGCCCTCTACACGACAGATAAGCAACGGAGCAGCCTGTTTTCCCCCCATAGGTTAAATCGACAAAATTACGTACTATGAGTTGTGTGCCCATTGTGTGTTGCCCCCCAGACAGAACAATAATCAATACAACGGACGATTGCAACTTTACCACCACCCCCAGTTGATTATCATGTCATCCAAACCCAGTATATCCCATATAACACGGCCTTACTTAACACATCTGACCTCTGCCCCATTCACCTGACCAAACAAAGGAAACTGAATTGTGAAGCAGCAGACAGGATTATGTCAGCAGGACCCTCCCATCCTCATTGGCTCTCCTGCACAAAGCCTCCACATATACAAAACCTATGTAGGCTTTGTGCAGAAAAGCCAATGAGGATGTGGAAGTTGAGGAAGGACCTGCATCTTTCTTTCCCTCCTCTCTACAGCTTTATTATTCTGTTTTCTTGAGTGAACAGTTCTCTTTTAACAAGAAAAAACTCCAAGCCCAGCTTCCATAGCAAATCTCAAAGGAGGCAAGGTTGGGAGTAGTATGTGTGTAATTATATACATGCTTGTCACACAGTAAGCTCCCTCCCTTCAAAGAAATGGGTCATTTACAATTACTTCCATCTAAATAATCAACTTGACCACCTGAATATAGCCATTACAAACTTTATTGAGCCTTCTTACTCCTTGGGATCATTAAAGTCAGTGTTGCAGAATCAGAACCACTCCTTGACTTTACTATGTAAAGTCTGTGTGTCCGTGACTTTACTGGTAAGTGCCTGCTGGACCAGTATGGTTGTTCACTGAGTCAAGGTGTGTTAATGCACGATCAGGCTCCACATCTACAAGATAAATGTTGGCAGAATCAGGATGCAGTTGGATGGAAGAGTAACCGGTCAGATCTACACTAACCAGGATATGACACTTGGAAAACAGTTTAAAAACTGTATATGGAGTGTGGTCTGGGCCCCAACAGTTATCACTACTGTTATAAACTGTTTTAAAGCGGTAGTGTAGATCTGGCCCAATTCCCTCCACATCCAATGCTTTTTGTATCTGACTTCTTGCTGAATGTGCACTGGTAGGCCTTCCTCAGTCTTCCAGTGTCTGCTTCAACCACTGGCTTTTCCCAGGAAATAACAGGTGCCTCTCTAGGCCCACCACCTTCCATCTGAGACTCCTTCAGATTGGCTTATTTCTCCCCCTACCCTATGTGTCCAGTGTTCAACCTTTTATCCTCCTCTCTCAGAGTGCCTGAGACTTTTTAAAAAGCCCTTTTCCTGACTCCCTTATGCTCTGCTCACTTAGCCTTAACTGTTGTAGGCTCTCCGGACTGTATCCCTGAGAATACTTGTGGTGTTGAACAGCAACCCCTGACAGTTCCTCACAATGCCCTCTACCCTGTCCGTTCCTTGTAATGCCCTCTCTGTTCTGTCCATTCCGAAGAGTACAACCGTTACTTCCCTTGTATGTTAGAGCTTTGATATCTGTTATGACATTTCAAGAGGCTTGGCTTGCAGTCAGTGAAGCTGAAAGTTCTTAGAAGACCGCAGGAGTAATTTATGTGCAATTATCTGGTTTTTTACATTTTAGCAGTCTCCACTCTTTCGGATCCTGTCACCTCAGAATATTTTTTTTAACACCATATAAATATTTCAGGCAATGCCACTGTCATCGCATAAAAAGGGGTTATGCGATCTAATGACAAGTCCTAATGAGCCCACTGACATTGGCATTGCAAGCATGAATTCCTATGATGGCTCTCTCAGCATTTTCACCAATAGCTTTGACACTCACTGAAACAGGCCATCTTAATGCTGGGGGGAAACTAGTACGGCTTTCTGACCAACTTCATATTTGGGAGGCCTGAGAATTGTATGGTAAAACTGACCCTGCCCAAACTGAGATATCGTAATCCACACAAGCAATGCATAAAAATGCCTATTCTAGCACTGAGGATCACCTGTTTTGCAGAAATTGTGCTTTTGCTGTAAATTTTATTGTAATGTTGATAGGATTTGATAGCACTGGTGATCTGCCTGGTGAAACTCCATGGAGGTCAAATGGATCCATTAACAATAAGGGGAAAGAAAATGCAAAAGGGACAACTAGGAAACCATGTTAATGCTGATGGCAGCTCACAAGATAATAGCTAAACGCTGGAGAACTGCAGGACTTTTAATACTGAAGTCCAGGTATATGGCCCTCTGGCAAAGAGCTATAGCAGAAAAATGGACATATTAACTTAAATTAGCTAAATGCAATGTTAAAATATCTGCTTTTTATACAATATGACACTTCTTTCACATTTCTTTAACAAATCAGAGACATGTGCAGCAACATCCAAGCTTTCCCTCAGATTATGGAAATTCCCTCAGATTACCTGCTATTATGAAGAACCACAAAGAAAATCTCCAAGCAGCCAATGGATCCTATCATATTTTTGCATGTAAAGTAAAAGAAAAAAAGTCATATTTTTGTTTATTTGGTTTTGTATTTGGAAAATTAATTAAAAAATGGAAAATAATTTTTTTAAAATTAATGAAATAAATATATGATTTCTGAAGAACTTTGTTTGTTACATGAACACCCACACACACACCAGGATATAGTAGACACAGCTATGGATCATAAACTGGAATCAAGTAAACTAGAGTGGAACTCCAGTACTGTGATCACTGAGGTTTATACCCAGACCACTTCAAATCATTTAGGGTGCAATACTATGCCTGTTTAGACACACAAAAAGTCCCATGACAACTCACAACATCCTCCAGCCAGCATGGATAGGATTGCACCCTTAATCTAAACATGTATAGGATTGCACTCTTAGTCTTTCCCCCATATACTCTCTCTCACACACACACACACACACACACTCACTCACTCTCACTCTCTCTCACTCACTCTCACTCTCTCACACACACCAAAGATATTCTTTGTAGTGTTCTGTCTAGCCATTTGAACTATAAACCCATAGCAGCCCTGAGCCTTGTGGCAGGTTAATATGGAAAGGAGGACAGGGCTCCTGTATCTTTAACAGTTTTATAGAAAAGGGAATTTCAGCAGGTGTCATTTGTATGGTGCTCTGGCTCGAATTTCAAGGTGGAGAAGACCCACTTTGCACACCCCTACGCTACATGCCCACATCACACTCCCTAAGTTTGATTCCGGGGATGGCAACTTTTGTTCCATTATATTCAGGTGACATCACATATTCTTGTGAAATATGCAAAATATGTTCTTGTGAAATATGCAAAGCTTTTAGTCATCGTCATCATCATCTCTTTTGATTAAAGCTGAGAAAAAGAGACTTGAAGAATATCCTAGGCTTGTCTACTCAGTAGTAAGCCTCACTGAGTTAAATGAGGTTTAATTCTTGGGAAGTGTGTATAGGACTGCAGCCTCAGTGAAGCATCATGGGAGGTGTGGGTGTATATACAGACATGCCTCCCCTTTGTGGAATCTGAGGCAGGATGAAATGCAAAATGGCCACCACATTCTAAAGTCTGAAGCTGTAATCTTAGACACACATACTTGGGAACAAGCCCCAGTGAATTTAGTGGATACTTTTTTGAGTAAACATATGTAGCTGTACAATGCCCTAACCTAATAAAAAAAGCACAGAGACATAGCCAAGTGTATCACCAGCTAATGGTGGGGGGGGGGGCAGTGAGGGAATTCTCTTCCTTCTGCTCTTCACTTGTATGTTGTGGTGAAGGCCTCTAGCTTTTGATAACACATTGCCTCCCTCTGGAAATAGGTTTTATGCTTTTGGTGTCAGCTCTTCCCAGTTATAACAAGGCAAAATCATGGATCGGGGTATGCTCCCCATCTCCCTCCCGCCCCCACATGGTTCACAAGACACAAATCCCAGGCTTGTTCTTTTGAAGTGTTGCTCCTAATTCCTTTAAAATGGCGTACCCAATGATACACAGCAATGTGATGAACATTTTTCATGTATTATTAATACATTTCTTTGTACGGCGTTCCAAAGAGGGAGGTTAAAAAAGTTTTGATTTATTCCATACCTTAAACCCAATGTGACAAAACACCGAGATGGCAGCAGGCTGTCTCTTCCTTTCACCAAGATTTGAAAAACTGAACTTAAAAGTCTGGAATTATACTCAGATGCATTTTCTCTCTTGTAATATTAACATTTTTTTTATTACCTGAACTATTTCCCCTGTCTCCCTTGACTCCCACAGCAGGGACTCTCATATTATTTCCCGCAGCGTTCCACCTCCACTTTCAGAGATGTGGATTTGAGGAGCTGCCCTACCGTTTATCAAAGCTTTCCCCTTGGTCATCAGAGAGAGAGAGAGGCTTGCCTAGTTTGGGCTGGTATGAAATTGTCAGCTTCTACTCCCCCCCCCCCCGGGAGCTTTTCTCCTTCTTCTTCTTCTTTGTATTGAGTTATCTGTTCACAGCTGAGTAATCTCACTAGAACTGCTGGGGTGATAATCTTCATGCAGCACCTCTAGCAGCTAAGCCAAGGGTCTGTAAGAGCAACGTGTATTTACAGCTTCACACACAAAACTGGGCATCTGGTGGAGAGATCCATAGGATACACTACACGTATTGCACACCTTTGACTACCACACCTCCTCTTTGGCCACCAATGTATCTCTTCCTAGAATAAGCCACCACCCTACTTGGCTTGATAGTCACAGAACATTTTTGATTAAAGACCTCTAAGTGACCCTTAAAATGTTACCCTAAACCATGTGGAAGATGCTTAACCATGCAGGTTTTCCCCACAGAATTGGAAAACCCTCTTTTCTCCTAATAGGGTGTCAATTCTGTTGCTGGGACCCACCAAATCAATTCCTGCACACATGGTTCTCCCATTTAATTCTCATCCATACTTAGGCACATAATAGATCATAATCTCCCTCATGAACAGGGCAAAGGCCCCCATGCATTTTAGTCATTAAGACTGTGATCCTGTGTAGCCCTTCCTGGGAGTGAGCCTCATTAAACTCAATGGAGCCTATTTCTGAATGGACAAGAATAAAAATGCACTATTGCTTGCTTAATTAATTGCTTAAATCTGCAAATATTTTCAAATGTATTGTAACAGGCATTTTTAATTATACATGCCTGTATCACAGTAGTTGTCTTAGAAGAGGCATTCCTTCTTGTGTATGCGAAAAAGTAGAAAGCCTCTACTAGGATTGGCTGCCACCCAATGTGATTTTTATTGCATTTTACAGTGTTAGATTTATGTCTTTAAATCCGCCTCTGTTTTGCAGCCGGCGTGGCAGGGCACACCAAGCAGGGTATGTCTCTTCATTAGTATTTTGGTGCTTTTGAAACATTTCAATTCACCATTAAAAGGACTCTTCTTAAATGGTATTAATCCATGTGTGGATTCTTCCCCTATATGGCGTGGGACCAAACTACCTTCTCCCATAAAAATGTCCCTGGGTTTTAAGACCTCCTGGAGAGGCGCTTCTCGGAAAAGACCACCTCGAGTGCCCCCCTGCCGCCCCTTTGCCTCTTAGCACCCCCTGCCACCCCCTTGCCTCTTAACGCCCCTCTATGCAATCCCACCGCCCACTTTGGGAACCACTGCTCTAGGGAAATCAGTGCTCTTTGACCAAATTAACCATCTGGCCGTAGAAGTATATGTTTATGTGGTTTTGGATAACTAATTGTTTAAAAGGTTACCATGTGGCACTTCTAACTGTAAGTGATAGCTCCAACCATACTCTTCGGTTCATTGCTAATCTACCCACCCCGGCAAACTACCAGCAAAGTAAAGGGATGGTAATGCCAGGCCCAATTCCATTGGTGGAAGATACAGATGGCACCACACAGCAAACTTTTAAGTGGGTAAGAGCTGGACAACATTGTCTCTCAACTATCCTTTTCCCAACCTGGTGTCCTCCATATGTTTCAGACTACAATCTCCATCAGCCCCAACCAGCACAGACAATGGATATTGTAGTCTGAAACATCAGGAGGGCACAAGGTTGGGGAACGCTACTCTAACCCAACAGACCATAAAATGGAATGTGCCTAAATCCCAGCAGTCATTTAGTTCAAGGCAGGCTTTTGACAATGTAAATTTAGGAGACATTTCGTGTGATACAATTCTCCTTTCTTTCCTTTTTTTAGCTGAGTCCCTAGATCTTAAGCAAACACAGTGGCACATTCTCACAGTCCTTTCATTCAGGTATTCGGAAAGGAATGGTTTATGCAGAGGTGTTTAATAAATCAAAGAGGCACTTACAACAATGTGAATTGCTCAGTCTAGGTGATTAGTTTTTTTGTATGTCTTTTAGTCATTAGAAAAGGAGACCAGCGCGCATGGACTAGTCTCTGTGTACAAATGACTGATGGAATGGGGAGAGATCAGAAACAATATTGTAGACAACAGATGAACACAGAATATTTAAAAAGCAAGGAGGGAAGAGAAAGGCCCTGCTGAAAGATTAAAGAATAGAAAGAAGTACAAATGAGCAAATCAATTATTGTGTGAAGATTTCTAGGATGTTGTTTAATTCATAGTGGTCTGTGCTATATTAGGTTTCCTCACAGTTTCTTCTGTTATTGATGTTTCTTTTAGTTCCTTCTCTGGCATCTGATTCTATGGGACTGAGCATTCCTTTGAGGGGAAGCATTATGAAATGGAGGTGTGATCCTGTGCATCGTTCTCTGAAAGAATTAACTGGGTTCATCCACACGGTCTTATTGATTTCCACAGTGATGTGGAAGTGAGTGAAGCTAATATGGGACAACCAAAAGATTAAGCATTCAGTTTGTAGGAGTTTAAGGAGCTGCTTTTTCACAGAGTTAAAACCGAGCAAGGCATTTTGGTTGAACGGACTTTACTACATCGGCCCCTTGCTGCCAATTTATTGCATACATTCAAAATGCCATTGGCCCTATAGGGCCCCATATTTGGGCTGCACTGGGTCCAAGTGCACTCAAGTAAGTTTTTTCCCATTTATAAAAACTGCATTTTCAAACTCTTTGAGAAGCAGCTGCCCCTTCAGGAATATCCCTTCAGTTTGTCACCCTACTTTTACCAGAACAGTCTAGCAGGGCATCAGGGTAAAATCCAAAATAAATTCTACTTAGGGTAGATCCATTGAAATGAATGGAATTTA
Organism: Elgaria multicarinata webbii; assembly: GCF_023053635.1. Taxonomy (NCBI): domain Eukaryota; kingdom Metazoa; phylum Chordata; class Lepidosauria; order Squamata; family Anguidae; genus Elgaria; species Elgaria multicarinata. The sequence goes on from NC_086178.1 coordinate 65,292,760, forward strand.
TGTTAATCATGACTAAATGAAATCCCATGTATTTCAATGGGTCTATTCTAAATAGGATTTATGTGGGAATTTATCCCATGTGGCCAAATCCCAAAGGCAGTATCAACCAATTTGAATCTGAATATTTTTACCCTTCCAATCATTTGTACTTGGATTTCTATTTTTATTTGATAGAGCAGGGATAGGGAATTTTCAGTCTCTGGGCCTAATCTGACCCATGGAAGTTCCCAACTCGTCAGCAAGGCTTGGACTTCCTTCATGGGCCGGCCCCTTCCTCTGCCCAAGCCCTGCCTTCTGATTGGCAGGAGACAAAATGACATCGGGGCAAGCCCACACCCCTTGATGTCATTCAGACCATGGAGGGCTGGAGTGGGGAATCATCTGTCCTATATCCCAAACTAGTTCCCCACACCTGCTATAATGGTGGGTAAGGCCATGGCAAGTGACTCACTACTTTCTAAGTCCTCCCTTGCCAGAGCAGAAAGTGAGTGGGTTTTGACCTACCCCTCTCCTTTTTCTCATTTGCTTTGATATTTATTTAATTTGTCCCATTTTTGTCATTTTTAAAACAAAAAAACATTCCTCTCCTTTGTTCTAATGGGAGGGAAAGTAACTACACCAGCTTCAGAATTGATGTGATTTCCCCCTCGTTCAAGGGAGTTTTTTTGATCTAGTAGAACCTGAGGGCTGTCTAAACATCTTCTTTGCCCTGTGGTGTCTGCAAATTGGCACTGCGTTGGTTATGACGCAGCCACCAATTTGCAGCCATCGCAGGCCTTTCCCCCGAAGCTGCAGCATAAAAACGTTGTGGACTTACCTTGGCTTTTTTACTCAGAGCAAGGTCACCATGGCCCTTCCACTGTGTGACCTCTCTCCGGTGCTGAGCCGGAGGCAGTCTAGGGCAGATGGTGACCCCTGATTGGTAGCTGGAAGCCTGGGAAGAGGGGTGGGGGTGGGTGGGCTCCAGGACCCGAATGGCTGAACAACCCCATGCTCCCTGCTGGTATGGGGATTTCCCACCCCACAGCAGCAATTCTGTGGGGTTTCAGGGGGAAGGAGCAGTGAAGCAACACCATGAAAACAAGCAGCAAATACTCACCTGGTCCACCCCAACACCTTACCACCATCAGAGCAGTAATGGCAGAAGGTTTCCAGCCATTGGTCAAAAGAGAACCTCTGCAGCAGACCTCCCTCTCCATTTCCCCAGGAGCAATAGGATTACACTCTTAACCATTTAGAATTTTAAAACATGAGAAATGGGATTAAAAATAGGTCTCAGCAGAACAGATTAAATTTACTAAGCACTGTATAACTTTTGCAAAAATGTAGCTGAAGTGATGGAGAAGGGCACATCTTAATAAAAAGCATAGGAAGTGGCATCACCCAAATATGATCTACATTTCAGTTGATCAAAGAATTTGTGAAAAATAATAATTAAAAAGTAAAAGCCTTATGCAATGAGATTTAAAAGAAAACTTTGGAGGCTGACAAGATGTATCTGGCACAACTTCAAAGTACATATAATCAATGTTTGTCAATAGCAGTTTTGCATCTTTTAATTTATCTTTAATGGGTATAAAGCATGTTGTTATTAGGATCCAGTCCATACTTTAATTCTGTTTGAGATTTGATGAATCAGGGCTCTATTAAAATTCAGTGCACCTCATCTTAGTCAAGGACAGATTACATAAAGCTGTGCTTTATTACATACCTTTCATCTTTCTATCTTTCTAAGTGGAGAAAGTTATCTAATTTATGGAAACTTTTGTGAGACTGAAAAGACAGAGAAGGCTATCTGTAAGAGAGATAGGTGCACCTCCATATGAACATGCTTATGTTAAGAGCTCTATGGACAAGAATATAAATGACTGCTAGACCTTGCTAGACCTACCTCTAAATCCAGGTGTGTGGAGGGGCCAGCCCACACTAAAAGTAGCGCGGGCCGTCGCCCCTGTCTACATGTAAGATGCGATGGGCTGCTGGAAGGACCCGTCGCATCCACTTTTTTTTTTTTAGATTAAAGGGGCCATGTGCGCAGGAGGTTTTTGATTTGTTTTTTTAAAAAGGGGTTCCCCGCTCTCCCCTGCCCCCGATTTCCCCCCCATGATGTCCGATCCCCCCGCCTGCCCTCCAGGCCGCCCGCGATGTGCGATCCCCCCAGCCCGCCAGGCCATGATGTCCGATCCCCCACCCGCCCGCCAGGCTGCCAGCAATGTCCAATCCCCCCCATCGCCCCTGGGCCGCGATCCCCCCCGATGTCCCCTGGCTCCGCTCTTCCCCCTCATCTCTCCCTGGCCCCGATCTCTCTTCCTCCCCATGATCCCCCCCCCGGCCTGATGGGCACAGCACAGCTTCTCCAGGCTACTCGCAAGTAAGCCGCATAGCCAGGAAAAGCCATGGAACTGGCTAGACTTTTCCTGTGGAAATACTGGGCCACAACTGGTGCCAGTTATCCTGGGCCAAGGGAGGGTTTAGCCCAGGCTGACCTCAGGATCAGGTATCATGGGGTCTGAGCCCGGGTATCAGCTCGGGCTAAACCCTTGTCTAGCAACAGCCATAGGCATTTTTCATTGATCCAGTTTCCTGCCTTCAACAGTGGTAAGATTAGGATGTTTCAAGAGTTCTAACACCACAGAGAAACAGCTTATTCTGTACTAACCTTCTCCGACCTAGTGCCTTCCAGATGGCCACACTGTCTGAGGACAATGGGAGTTGTAGCCAACACATCTGGAGGGCACTAGGTTGGGCTAAACTGCTCTATGCCAATGTTTTCCAGAATTTATTCTAGGGAATCCTAGGGTTCTTAGAAACATGTTAATTTCATCTACTTGGTTTCAAGCCAGTATGCAAACCTGACAAAATTGTTTTGAACCCTATGGTGATAGCCTCTCAACTTCAGATATTATGTCACTTTAATAAGGTCTACACCCTAATCCAAGTTATTTTTTTTAAAAAAAAATCAACCATGCAGTGCCTAGGGCAAAGCCTTATAGCACTCTACTTGAGACCTCTCTCCAGATTGACGCAGAACCAGTAATGATCACTCAATGAGTATGGTTTACAGTAGTATTTTCCAGCTCACATTTTACCAGCTTGTCAAAAAGGATATCATGGGAAACTATGTCAAATGATTTGCAGAAATCACGATATACTATGTCCATGGCATTCCCATGGTCTACCAACTCTATCAAAAAGAAGGGGTAAATTTGGGCTGGCATAACTTATTAACAAAAACTAATTAAAGGGCAATCAGCTGTATCAGGGTCATCTCAACCTGATTTGCTGTTCAGCCAATTGATCACCTCTGGAATCTTTGGTATTTTATTGTGGAGTTATGGATAGTTGTTCCTAGCCTGAGCCTTATCTGTCTTTCGATGACCTGTAGACTAGGCATGCTTCTGGTTACTGTATCCTATAATACTTGTTTAGTTAGTACATTATATAAACTAAGATACTATAAGTCCCTTTTGGACTTTCCCATGAGGAAAAAATGGCTTTATACAGGCTGTCATCAGTTGCTATAAAATTAACAAAATATTGTTAATATTTAGGTCATGAGCTAACCAAACATACATACAGAAACAAATATTTGATTCTATACAATGGGGTGGGGGAGAAACCCCAAAATGCAAAACAAAACAAAACACCACCCTACAAATAATACATTTTTCATTATTAAAAACAAACAGTATTAAGGCAAAATGAAAACAACTAAATGGAGAAGAGGATTTTTTTTGGTTGGGTTTTTCTCCTGAAGTTCTGGACAATTATGGCTTAAAAGTTAGACAACTCTGTGTTATGCAGAGATTAATTGATTTAGATCTCCAGAATTTGAAAGCTGTAGCTGAAAAGTCCTCTTCTCCATCATCTTTATGTAATCCTCTAAAATATGGAATTCTTATTGCCTCTTATTTAAATACATTGACCGGTTCAAAATACAGGAGAACACTTTGATCCTCCTGATCCAGCAAGTAATACTCTCAGAGAGTCTGCTCGCTAGCTTCAGTGTTGCTCTCTGCACTGTTAAATGGATGATTCAATAAGATCCCGATTAACCAACGGCTGTGTCCATGTGGAATGGGTACTATGGAGTCTATTGATCATGTACTCCAGTACTGTAAACTGTATAAAGATTGCAGAGAGAAATTGGTTTTCCCCTTTATGAAGAACTCTCCCGGTACAACCTTCTGAACAGCTGGTGATGTTCTGTCTGAAGGATGATTCATCCTATCTCACTGAGAAGGTTGCTAGGTTCCATCTTATTTCAATGCCAGTCTTAAAATCCCTTCACTGGCTGTCAATTAGTTTCCAGGCAAAGTATAAAGTGTTGGTTATCACCTTTAAAGCCCTACATGGTTTGGGTCCAGGCTACCTGCGGGATTGCCTTCTCCCATACAATCCGCCCCGCACACTCAGGTCCTCTGGGAAGAATTTAATCCAGCCAACAAAAACAAGGCTGACAACTATTACCCAGAAGACCTTTTCTTCTGCCGCTCCCAGTTTGTAGAATGGCTTGTCGGGAGAGATTCGTCAACTTAGCAGTCTTCCAGAATTTAAGAAAGCCATAAAGACTGATCTTTTCCGGCAGGCCTACCCAGTTGAATTTTAAGATGCCTTTTTTAATGGTGTGCTGCTTTTAACGATGCACTGGTTTTAAACATTTGAATTAGTTGTATGTATTTTATGGTGTTTTTATTAGCGTTGTACCCCGCCTTGATCCAGAGGGAGAGGCGGGTAACAAATAAATTATTATTATTATTATTATTATTATTATTATTATTAGGTGGAAATTATTTTCAAATTTCACTGGTTTTATTTAATTACTCCTATTTGTATCTTTGTTTGTAAAAAAATCTGTATTGGTCTGTGACAGTAATAAACAATTCAGTTCAACCAGTACCCCTTAATGATTATGCAGACGTTCTGTAAATGTAGAAGTTGCTTCTGATTATTTATACTTGCAGTACAAACTTTGATACATTTGTTTATGTACAATTATGTATCTAAGTGAGTATAGGATTGCAGCCTTAGCCACCTTTAGTATTTAGCCTCTACAGAAAACTAGGATGTAAATGCATTAATGGTTTGAGGATGAGGGTTTTAATGGAATTGTTTTAATGTGGGTTGAGGGTTTTAATGGAATTGTTTTATATGTTATTGTAAAGCACCTTGATGCCAGAAATGGTGAGGCGGCGCTATAAAAATGCTTTAAATAATAAATAAATAATAATAAAAATTTAAATAATAACTAAACAAAATTAAAAGTGCTTAGTTTTGGTGGGATAGCATTTAAGAGTAAGGACGCTAATTAGGCAATATAATATGATGAATAGAAACAATTTAAATCTCAACCCGGCCCAGATATAGTGCCAGTGTAGTTAGAGTGTTGGACTAAGACTCATGAGATCTGGGTTCTAGTTCCCATGCACCCATGAAGCTCACTGACTTTAACTCTAACCAACCTCACAGGATTGTTGTGAGGATAAAAACAAAGAAGAAGACGACCATATAAGCCACCTTGGGTTCCTTGCACGTGGGAAAAAAGGAGGGATCTAAATGTCATAATAAATTAATTAATAAATGTATCTCCTATTCTAGGAATCAGATTACTGAAATCAGGCATACACACAAATGAAGGTTGATAAATTAATGCATCAGTTGAATTGTTTATGATAGTTACTAATATTTTAGTTGTTTTATGGGCTCATAGTACTTTATTGATAATTGATTTTAGCAGTTTTAAATTGTTTCAAATTCGTGTATTTTAAAATTTTGTTGTAAGTTGCCTTAAGTCTTTAATTTTTAAGAAATGCATCTAAAAATTTAAATACTACTACTATTACTATTCATATTACTACTAATAATCATAATTATCATGGACATTTCTCCCTCAACATATGCCTCAGAGAAGACTCATATTAGGAAGACTCTCTGAGAGTATTACTTGCTGGATCAGGATGATCAAAGTATAGTTAATAATTTGCAAACCTGTTCTTTGACTCTTTAGGTTGACTTAACAAGGAAGATTTTTTTTAATCAACGCTTATTCACAATAAGAGAAGAAAACCCTGTTAAAATAAGATGCTTAATTGTTTTGTCTACCTACCAGTTCTTCCTTTGATTGTCTTTGTTGGGAATACTCCTGTTTGTGTAAGTATATTTATTTAAATGACTAATTCAAAAAGGGTTGATAAAATCATCATAAACTGAGCATTATACCAGAAATTAAGGAATGTATTTAGCTTGACATTGTATTAATTTAATCTGAACATTATTGGAAATACATATTTCAGCCAATCCACTAAAAGCATGGAAATAAAGAGTCTATTTGAAAGGGGACTGGGCATTTTAACAATGAAAAATTAGTTCTGCTTTAGCCATTTTACTTCCTGTCCCTTCCATAACTCCCATTCTTTCTCCCCCAAACTGGAAAAAAAATACCTTTATCCATGAATGCTACCTATGTTCATTTAATTCACTTCTTGTAAGCAAGTTGTGGAAGGATGTACCTTTTTTTCAAGGAAAATGTTGATCAAGTAACTTAATCCTAGCTGGAATCCAAAGTTCATGGAAATACTGTCAAAGAAAATGGAATATAAATTTTTCTCACTGAAAATGCATTAATGTTGCTAAAAGCAAAGCAGTCTGCTGTCACCAAGAAAGAACCCAATAGAGTATGCAGCAGGATAGTTTTTAATAAAACATGTTTTTCCCCCATAGTAATTAATAGGAACTTCTTGGAATAAATTATAGGGAGTAAATTGTTGTGATCATTCCACTGCTGGTTTTGGCCACAATGTTTCAGTCCAAAGGAAATTGCCAGTGTAATACAGATACTCAAACTTTTAGACATATGTTTGTAATGGAACTATATGAAGATAGAAACTTCATAGAAAATACATGGAGAAACTTAGACAGAAACTACTTGGAGAAAATTAGGATGACTTTTTTTTTTTACCCATATTTATCATGTCAGAAACTGGGCGGGATCAGGGAAAGGGGCATTCTATTATACTTATATAGACACAGATGAAACATTTGTACTTTCAGTGAATTCTGGTAACAATCACCATGGGGATGGCACAGAAAATGGGAGAGAGAGGAGGGCTGTGTTTGGACAACACAATAGTCAATGGTGGGTTAATAGTCAACTCCACGGTTGATTATCGAGGGGGTACTCCCCACACAACATGATTATAATCAACCATGGTGTAGATTAAGGCCAGCGTCAAGTTGACTACTGCCTCTCTCTCCCCCCCAATCTTCTTACTGGTATCCCACCAGCCATTGCTAGTTCTGCTGCCTAGACTAGAGTGGCAGCCGCCACTTTGGTCACTCTTGCCAGGGGACTCTGTAGTTGCCGAAAATAACCAACTGTATGCAACAAAATAGCCAATGATGCCCAACACATGACATGATAACCAATGGTTGTTCAAATAATCAGCTCTGCACAGCTGAGTAACCAACCATGGTGAATAACCAATTGTGGTGTGAAAAAGTTCTGACAGCCAATAACCCGCCATTGATGATTTAACCCATTGTTGACTATTTAACCCACTGTTGGTTATTGTGTCATCTGAACCCAGTCAGAGAGAGAATCTCTGATGTCCACTTGGCTCAACAGAACATGTTCATTTGGAGATGGGCTTTCACATTGTGAACCTTCACACCCACATGCTTCATTCCTGCTGGTTGCTAATGGGAGTGTGAAGGCACACAGTACTGCAGCTGAGGTCCACCCATAAGTATTTTTAAATATTATGGGATGTGGTGGCAGTTCTGGATTAGATGAGGACAATCAAACCAAGTTTAATATATACAAGATGGAGGTATCATTGGTTGTACAGTATGGTCTGTACAGGATTGTATCCCCCACCCCCAGCTGTGGGCTTATAGCTTGGTATCCAAGGTCAGTTCCTCATACTGGGGTCTGAACACTCTGAGACCGAAGTGAGGGCAGAGCACTGCAGAATGGTGCAAGGTGTCTGAGGTAAGTCAGTCTGCTTAACAGGTGTCTCAGATATGCTGGCGGCTTTTTGTAGGGTTCCAAACCTCTTCCTCAGATAAGCTTCTGGGTCCAGATCAGACTGAGGCCTTAGCTAGACCTAAGGTTTATCCCAGGATCATCTCGGGGTCATCCCTGCCTGCTCCTGGGATATCCTGTGTGTCATTTACATGAACAGGAATGGCCCTGGGACAATCCCAGGATAAACCTTAGGTATAGCTAAGGCCTCACTCCTGACACTTTGGGATACTCTTGCATCTGACCTGCTCCTGGTAACAGCAGTGGACAGTGGTGCCCTTTCCTGAAAAATCTGCTCCAGGCCCAAGTTATTCATGCTGTAGTCTACAAGGGGCTGTCTAAACATCTTCTTTGCCCCCACAGTGGCTGTGAAATGGATACAGCCACTGACTCACAACCACCACAGGACTTTCCCCCCAAGCTGCAGCATAAAAGAGTTGAGGACTTGTGCTGGCGTTTCCCTTGGAAGCGAGGTCACCATGGTCCTTCCCCCTTTAACTTCTCCCTTCTTATGCTCATGCAGCCAAGACTGTTGTGTGTGAGTACACAGATGAGTGCATATTTGAGAAGGGTTGTGTTTGGGTGTGTTCACTTGCATGTGTATGTGCAGTCATGTGCACACATGTGTGCAGCTCCTGATCCACCACCCATTGCCATATGCAGCATTCGAGATCAAAGAGGTTGTCTATTTCTGCTCTTGGCAGTGTCAGGTTAGATTACTGTAATAATTTCTACATGGGGCTGCCACTGAAGACAGTCCAGAAGCTTCAATTGGTTCGTAATGAGGCTGCTAGGGTTTCACCAGCTTGGCTCTGATCATAGAGGAGAGCTGGGCATGGAGAAAAATGCTAATAGCTACAGAGTGGGCCTGTTCAGACAATACACTAAGCCATGGTTAGACCACTAACTCTTTCACAGCAAAGGGTTAGTGAGCATGGTTATATAGCCACCATGGTTGGGAATGGTTCACACAGCTAAACCATAATGTTTAGCTCAAAATGCTTAACCACTATGGCTTAGCCTGTTGTCTCAACAGGGTCAATGCAACATTAGTCATGGGAAGTTTTGTTTCTCTGCCTTGCATACTCCTATTTATGTACAGAGTAACAGTCGGGGAGAAGCTAGTTAGGTTCAGATTTTAATACAAACTGACCTAATTTGAACTTCCCAAATTAATATGCAAACCATATTGCAAAGTGTCTTAAGTTTTCACACTTCTCTGAATTTTGCAATGCAGTTCTCCAATCAAAAAATGTGTTAAAAATTAGGGGATGTTACATTTACAAAAAAGAATGCATCCATTAGGGAAAATGCCATATGAAGGGAACATACTAGGGGAAATCACTCATGTAAATTAGGGGAAATGCATATGAATTTTCATATGTATGAAAATGCACATGAAAATACGTGTGAAGTTTTGTGCAGAGTTGGGGAGGGGTTGTGCACACATTTGATCATAGCCAGAAGTCTGAGAAGCATGGGTGTGGGAGGGTGGGGTTTAGCCGCCCAGAAAGCTTTGGCTATGGGGCAGTATACAAATGCAATAAAATAAAAATAAAATAAATTCACAAGCCAATAAGGAGGTTGGGCTTGCAAAAGGGTGAAATCAAAACAGACAGATTCGTCCAAACTGCACGTTTTCTCTGTGAATGGGGCAAACACACATATTTTACATAAATTGATGCCATACATCTAGTTTGGCCCATCCTTATACGATTCCGAGCAGATCGACGTATGAAGTAGTTACACACAGTGATGAAATGGGTTTGCTCTTTACTATTTGCATTATCTACCAAGCATCTGTTCTGTGCATGCAAGAAAACGTCTTCGCTCCTGTTGCATTGTAACCTATTAGTCTCTAGAGGCGAAGAGCAAGTTGCCAATTCAGCATAGTTCACTGATCAAGGGGACCCGAGCTACTTTTTTTTACAGGATGGGCCTGGGCCTGCCTGAAGCTACAGGATTGCAAAATGTCTTAGCTAGATGCATTAGCAAATGTTGCACTGATCTCTTATAGAGGGAAAAAAATCTTTCTGACCCCTGAAGGCAATCAGCATATGCCCTGAAGCATGAGAGTTCCCTTACAGCTAAAGAGTCTTAATGGGTTTCCATAAGCTTTAAGTCGAGCTGCATAACCTGCATTCTCAGCACAGATAGCAAAATGTTTGATGATGCAAAAATCTTGTGTCAGACTCATCAGAGAACCTGCCTTTACAACCCCAACTGAACAGGCTTTGCTGTCCCTGTCTCCAAATGAAATCTGTCCTGGAGAAGAGCCCAAGTGCACAAGCTCAGCTGAAATGGTGCAATCTAAAATGTTATACAGTCTCACTGTAAAACAAGATGAAATGGTGTTACTTTTGGATGAGGTGAGAGAGACAGAATCTCAGACCCAGCGGCACTATTACTCATAGTTTTTTAAAAAAACATTTCACCCTACTTCAGACGTGTGTGTGTGTGTGTGTGTGTGTGTATGTATGTATGTGTATATATATATATATATATATATATATATATATATATATATATATATATTCTACTGATTCTTTGAGGGGTAGGGGAAGCCTCAGAGTGGCAGCGCTAATCAGGAAAAAGGAAGCTCTGAGACACTCAGAGTGGCTCAAGAATAAGAACTGTGAGTGATGAGCATTATGGCAACTCTGCCAGGTTTAGCCTTGTCATGTAGCAGGGTGAAGCTAACCTGCTTTTAGGCAGCAGCATTGTGGTAGTGGTGCTGGGGAATAGAAAAATAGGTGTCGGAACGGTGTAATGAAAAGATTGAAATGTTGGCCCTAGTGCAGGGGTGGAGAACCTCAGGCCCAGGGGCCATATTGGCCCTCCTGGGGTCCTAGTTGGGGTCCCCAAACAGCCTTGCCTGTCTCCCCCAACCACAGATTGTTTGGTGGTTTTCTGGATTTTAAGCAGTCCCCTCCTTTCTAAAAAGTTGAAGTGCCTCTCTTAAGGGTTAGTAAGTGCCAGTAAGAGCTTTATTCTACACAATATGCCCATATTTTATTTATTTGCATTTTAGCCTTTGGTCCCACCAGGCCCGGTGCTGCCATAGAGGCAACTCAGGCAGCCGCCTAGAGCACCAAGCAAACAAGGGCGCCGAACAGCGTACCCGGAAGTTGCTCTCCTAGAGCGGCTTCTGGGTGTGCTGTTCCAGAGCCACTGCCCCAGCCTCCGCCCAGCCCCAGCATCCTGGCTCCTTCGAAGCCAGGATGCTGGGGTTGGAGGCGGGGGCTTCAGTACTTCCAGGCGTGCCGCTTCATTTTTTTTCTTTTTTTAACCAGCTGACCGGCCCGCGGGGGGGAGCAGCAGGGGCAGCCAGGCAGGGGGCTCCTCACGTCCCGGAGGTGGCGGCTGTGAGGGGGACGGTGGGCCGGCCTGTGGCGGCGGCGGCCCCACCCTGCGTCGTCGTCGCCACCGCCTCGCCTCGCCCCGGCCTGGCTCTTGCCCGCGACATGCTCTGGCTCCGCGACCCAGGCATGCTGCTTCAAAGCCTCTGCCCCAGCCCCCAACCCCAGCGTCCTGGCTTCAAAGCCGGGAGTGGGAGGGAGTGGGCAGGCGAGTGAGGGGGCGGTGAGTGAGTGAGTGAGCGAGCGGGGCGGCGGCTTCAGAACATGCCTGCCTAGGGCGCAATATAGTCTGGCACTGGCCCTGGGTCCCACACACCACTGGAATGTGGCCCCTGAGAGATTATCTGAAATTAAATTTTGCCCTCAAGGTGAAAAAGGTTCCCCACTCCTGCCAGAGTAGGAAAGGGAGGGGCAGCACTCTTTGGCGTCCATTTAGGCAGCAAAATTTCTTGGACCGCCACTGAGTTCTATTTTGTATCCTTGCTTCCTGCACCCCCTATAGTCTCAATATGGGGTGGCCCAAGACATTTTGCTGTTTGTGGCAACGGGCATGATTCTGTCCCTGCCTATGTCATGTACAGAAGTTGGCTGTACTGGCCGTTGAAACATACCTCAACACTTACAATTGGATAGTGTTCTCCACCACACTTGAGGCAGCAGACTAGTTTAGGGGCCCCAGGACAGGCTGTGCAGGAACAACCGGGGAGCTCAGGAGGGACAACCAGGTCGCTGCCACTGCTCATGTCCTACTTGTGGGCTTCCTGTAGGCATCTGGTTGGCCATTCTGTGCACAGAATGCTGCACTAGATAGACCCCTGGCCTGAACCCGCATGGCTCTTCTTATGCCCTCCCCAGTATCTGCCACCTAATGGTAAGGCCTGCACTGTTCAGGACCAGGGGGACTCCTTCTCTTCCTGTCCTTTTATCATCAAGACCAAGAGCGTTAGGAGGAGAAATGTTAGTCTGATTAAGTTGGGCTCTTCTTACATGGCTCCCTTCTTGGTTTAAATTGCCTTTTTTCATTCCAGAAAATATTCATATTCACCTTTAAGGCTGCAATCTTATGCATGTTTTGACAGAAAAGAACAGTTCCCAGCACGCCCCAGCCACCATGGCTGGCTGAAGGGATGCTGGAACTTATAGGACATTTTTCTATTGAAACATGCATAAGATTGTACACTAAATCTCTTAATACAGCAGGAGATAATCAGTTACAACTTCTTCTGGTCATTCCCTCGCCAACCATGTTGTTTACTCCTTGCTGTGTGATATACCTGGGGCCATGATCCAATTTCAGCAGGTTGGGGAGGGGTGAAGGGGATAGAACTGGCAGAGGAAGCCACACATGCCTTATCTCCAGCCACAGCAAAGGATTTAAAGCTATATGAAGGTTCTCAGGCTTTGAATCCAGCAACTCTAGGCATGTGAAATTTCTGCAAAGCTGCCTCAGTCAGGGAAAATAAGTCCATCAATGGAACATTTTGTTCACTGTAGCTCTGTAGATTTTTGGTGAGTTTTGTTTCATTGATTGCATACTTGTATATAGGGTTGCCTCCCCCTCCCCCGCACCAGTCTTAACCAGCAGCCTGACACACACAGATCACTCAGGTAAAACATTGTCCTTTACTTGTTTTCTTGCCAAGAACAATTTCACATGCTCTATTTCTATGCAACAGGCCAGTAATAAACTGAATGTTAAGAAGCAGTTAAAATAAGTGGTAATTCTATTTGGGTGGAGACAGGATCATCAAAAAATAAGTAGGGTTTACTTCCAAAGAGATATATATAGTATTAGATTGCCATTTCAAGTTGCTTTCAATCCCCCAATGTTTTACAACTTCTTCGATGTTGTTGTAGTAACAATAATCTGAAGGAAGTCTGTCCATTTTGCTGTGTGAAGAAATGTATGCAATGGTAGTGCCATGTATGTAATGGTAATTCTCTAAATATTCTGTCTGGCTATTATATAGCTGAGTAGGCTTGATACCTAGTGTTGTTACTGTGTTGAAGACTTATTTTAGTAGTAGCTGCTTGGTGACATTCTAAAGGGGAAGAGAGAGGCAGAGTGATGACTGCTTTTCATAATTTTAGATGAGATAAATTTGTTTTTGATTGGCTGGGGGTGGGGGTCTAACTAGGTAGAAAGGAGCAGTCCAGTCAGGGGTTCAGGGTAGGGGTGTGCACGGACCCCCCGCTCCGCTTCACTTGCAGATCCGCGATTTTCGGAGCGGGCTGCTTCGACCCGCCCCCGCTCCGCCCACTTCCGCTCCGCTCCGCTCGGAGCTCCGGATCCGGATCGGAGCTCCGTTTTTCCCCCCATAGGGTTGCATTGAAAGCTAAAAAAATTATACAACTTTTTTTCTGATCAAGTTAGAAACCTCACGTTTGGCACCATGACACCTCATGGGGGTATACACACGCACGCCAAGTTTCAAGGGAATCCCATCATCCCCTGATTTTTGGGGAATTTTTGAAAATCAGGCACCCCATTCAGACCCCTTGGGATAGCTCCGTCAATTTGCATGTTAGAAAATTCAAACTTGGCACCATGAAAGCTTATCCATGTGTCCACATGGACGCCCAGACTCAAGGCAATCCCATCATCCCCTGATTTTTGGCGCGGCTTAACTCACCCCAAATTGTCCCATTCTACAACTACGTCAATTTGCACGTTAGAAACCTATCCTTTGGTCCCATGACAGCTTACCCATGTGTCCCCATGGACGCCAAGTTTCAAGGCAATCCCATCATCCCCTGATTTTTGGGGAATTTTTGAAAATCGGGCACCCCATTCACACCCCTTTACATAGCTCCGTCAATTTGCACGTTAGAAACCTCAAACTCGCCACCATGAAAGCTTATCCAGGGATACATACGCATGCCGAGACTCAAGGCAGTCCCATCATCCCCTGATTTTTGGGGAATTTATGAAAATCCAACACCCCTTTCCATAGCTCCGTCAATTTTGCACGTTAAAAAAAACCCACAAACTCACCACCATGAAAGCTTATCCAGGGATACATACGCACGCCGAGACTCAAGGCAGTCCCATCATCCCCTGTTTTTTGGCGGGGCTTAAACCTGCAAAATTTGGAACTTCCAAAACTCCAAGTGAGCGCAGGAAGGACTTCTCCCCTGAGTCAAAGCCACACACACACACACAACATCCCTGCGAGTTGGGCAGGGGAGGAGGGAGGGAAGGCAGGCAGGCATGCAGCTGGCATTTCTGGGGGCATAAGGAAGTGAGCCAAGGATAAGCCAGTAATGCATATAAAATGGAATAAATAAACAAATAAATAAACGAAGGAGGGGTGGAATTAAAAGCAGCAGTGTTGCTGAATAAACAGCAAGAAGAACTTTTTAAAAAGGCTATATCTGTCTTTTACCAGCAATAGGGGGACGTGCCCGGGGGAGAGGGAAGCAGCTGCCAGTTCAGCTCAAGAAAGCCATTGCTTCACCAACAGCTCTAAGAAGTAAACGCTCACTTCAACTCATAATAGGCATCGCTCCACCACTAAGAGAGAAGTAGAACGCTCACTTCGACTCATGATAGGCATTGCTCCACCAAGTTACTCTCTTTGGAAGGCTCTGATGGCCTTCCAGTACAGGAGAGAGTGGGGGCACGTCCACGATGAGATGCCCTAGGGGAGCTCATCCCCTTGCACCACATCTTTTCAGTTGTTCCCCAAAGTTAGGGTGGGTAGCAGTGCTGTGTTTCTATCTCTTATTATTGGCTTAGTATATGATTTCAAGTTGTGTTTGTGCATTTGGTGGGGCTACTGTGTTAAAAAACACTGGGAAAAGTCCGTTCAGATTAAGAAAGAGAAGTTTCCCAGAATCCCAAGTTACCCGTTTTGCCTATGCCCTCCTCTAACTTTGGGATCATGTGATCATGACCGGGAGCTGACTCTGCCCCTCAGCCCTTTGAAAAAGGTATTTTTCCCGCCGATTTTTAAAAAAATTCTAGCGCGCGACCCGCACCACGCAGAGGTGAGAGTAGTCTCAAAATGACCCCCATCCACGACTCTCTGTGCACAAGAATTTTCAGAACGATAGCTTAAAAATCAACCTAGTTATCCCCGATTGTTTTCCTCAATGCAATCTTATGGGCGAAAAGCGCCATTTGACCCGCGCTGTCCATTTGTTTACCCGATTTTTAAAAAATTCTAGCACGCGACCCACACGACGCAGAGAGGTGAGAGTAGTCTCAAAATGACCCCCATCCACGACTCTCTGAGCACAACAATTTTCAGAACGATAGCTTCAAAAACAACCCAGTTATCCGCGATTATTTCCCGCAATGCAATCCTATGGGCGAAATGTTTTCAAGATGGCGATCGGAGCGGTCCACCTGAAATAGGAGCTCCGAAAAATGGTCGCTTCTCTTCGCCTTGCTTCTAGGGGTCCGCGGTCCGCTTCTACTCTGCCTCTGGGTAAGGCGGAGCAGGCCAATTCGCTACTGTTTCTCCGCTCCTAATCGGAGCGGAGCACATGCCTAGTTCAGGGAGTCAGCTGTTAGTCACACAGAACATCTGCTAGTTGGTAGGTGGTGTTATAGAAGGACTAGGAGAAAGATGAGACAGACTCAGTATTAAGCTGTTTTTTCTCTTTAGGATAACCCTACCTGACCGATAAAGATCAGGAATAGGGAGCAGGTGTCTGAGTTGTACCAGGAGGCTGTCCTAAGCACTTGCCAGTAAAAGGAGGTATTAAAACCATGATAAATGGTCTAAGTAACCAGAAATACAACAGAAGGAGCTTTTGGAGTCAGAGGAGGTCTATACCCAAGAGCTGGACCTGGTTCTGAGTGTATTTGGTAGGGTTGAAGTTTAGGGAATTTGGCCTGAGGTAAAAGAAGTAGTTAAGAGGCTTGTAGTAGCAACAGTGTTTCTTGAGTAATCCCAAAGTAAATATTAGTATTCCTTTATGTACAAAAGATCTCTTTAATAAACCAACTTGTTCAATAGTTCATCTTGTCTCTAGAGGTAGTGCCCATCTCACGACTTCATATCTACTAGGAACTTTTAAAGTATTCTAAGAGAATTGGTGGCAGTGGAAAAGGATCAGATTGTGGAACTCTGAGTTATAGTGGCAGGCAGCTCCTTAGGCCCTGAAATATAAACATTCGTTAAAGAAAAATAAGAAAGCCATAGGTGGGATTGCCCAGAGTACGAGTGGTTTCCCCCTAGGTGGTGGCAGTGCTTGAGAGAAAATCCCTCACAGGCTGCTGATCCACTTCCCTTTTTTGGTACAAAGTGCAAATTGGTTCTTATTTATTTATTTACATTTATATACCGCTCAATTATCTAACAGATTCCAGAGCAGTGAACATAGATATAAACAGTAAAATATTTCTGGTACTTAGTTCTGTTAGGACAAAAGCACCTGTGATTTCAACTAGACCAAATGAAGACACAATTATACATCACTGTCATCCAGTGAAAAATACTTAAGGAAGCAGTAATAAAAATCCAAGAAGTCAACAATATCAGCCATGAAATCTAAGCAGTAGAAATCTAAGCAGTAGAAATCTAAGCAGTAATAAAATAGAAGACGTTACCAAAGAGATTTCATTGTAAGTGCTCCAGAAACTAAAGAGATTTCATTGTAAGTGCTCCAGAAAAGCAAAGGGCAACAAAATTAAACAATGTTAAAAATGTTAAAGGAAGGTGCTTCTAAACTACAATATTGACTAAATGATTACGGATTTGTAATAAGATGTTACTGCCTGTGAGGGTCTCAGATTTAGCTACAAGTTAGCTGTTTTGACCTGTATCTTTCAATCAAAAACACTATACTAGGGGAATATTACATCTCTGAATGCCAAAGCATTTAGATTTTCATTTAGGTTAAATATGCATCCTTTCCCACCACCACCACCCCCGCAAGCTTCATCGTATTGCTCTTATCTATATGCTCAAATCCAGTAGGTGGCAAAGTTGGACATTTATCAGGGCAGTAAGACAGCTTTCTCTAACCTGATGCCCTCCAGATGTGTTGGCTTAGAATGATGGGAATTGTCACCCCACATATTTGGAGGACACCAAATTGGGGTAGACTGCATTAAGACAACCAAAAATGCTCTATCCCAACATCCCTGCCATAAAGTCACTGTGCATTCAGGGCTCGAAAAGGTCAGGCATAACACGACATAATTCTGTTCCAGTTTGGGAGATGGGCCCCAATTATTGCCTTGGAAAATTTTCAGAAATGAAAGACAGCATAGAGATATATTGTCTGAATGAATGAAACAGCTCCAAAATACTGGAGCCAGCACAGCTGCTCTAGCTATTATTATATTTCTCTATCTGCATCCTTCAGATAAAAATACATCAAACTTTCAGGTTTTAAAGAGGATATAAAACTGTAATGTTTTGCCTCTTTTAGCTCAAGAGCACTGTGATTTAGAATAAATACACACACACACACAATAAATTTATCAGGTTAAACTAAGAAGACTTCAAATTGTGACGTTTTGAATTTCAGCCTTTTTCAAATGAAAGTTCAAGATATTCAATACTATCTTCAGGCTCACAAGTTTTACACAAACCCTTTTAAAAAACAGTCTCTTCTTGTGATTTCGAACTATGGATTTTGGTTGTTAATTCCTGTAAAATACCTCTAGCTTCAAAATAAAAGTTGCCTCTACTCTTTACAGAATTTTTAGCATTTTAGTACCTGGATAACACGAAGCTTCTATCCATACTGGAGAGGAAAAACAATCGGGTGTTTGGAAATAAATAAATACCATATATACTTTTCACTTTCTTTGAAAGGCAAGCCCTCCCTCTTCTGGCTATGTAGAATATAACAGGCCGAAGAATGGACAAGAAATGTTTTTAAAATACTTCATTTTAAATTGTGAGAAAGAAAAAGAGCACAGAATCATGAACATGGAGGAGAAGACCTCAAGGATAATGTAACTCTCCATCACACCAGGGGTTAACACACTCCCTACCTTTGCTTCTCAGCCAGTGTTTTCGTTCCTCTTTCAATAGAGGAAGTATACAACGAGCACGAGGCCCATTGAGTCCGCTGTTCTAATGGCGCTGCTTCTCCTGCACACAGCAGGAGAGAGCAGCAATTCCGAGTTTAATAAAACATCGCTTAGTGAGATGGCACAAGGAAGGCCAGAAGGGTGGAAGGGGTGCGGGAGGCAGACAACATCATGTGAGGGACCTGAGCAAACTCTGTGAGTGCCCAGTAACGAGCGTGCAATAAAATGCTCATTGGATGGAGCTCTTAGTCCAATCTTCAATGATGGCAACATTCCCTAGGTATACATATTTTAAACATATGGGACCTGCAACAAAATGTGGAGTGGTCTTGCTATGTCATCCTTCCAGGATGCTCCACTCCATTCCCAGTCTCCCCCAGTTTTCTGTTTCTATTGTGCTCTGTCCTCTTGTGCTCTGTTTTTGAGGGTTCCCCCCCACAACTCTGCTAAATTCTTTTTGAACTTCTGTGAACCTTGGAGTTTCCTCAGGCCTGCTGATATCTTCCACTTTTGTGTGGTGGATGGTGTTCTTTTGGCTACAGAAGGCCCTTGGAGAATTAATTTCTCTATTCATCTATAGGCTTTCCAGGAAAGACAGAGCATTTCAGAGTTCCTCCCCCAGCTCTCTATGTCCACAGAAACTCTCCATCAATCAAAACATATGTTTAGTTTCTGAATTGATATGAGGAAAGTGGTATATAAATGGTTGTACATAAATATTTTATCTATTTATTTATTTTATTGCATTTATATACCGTCCCATAGCCAAAGCTCTCTGAGTGGTTTACAAAGATTAAAAGACTGGACATTAAAAATCAATATACAAAATTTAAAAACAAAAATATAAAAGATAACATTTTAAACCATTTTTAAATATGCAATTATCTCACTGAAAAGTGCAAATGCATTTTACTTTACAATATATCAAACACATTTGCTTTTGGATAATTCAAGCTAGATTTTCAAAATGGGGGCTGTTTTATTAAATTGGTTTCCGAGTCTGTCCGTAAGTCTGACTTACTTTATGTAGAATAATTTTTTTTTTTGTTCCTCATGCAGCTTTCTGGTATCCTGTCATCATGGTTTAACCTACAAACTGGTAATCAATACATATTCTTTTCCTTTGTGGCAAGTACTTCATAATATGTACACTATTGTGTAAGGACACTATAATATGACTGAGCATATTAAGTGTATAAGCATCTTAAGTGCTTAAGTGTATAGGCTTGATTTTAAACAAATGAATAACTCCGCTGATTCAGTGGAATGATTTGTGGTGAAACATGAAAACCTTGCACTTTTTGTGGTGGTGTGGGAAATTAAGGCTGCAGTTCCATATACCCTTACCTAGGAATAAGTCCCATTGGCTTCTCTGAGTAGAAATATATAGGATTGCACTGGAAATTATCTTATGGTGACTTGATAAGACTGGCATGCAGTTAACATGTTTATTGCTTATAATGAGAAGAGATCTCCTATATCAGAATGGTTTAATAGAATTTTATAGAAGATTTAAGAATAATTATATGTAATATAATTATATGTAATTACATGTAATATCGATTCCTTCAAAATTATAGCTCCACTGCAGTGTGTAAACAAACTCTCTAAAGCAGCCTTTCCCAAGCTCGGGTCCCCAGATGTGGTTGGACTACAACAATGGTTGGGGTTGCTTGGAGTTGTATTCTACCATTTAGGGGCCCAAGATGGTAAAGACTGGTCTAAACCAAGTGTATGCAGTTTGGATTAGTGATCTCACCAAAACTTGAAACTAATCGGTTCATAAGACAAATTTAGTAGGTTCTTAATTCTTGAATGTCTAGAAAGCCCTGACTTCAATTCAACAAACATTAAAGTTTTATAATTCAAATTGAGATTAATGACAAATTGAGATGTATTTCAATTAATTTTATATTTTCTGCACATCTGCAATTTGCACATTGTCATGACTATGCAGACAAACTTTGAGCATGCTTAATTGTTTGTTGCTGTAACCCTTTTGTTTCTTAAAGAAATAAAGTAATCCCATTTTATAATACATACATAGAATGATTTTACTTCATCTTCTTAGGATGCAAATCCGATATATATTTAAACAAAAACATGCTAACCTGGGGGATGCTGTGAATTGTAGGACTTATTTCTGTCTAAAAATTTATAGGACTGTGTTGTTAGGGCACAATCCTATGCATATTTAGACTGAAAGCTTCATCCCACGTCCCTGCTTCCCTTGGATTATTCCCGTAGCACTAAGATTTCGCGGTTGTTGTTGTTTTTCCTACTGGGTGACAGTGATCCTTTACATACCAGGAAGTGAGTTTAAGGGGGGAAATGTAAAAAATCATAAAAAATCAATGGATGAACCAATTCAATTCAAATTTGGTATGCTTAAAGCTCTCCCTAATATCTATTACTGTGCCAATTTTGGTGTCTTTATCTTTAAAGCTTACACAGATGTAAGCATTTCTTTAAAATCCTGCTCCTGCGCCTCAGCAGCGGCTCGGAAGATACGCTCAAAAAGTAGGGGCTAAATATGGCAAATCTTTTTGCTTTATTGCACAATTAAGGCAGGATGCATGGGAGTACTTCCATGCATCCACAATCAAAGCAGATTATAAGGTGGAAAACTTCTGAGTCCTTTGCATGCAATTCACAGTGATTGCACAGTATAACGCTGGTGTGATAAAGCTCTGAAAAAAGTCTTACAGCTCCCAGCATTCTCCAGCCACCAAGTTAAGAAAATAGGGAATGGCTGGGGAATGCTGGGAGTTGTAGAATTTTGTTCCATGTAAACATGAATTTGTGCCTTTAGTTGCTCTTTGCCAAAAGACTCAATCAGTTCAAATGTTTGGATCTGAAAGTATACACAAACAATCATGATAGGCATTTTTGTTGCTGCTTCTGCTTGTTCTGCTTCCACAGCCTCTGTTGATCTACCATGTTGATCTGCTATCGTAAACAAAGCACATGCGATAATAGCCCATCAGAGGAGGAATGCATTGTGATGCAAGACATCCTGATGCACAGGGCAGAAAGGGACACCAGGTTATACGTGCTTTAGTGTTACATGCAGGCAGAAATCTGAAGATGCTTCAAAATTTCATTATAACAGAGAACTGTCACCTGAGTTTATAATGTTGGATTTGTAACTCAATGAGCAAGAATTACGGTGGGGCAGTTCAGCCATCACTAGTTGGAATATTATTAACTACAACACACTTACCTGACATACTTAGGGTCCATAGGGGCATATGCATCTTATAAACATGGATTTTCTAAACATCAACAGGGATATATTGATGTACTTCTTTTGGCAGATTTTAAGAAAGAGACAAATCACCAAGAAAGAATAGTAAGCCTATGAAGAAAATTAATCTTGGGAAAGGAATATAAGAACAATAGATTATGTGGAAAGAAACAATGCAATGTTAAGAAAATGCCAACATGATGAAATATTTGTCATCACTACAGAAAGAGGAATAATTTTTCACAAGTTTCTGAGAATAGAACTCTGAGGTATAAAACAGCCAAACCGGTGCTTGGATATTGGACAAGACCAGATAGCAGAGAAATCTGAACTCAGAAAAGTAGACATGAACCAAAAACAAGGGGAAGAATTAAGGGATGCCAATACTATCGCAGAGGAAAGTGACAACATAATTAACTAGGCTGAAACTTTATTAAATAGAATAAATTAACATAAGCACAACAACCATGACCAAAGTGGAGGAAAGATTCCAAATCTCAATCAACAATGCCAAAATGTCCTCCTGACAACCTTGGCTCAAGCTTAAATCACCTAAGTAGCTGTAAGCCCTATACTGTTGTATAGGAAAAAGACCTGCAGGTTCCCCTGTGTATCTTCACCAATCCAGGCAGCACCCGCTTCACAGGCATTGACCAGTTGTGTAATGTTTGCTAGCCCTTAGCTATATAGATATGATATTCCAAGCTTTCCACTTTCACACTGGCCCACCTGCCAATGATTGTGATAACATACAATGAATGATAAATCAATTGAGCTACATACTCTTGATGACAAAGGAATTACCCCAACGAAGGCAGAAAACGTCCCCACTCAGGAAGAGCATTCCCAGTCTCCATAAAGCTATGGTCTAGGGTGATCCTAATGCCCAGCATGTAGGTAGGGATGTTATACTGCCTGCCTCCACCCAAATATCCCTAGCAAAAGCCCCAATCTGGATCTACCCTCCATGTTAGGGTCCCAATCTAGATTGCCTCCTCCTGCATGTACTCTAGAGTTGTTGTTGTTTTAAAATAAAGATACAGATTTAAAGTCATGCCTGTTTTGGCCCTGAGTAGTATTTGAGTCAGATCTCCCATCTTCTAATCCAACACCCTAACCATAGCACCACTCACATATACTACTAACAACTAAAGTGAAAGATTTGGAAGGATTTTATATCAGTACATATTATCAAGGCTGGTGAAGTGCTACTTGAACATTTTAGAACATAAAATGGGATTGTATTTTTTTTAGTAAGTAGTGAGTCAATGTTAGTGGCAAGAACACTAGACTTATTGGGGAGATCTCCACTCAGCCATGATGCTCACTGTGTGACCTTAGGCCAGTCACTCTTTTTTACATTATCTTCCACACCAGGGTTGGTGGAGGGACCATATCTCAGTGGTAGAGCACACTCTTCGTGAGCAGAAGGCATTCACTTTGGAGAAGGGCCTCACATGCTTTGCATGCACAAGGTCCAGATTCAAAACCTGGCATCTCCACATAGGACTGGGAAAGACTCTTCTCTGAAATCCTAGGGGAGCACTGCCAGTCAGTGTAGACAATACTAGATGGGCTAATGCTCTGTATGTATAAGGTATGTTCCTACATATAGGGGGTGGGGAGAAACAGGATTATCTCAAACTACTAAAGAGGGCTAAAATTTCTAGAATATTGTTAAGACTAAGATGGTGCATATAGCTCATTGTGAGATGTAATAACACTTCTCTATGCTTGGGTGGTTATTTGCCCCCAAACAGAGTCTCTATAAGTGAATAGATCAGAGGATATTGATCAGAAATTCGCTAATTGATTCACAGCGCTCAGCAACATACAAAAACGCAGATGAAAGTATAAGCAGTTTAAAAGATCATCCAAACCTCAAAGCTAATTTCAAGCTTTTAAAGTCAATCTCTGCCTATCAACTATGGGGTAGAGAGGAGGGTCTTTTTTGCACTACACAGAAGAAAGTTATGCTTTGAAAATACATGTAGGATGTCTCATTTAATTTTGTGTAATAGTCACATTTCAGTGACAAATGTCAGATCACTGCATCTTTAAGTGTGTTAAGATTTTTCAGCATTTACAGAGAATGAAGGGTCTGATTTTGTAATATGTTAAAATAAGCCCATGCATCAGAATTTGCACGTTAATTATGTGCTTAGATTTTTTTTTTAAAAAATGTTGCTTTTACTTTACTAAACCGATGGCTTGTTATGAATAATTTAAACAAATGGAATAGAATACACTGTAAAAGGAGAACTTCAAGTTAGAGTAATTTCCCAGTTTGGCAACAGAATCCATGCAAAAAAGAAAACCAAAGTACTAATGCTCTAATCATAAACACACTTACTAGGGAGTAAGTCCTTGAAACTGAATTGGATTTACTTCTGAGAAGACATACTCAGAATTCAACTGAAAGGCTATTAAATCAGTGTGCATATACTGAAGCATCCTCTAGGTCATTTTAAAGAAATAATTTTTTTTAGGGAAGTGCCCTGTACAACAAAGGAAAAAATTCAACTGTGAAGAAGGAACAGTGTTCATGCTATCTGTCTCTATACCAAACAGAATTCCTACCTTAAACCTAATCCATTGTTTTTTTCACTTAGGGCTGGTTTAGATTTTAGAGTTGTTGTGCAGGGGCTGCTGTAATCCTCCTACATGGCACCTGATACCACATGGCGAGACGAATTTCAGCAGCTTGTTAAATGGGTATAAAAGGCAGTTTCAGCCATACCACTGTAAGTGTTCCCAGAGGAAAGTTTACAGTGGCATGGTAAAATCACATTAATCATACACATAGTGAGCACGTTAATGGTTACCACACAGAAACAGTTGCCACTTGGAGCAATGTTTTATTTATTTATCTAAGCTATTTCTATATGACTTGACATAGCGTTTTACATAAAAACACGTATGATACAATATAAGGCCTCCTTGGAAAATCTCAGAGGTCTGTTTGGTGTCTATAAGGGAAAGCGGTCAGCTAGGTATCCTGGCCCTGAGGGCTTTGAATGTCAACAACAGAACCTCAAACATGTCTCAGTAGCTCATAGGCAGCCAGTACAGTTTCTTTATAGCTGCTAGCTGCTGTATTCTCCACTAGCTGCGGCTTCTGAACCAAGCATCACTGGCCTTTGTGTGATACTGCTATGTGTAAACAGGTCATAATTATGGATAAAGATTTCACAACAAAATAATAGATGCAAAATATTCTTCACTATAGTAGAGACTAAATTTCATTTTTTTTCTTGCTACATGGTTAAATAATTTCTGTTTTTAATACAAAAGAAGCACACTGGCAAACCTGAAGGGCTGTGTAAGCTATTTCTCCCTGATGCTAAATCCTTTTAGTACACATGTTGGACATTAATTAAAGGGTACATAGTGATTAAGGTTGCAATCCTAAATACACTCAACCAATCAGGTGAAGTAGTCATTGACTCTTCTATAAGCCAGTACAGCTCACCAGACACTGTCCAGATCAGCCAAGCAAATGATCTGGAAACTTGATTGCTACAATCCCCACAAACATGGAATTAAAACGAAAGCAGCAGATTTTGGACCAGAAGATGTAGAGTCCTACTTTTAAAAAAGAATAAAGTCTAAAGTACTCTAGGAGAGTGGAACCAATAGATCAAACAGGAGTCTTACTAATTCCCCAGTTGAAAAGGATTTGTTTCGATAAAAAGATACCTTAACTGAAGATGGCCTTTAATTCAAACCATATTGGGATTTGAATAATTATTGGCTCAAAACTTATTGCATTGGATCCAGATTTAGTCATACTTAAGCAGTGAAACTTAAGCAGTGATACTTAAGCAGTCCACTGAAAGCAGTGGCACTAACAGTTCCATTGAGTTCATTGGATCTGCTCGAAGTACCACTAAATCTGAACCAATCCTTGGAATGTTCTTTTTTGTCACTGTGTAAAGACCAACGTCCAGGTTTAAGAGCCAGATGCTACCAATATTATATCAAGCTTCCCTCTTATTTTACTATATATTGGCAGGTTTCATATGTTTCTTTATAGGTACACAGTAATCATTTCTAGTGTATGTTATAATATCTATTAGTTGTCAACCTTTCTTATTAGAACATTTAATGGTTCAAACATCCATGTGTTTGACTGTAGATGTAGATCTAGATTAAGTAGATGCAGCAGTTTGTTCCTTTCAAAATTAGGTGACTTAAACAGCCTGAATCTAGATATAATGTTCTCTCTAATTCTGCAAGCTCTGTGGGTTGAATTCTCATTAGCAATTACTGAACAAAATGACCAAATGAACCAAAAAGAAATGTTCAAACAAAAATGTATGAAGAAGGACCAACAACCGTGTATAAAACATCCTGAAATAGAACTTCTGAACGACTAGTACTATCATGTGGTTAGTTCACATGATGTCATCCAACATTTCATTAGGATCCAGTTAAGTCAAGTTAGACAAAAAATAATAATAATCAAGGAGATGTCCCTCCAGGTGGGAGAAACTATAAAGATGGTCTCAGAACATCCCAAATTGGATCTATTGTTCAGAAAATGGAAAAGTCCTATTTCTTTCATCTGTTCAGTAGAGTATCTAGGTGACATGGCGATGTTAAAAATACATGTGGAGCTAAAGATACCTTTACTTATACAAAGTTTAATAAATAAACAGAGGAAAATCTAACTTCTGCAAAATCTTCCCATGCAATGTCAGCTTGAAGTCTGAACCCCAGGCAAACGCTCTCTTTGTTTTTCTCTTTTCCATTGTATTGCATTAAACTTTATTTGGTCGGTGAAGACAATGGCCTTATCTTGGAATGAGATCCTTATTCCTCAGCCCGGCGTGCACTCCTGCAGCACTTTCATATTGCAAAGACTCGACTCTTGTGAAATAATGAGCGAAGAAAAGAAGTCTTGACTTGACATAACGATAAATGAGGTGAAACTTTTTTTTTTTTTTACCGTCAAGAAACCAAGGTTGGCGCATAGAAAAAAAGAAGGTTCTATTTTAATATGAAATATAAAGCATCCATTGTACAAAAAAGTATTTTTTTTTCATCAGAAGCAAAGGAAGAACAAAGATAAAGGCTGCAACAGAATGAATGAGTTGAGAAAACTAAGATAATGCCGTTGATAATCAGTTCAAGGCAAAGCGCTATCCACCAGGCCATCGGCCCAGCCCTAGGGGAGAGCTTTTAAAAGTGTCCCTGTATGCATTTTCACTCTCCTCATTACCATACCTGCTCTTTGAAACTCACCAGTGGTTCCAACAAACTGCAGTGACACCTGCCGGAAAGAGCGGATGACCCGTCTTAATCAACTACTTCTGTGAAAAGTCTACGGAAAGAACTGCCATCCCATCTTCACTTTGCTGTTCTGAAAGCTATTTGTCAATGGGTATCCTGAGCGCCATGGCTATGAACAAAGATCTGTTTCTGTGCATTGGAAATGTGGCACCATGATCAAAGCTAAGGAGAATCTCCCACTTGTTCCCTTTGTTCGTGAATATGTCCCTTCTCTTATACGGCTACTAAGACTAGAATAATTACCTGTACTTTATCCAGTGCTAGTTTGATTTTGTCAGAGTGAATTCAGCAGTGTCCTGGATGGGATTGGGCCCCTGAAGAAGTCTATATACTTTTAACAAGGCATTTCTCCTGGCCTGAAGACCATAAGCAAAGTTGCAATCACCTCACAGTAGTATGTCAATAGACTTGAGTTATGCAGTTGACAGAAATAAACTGCTTGGCAGAAAGTCTTCTGAACAATGCAGATAAATATAAAAAATAGAACTAAATGTTGAAATGCAATCATAAAGTACTACAATAAATAGAAGCTTTGACATTGACTATAGTGCAATATAGATTGTATGAGAAGGTAGAACTGTGTTATTCAGAGATGTGATAAGCAAGCTAGAATGCACATTGCTATAAAGTTTTAGGATGAGGTTAATTTTAAAATGGAGATCTCAATATGTCCCATTTCTGTTGACATGTCATTTTGAATAAAAATTTACAATAATTCTGAATGTGTGGGGTAAAATACCATTGTTTTTCATAAATCACCTGGTAAATTAACATGACCTAAACTTCATGAGTGTGTGTGTGTGGCTGTGTGTTTACATGTTCACATGAAGCCCAATTCTAAAGTTAAAACTAAAGTTACCACATTGGTTCTTCATAATGAATATTTTCTTTTTTTTAATGAATCCTCAAAGCTATTTTACCACATTTGTGTACTCTAGTTATGAAGAATTCAACAAACAGGATAAATATCACACACACTTCAAATAATTCAATCAAAATATTCAAAGAAAATGTGTGTCATAGAAATGGTAAAAATCAGCATGTGGTAACTTTATTGTTTTAGGAAATGCGAGAATTAGTCTGGCATTCCACTGCTTGCTTTGGGATGCAGTTAGATTTTTGCCTCAGTAACAAACAAGTGGTGAAGGACCTCCAAAGTGGGAGATTAGAGTACTATGGTATGCGCAAATAAGTGGGAATGGAAGGTTACATCTTTATGTTCTAATCCTTGCTCAGCCAAGAAATTCACTGGATAATCTAGGCCATGTCATTATTTTTTGGTCTCCTCTATATCACAAAATTATTGTGAATGTAAAATTAACTAAGATGTATTGATGACCCAGCCTGAGCCTACAGAGATGACTGAAATGTTATAAATCATCTGGATTTTATTCATTTGTTGTATTTATTTTTTATTTATTTCATTTATATTCTGTCCTTCCTTCAAGGAACTCAGCAGTGTTCATTGCCTCATTTTATCCTCTCAGAAATCTTTTGAGGTACTGTAGGTTAAACAAAGAGATAGTGACTCTGTCATGCAAATTTACTAGGTGTTTGTATATTTATATAAATAGTACATCCAGTTTCTCTTCATTTTTACCAGATCAATATGTACTGTGTGATAGGCTTTTAAAATATTATTTTATCTTTCATATAATAGTATGCCTACATTTCCTCTACCTCTACAGACTCAGCTGATGATTATTACTATGAATACGGCACTGAATATACACAGCCAGAACAGAGTGATACCAGATTTAGTTTCTCTGCCACAGATCCTGACTGGTTTCGTGAATACTTCAATCCCAATGGTAATTTATTGGTCACACTTTGTGATCGACAAAAGGCAATGGAAAGTGGAAAAGTGTGGGTGGATGTGGTAGTGGTGGTGGGTTTGCAACAGGGCAAAAAGGCCTGCTGTACAGTTTAGTTTTGCTGTTAATACCTTATCAACTAGCATCTCTACAAAATATCTACTACAAACTGAGAGAGATCATTGTATTCCTCTTCCAGAGAATCTGACCCTCATCAGTTTGCAGAACAATGACTGACTATTGCTGCTGAGTATAACAAATGCTTCTTTGTCTCTAGAGACTCTTAAACAGGTTCATTGCTTTTAACCTAACTTCTATTTAAGGGTTCCATCTCTCCATGGAATTGCTCTCCGTGGAATTGATATATTTAGGATAATCTCTCCTTCAGTGAAGATATGATCTGGGTTGATACAGTTCCTAAGATCCAGTGCCATTTGATAAGAGTGTGTGCTTATGTTTATGATACTAAGAATAGTATGGAGGGTTTCACCATGTTTTGCTATTAGCTATATGTAATATGTGAAAATGGAACAAACTCTTATATTTTCTACAACATTTCAGGCCCTTATCAAAAATTGTATAGGGCTCAAGCAGAATACAGGTATGCATGAGGACAATGTATGAGGCTACTGCTACAGGCAGTGAGTTGATGAAGATACGTAGTTATATCTGGATTCAAAGTCAGTCAGCCATTTATGGCTGACTGCAGAGATGAGTAGTGAACCACTGTGTATCCATGCCTGTTCCCCCAAATTTAGGTCTGAGTAAATGGAAAAGCTATTTTCCATTGTAGAAACTTACCACATAGGCAAACATCACTGGACTGGGATGACAGACTGTCAAATAATAGATCAGTTATCATTTTCATAGCACACATGCAGAAGGCTAATTATAAGATAAACTTCAACATTATTTCCTATGCTAGTAAATCCATGCCTGGCTATGCCATGCCTGAATAATGGAGTATGTGAATGGAACAGAAAGAGCTACACATGTCACTGCCCCAAACCATACACAGGATCTAAGTGTGAGAGTGGTAAGTGGTATTTTCGTATTGTTATTACTGTTTCATAAAACTGGGTTGGACATTTTGTCGTTAAAAGAATTTGAAAATGACATTATTTTACATTTTTATAGTTACCATAACTATAGATAAATTACATAAATTTTAACAAGATATTATGGTTTGGATCCAGAAACTAACTTCCTCCTCTGTCAGAAATTATTTGTGATGTGTTAGATTTTATTTTTATTCCTGTGAAGAGCCAGGCTAAATGTTTCCTTTATCAAGGAGACGCTTCTTAAAATGGACTTCTTAGGATGACTTGGCCATACTATTAAAATGTGTATTATCAGAGCTCATGACATGGCATTACATAGAGTGTTTCCCCATCAGTATTAAGACATTTCTGACATTGTCATGGAAGCTTTCCATATGATGTGGAAGAACCACTGAGCACCACTACACATTGCAGCAGAAGCGCGAAGACACTACCCCAATGCTGTTTCAAGCAGTCACCATCCATTAAGGGTAATGAATAGACCAAGTCTAATTCTAAAGAATCAACAAAAGTATACCTGGAATGGACCAACCAAGAAATGTATGCTTAGAACTATCCGTGCAGAAGCTCCGTTGACCAACAAAAATAATGAGCTAATCCTAGAATTTATTGGCTAACTAGCATGGGCTAAATTTGGGCTGGGCTGGGCAAAATAGAAAACTGAAGAAATGGAGGCACAATGAGGAAATAACCTTAACTTTCTTGTCCTTTTTTCATGCCCTGTATACCATAGTGGAAAACACATGTCAAAGAGTTAACTGCAATAGGGGAGATTGCCTTATAAGCTTAGTAGCTCCTTATTATCGATGCATTTGCAGACATCCCTACAAAGAGCCATCCTGTGACAAAGGTGAGTCTCAAGCTTGAGAGAAATTGCTTATTATTATTATTATTATTATTATTATTATTATTATTATTATTTATTTATTTATTTATATAGCACCATTAATGTACATGGTGCTGTACAGAGTAAAACAATAAATAGCAAGACCCTGCCGCATAGGCTTACATTCTAATAAAACCATAATAAAGCAATAAGGAGGGTAAGAGAATGCACCAAACAGGCAGTATAAAAGTCAGAACAATTCAAGTTTTAAAAGCTTTAGGAAAAAGAAAAGTTTTTAGTTGAGCTTTAAAAGCTGCGATTGAACTTGTAGTTCTCAAATGTTCTGGAAGAGCGTTCCAGGCGTAAGGGGCAGCCGAAGAAAATGGACGAAGCCGAGCAAGGGAAGTGGAGACCCTTGGGCAGGTGAGAAACATGACATCAGAGGAGAAAAATTACAAAAATTAAAACCACAGTAAAACACCCAACAGTTTAAAACACAATTACGAAATACAGTATAAAAAGCGCAACCAGGATAAAACCACACAGCAAAGTTGATATAGGATTAAAATACAGAGTTAAAACAGTAAAATTTAAATTTAAGTTAAAATTAAGTGTTAAAATACTGAGTGAATAAAAAGGTCTTCAGCTGGCGACGAAAGCAGTACAGTGTAGGCGCCAGGCGGACCTCTCTGGGGAGCTCGTTCCACAACCAGGGTGCCACAGCAGAGAAAGCCCTCCTCCTAGTAGCCACCTGCCTCACTTCCTTTGGCAGGGGCTCATGGAGAAGGCCCCTGTAGATGATCTTAAGGTCCGGGTAGGTACATATGGGAGGAGGCGTTCCTTCAGATAACCTGGCCCCAAACCGTTTAGGGCTTTAAATGTTAATACCAGCACTTTGAATTGGGCCCGGACCTGGACTGGCAGCCAATGAAGTTGTAAAAGGACTGGCGTAATGTGATCTCGCCGGCCAGTCCCTGTTAATAACCTTGCTGCCCTGTTTTGCACCAGTTGAAGTTTCCGGACCGTTTTCAAAGGCAGCCCCACGTATAACGCATTGCAGTAATCCAAACGAGAGGTTATCAGAGCATGGATAACTGTAGCTAAGCTATCTCTGTCCAGATAAGGGCGCAGCTGGTATATCAGCCTGAGCTGATAAAAGGTGCTCTTTGCCACTGAGTTCACCTGTGCCTCAAGTGACAGTTCTGGATCGAAGAGCACCCCCAAACTACGGACCCGATCCTTTAGGGGGAGTGCAACCCCGTCCAGGACAGGGCAAACATCACCTCGCCGGACAGAAGAACCACCCGCTAACAGTACCTCCGTCTTGTCTGGATTGAGTTTCAGTTTATTAGCCCTCATCCAGTCCATTACCGTGCCCAGGCACTGGTTCAGAACAGCCACTGCCTCACCTGGGTTTGATGAAAAGGAAAGGTAGAGCTGGGTATCATCCGCATATTGATGACACCTCAGTCCACATCTCCGGATAACCTCCCCCAGCGGCTTCATGTATATGTTAAACAGCATAGGGGATAAGATAGAGCCCTGTGGAACCCCATGGCTTAGGTGCCACGGCACAGAGCAATAATCCCCCAGCACCACCTTCTGGAATCGGCCATCCAAGTAGGAGCGGAACCACTGCAACGCAGTACCTCCAACTCCCAGCTCAGACAACCTATCCAGAAGGATACCATGGTCGATGGTATCGAAGGCCGCTGAGAGGTCCAGGAGAACCAACAGGGTTGCACTCCCCCTGTTCATTAGTTGAATTAGTTGCATTCAACTAATGCATGAACGAGAGTCTTGGCAGAAGAGACAGACAAAAATGATTGAATCCTGGCAATATTATACAGGAAAAAACGACAGGATTTAGCTACTGCCTCAATATGAGGAATAAAGGAGAGCAAGGAATCAAATATAAAGCCAAGACTATGAGCTTCCTTGACTGGAGTAAGTGTAACATTATTGACAGCAATCCCTAACATTACTTTTGTTACAGCTGTCCTGCCTATATGTCTAATCTAAGAATAAATCAAAACCTTTGTTCCCCAAATTTTGACAGTAGCTGCCTAACTTCTGTTAAAAATACCTCTTAAATTCAGACAGAAGTATCCAAAGTGTTCAGGATGGCTTGCATGGAGCTATCTCATGTTAGGTCCCCAATGACCCAGTAGGAAGAAAGACAGTGAATTGTTCAAGGCCTCCTGGTGAGCTTCAGGGCTGATCAAGAATTTTACCATGGGCATGGGCTTCCCACATCCACTGTACTTACTTTTCCTGTCATGAAAGTGCCCCTTGCTGACTAGCTCCTTGTACTGTTCATGCAAGCTATCAGTCTCATTTTTCTGAACATTGACAGCGCATTCAACTTGTCGACCCAACCCGTGCAAAAATGGAGGCACATGTCAGAGGCATCGAATAAGATCCATGTTCAGCTGCAAGTGCCCTGAGCCATTCAGAGGGAAGTTTTGTGAAATTGGTAAGGGAATATTCTGTGTTCTTAACTGACGGGGGAAATAAGATGTGTAGGGTAAAAGGCATCCAACACTGCTCTTTCTACTCTTCTGCTGGCAGTTTACCAAGAACAGGAATCTATCAGTGCCTCTTAGGGCATGGCTAGATGGGGGTGGTGATGGAGGGGGATGATCTCGCAATATGATGATCGCGAGATTGTCTTCCTCAGTCTACACACAGTGCGCGACATCCCAGGAGGAGGGAGGACGTCATGCCTGCCATTTTGGAATTTTTTTTGTACTCAAGATGAGCACTTGAGCGCTCCTTTGAAAAACTAAGTAATTTTTTAAAAAAACAACAAAACCCACCCCACCCCTGATGGGCACAGAGCTCCATGCCCGGATCCTTGCAGTTACTTGCAAGGAGCCGGGACAAAACCACTAAGCGGGCCACATGTCCCGTGGTCTCGGGATCATCCCGGGACTGTGGGAAAAATCGAGATAGAAGGGTAGGGTAATATCCCGGGGCAAGGGAGGGATCATCCCTCCTCATCCCCGGGATCCCCTGTGCATCATATGGATGCACGGGGATGATCCCGGGGCGATCCCGGGGATATCGCCCCGTCTAGCCATGCCCTTAATTAGTACCATGTGGCCATGCTGCAGCAGGAAGTAGATTCAAGGTCTGAAGATGTATGATGTTGTGAAAGCTAAAAGTCATAGCAACAAAGTGGGTATGAAAGAAGGAAGAAATGCGGATCAACATTCACACTGTTAGGTTGAGGGAATTTGTGTGGGATGCAAATATTTCTGAGAGATACTTAAAGAAGTTTCTTTCTCTTTCCGTCTGTGTGTGTGTGTGTGTGTGTGAGAGAGAGAGAGAGAGAGAGAGAGAATGCCAAAACAAATATAACATAGCAATTCTATTGTAGAAGCTGAGGACTGTTTTGAAGAAAATGGTCACACATACAGAGGAAATGTTAGTCGAACAGTGCTCCAGAAGACCTGCCTTCACTGGAATTCTCACTTTCTCTTGGAAAATAGTTATAATGCATTTATGGAAGATGCTGACTATTATGACCTTAGTGACCATAACTTCTGCAGGTAATCCACTGTTCATGAATAGTTCATTGCAGCCCCCACCCTCTGGAACACACTGCCCATTGACATTAGGTAGACATCTTCAGTGCTGGGCCTAACTCTTTATGCAAGCTTTTCCTGAGGGATGACCCTGAGGTTATAATGGACGAGTGATTATTTTATTGTGTTTTTATTGGAATTGTTATATATTTTTATTATTCTTGTTAATCACTTAAAAAGTTTACTAGAAAAAGTATATAAATGTATGTATTAAACAAAAAATAAAAATAAAATATTCCTCTCACTTTCCATGCAAATCACTGTCATTCATACAAATATGCCTCTGCAACTCCTCCCAAAAAATATTTTTGGCAACTATGTCAGGGTATTGCAAATTACATTATGTTCTTCTACCACCAATGTAATAACTACTGTGAATCAACTCCTGTTGTTTATGAAAACACCAGTGATATTACTCCAATTCAGGAGGGGTTCTTGTTTAGTTATATGACCTCACCATGGAAATAATTGCCACTGCTTTTAATGGCTTTTCTACTAATATATATAAGCATTTTAAAGTAGGTATGAATGCTGATGGTGTGCCTATAAAAATGCATGTAGAGCCATTGAGCTACAGAGGTTGCAACTCATTAAGTAATGTCAGTGGTTATGAAGTCTAATTGGTGGTTGAAAGACTTATTACCGGTAGTAGGTGAGCACTGAGAACTGTGAAAAAGTTGTTTTCACTACAAATAATGCTTGCACTCTTGGACATATAACCTCCCACTGGCATCAATTGATAACACTGAGTTTTTAAAAATGATATTAGAACTTAATAAAATGAATGGATATAACTAACTTCATAAACACTGTCATCTGTTCAGTGCCATATTAAGACTTCCCTCTGTTCCCAGGCATTTGATGGCATATTAATTTTATTGTTATATCAGGTCTTGGTATTTTATTGTTAATTTTTTTACCTGTTTTAAATTATTGTATGTTTTAATCCCTGGTGTAAAGTACCTTGAGTCTCTCTCTGAAAAAGAAATCATCATCATCATCATCATCATCTAGCAGAAATGGACTATATGGACAGACACAATACAGCTGCCAGTTCTTGGTTTAATGACCAACAACTGGCCATCAAACTCAACCTTATCAAACAACCTACACCACACTATACATACTCACCCAAAGCAATCTTGGAAAATGCAGGTCATAAAATATACTGGGACAGAACAATTCATACGGACAAGACAATACCTTTCAACCAACCAGACATAACAGTTCTAGACAAAAAAGAAAAAAACATACGTACCTCATTAACATAGTGATACCTAATGACAAAAATGTTGTAGAAAAAGAAGAGGAAAAGAGAGAGAAATATACACCACTGGCCATGGAAGTTAAAGAACTATGGCAACAGGAAAAGGTCAGAATTATTCCATTAGTCACATCAATCACTGGCATCATATCAAAAAAACAATATAGAAAACCTTCAGAAACTGGGCCTACCAACATCCAGAAAGTGGTCATTCTTAAAACATGCTCAATTGTCAGAAAATCCTTGAATGAGTAAAAGACAGCAAGATTTAGCAAAGCCCATCATGTCTGTCTAGAAAAACCGCCATGAGCGAGAAAAGAGATGATGATGATGATGATGATGATGATGATGATGATGATAATGGACAGTGTCCTATTCTGGTGTTGTACCATTGTTAGTGCTGATCTGCTGGCAGAACAGACCACTAGCACAACAGGAACTAACAATCCCTGAAATAAGCAGAAATACTCATTTCTGAAATGGGGCAGGTCAGTGGAGCTTCATTTTGTGAGTTCTTCTGATACTACTCATTTCTTGTTGTTTCAGGAACCATTAATTCCTGTTGCCCTAATGGTCTATTCTACTGTTATGGAGGCAATATAAGTAAGATGATAATACTAATACCAATACTAATAATAAGCAGGCCATCCTCTCAGGCACAATTATTGCTTAGGGAACGTCTATGAATGTTTTTATGTTCTAGTGTGAAGACTTTTCAGTTCTGCTATCTTTCACCTCTTCAATTAGTAACTTCTTTTCTTGAATAATTACGACCTTCTGACTAGTGAATTTTGAAACCTCCCTCCTTCAGGAATCCAGATGGTGATGAAAAGCCTTGGTGTTTTGTCAATGTGAATAACAAATTGAAATGGGACTTCTGTGATGTCTCCCCATGCTCGACAACAGGTGGAGTAGATAATAATTTGGAGCACATTAAAGTTGAAAAGTGTAGCAGTAATTCAGAATGGCAGTCATTGTGAATTTCGTCCCATCTATCTACCTCTAGAATACAGCCCACAAAATTATAGTGACTCCAGCATGTGCTTTTAAAAAAAAGTGTTCTTGAAGCTCTGCCCAAGAGTTTAGTAATATTATAGGATCTATTATTTGTAGAGCACCAAGAACTGTGCCAAACAAATAACTGGTCTTGGGATATCTATTGCCAGGAGACATCAGAGCAAATGAAATATGAAATAGTACAGCAGAAAACAAACCATTCACAGAATGGAGGAATAATATTCTACATGAGTCTTTCAGGGATTATACTTGTGCATTGAGAGGAACAGCTCTGATGCCGTAAAGTTGTTTCTGTGGAGAATTATTTCAGGGTTGAAAGATATCCTTAGGAACACAGAATAAATTGGTTTCATCTGAGCCCTAGTCACTTGGGTACCAGAATATGGTCAAACATGCTGTAGTTTCATACCTAGATGCTGCTGTTGTAGTTTCAGGATTGATGGTTTTCTAGATAATGATTTATAAGATTTTTGAAGAATTAAAACCTGGTTTTCTAGTGTATGGGATACTATGCAGTGGTGTCCAAGTGCTGGGGCTAATGGTGTTGTGCTAGTACGAAGCAATGTTTGCACAATGTAACTAGTGCATGCTAGTGCAACAGGAAAAAGCAGGATTTACCACTGAAATTCAGCAGTGCGCACATCACCGGTTTCCCCCATTGTTCCAAGCACAGCTTATATAAAGAGTCTGAATGTGACTGTCTGTGTGGCCCACCAGTCTCTTTTCCTAATAAACAAAATCAGAAATGAAGGAACAAGAAAAGAAGGATTTGCTTATGAGTAGTTAAGAGACAGAACCTCACTATAACATTTCCAGTTCTGGTTGTCTCATTTGTATTTAGCAGAGTCCTCCAGGAATACAGCCATCTTCTCCACCAAGATTCCTGTAGCAGATAGCATATCCAGTACATGTGGAAAACCAGAGATGGTAAGACCATTCAAGAGAATTTATGGTGGTACCAAGACAACGGCTGGCAAGCATCCATGGCAAGCTTCTCTTCAGAGGAAAATTTCAAGAGGCTTCTTTTTGCCTAAGGGACATTACTGTGGAGGAATTCTGATTGACCCGTGCTGGGTTCTCACTGCTGCACACTGTATTTTGTAAGCATACCTGCTGTATTCAATTGATTTGCTGCTGCATGTGGTACAGTACAGTAAGGAAAAATAACTTACCCAAACCACAAAGATCTGAAGTGATTGGTTGACTTGCACTATTTTGTAGCCTCACTCTATGCCAGTTTGACCTTAATGTGCATGAAATTTTCATTTTCCCCTTACACATAAAAATAAATGTATTCTTATTGATGTAGATTATGCAGATATGTTCATGTTATGTAGATACTTCATCTATAGTGTATATTTGATACTTGCCATGTCAGAGTGGCTTTACATGACTTTGTTCCTGTAGGCTAGGCAAGACAAAGATTCAAGTTGATACGCTGGAGTGCTGGGCTGAAAACAACAGAATGAAATTTAATAGGGATAAATGCCAAGTTCTACATTTAGGGAATAGAAACCAAATGCACAGTTACAAGATGGGGGACACTTGGCTCAGCAATACTACAAATGAGAAAGATCTTGGAATTGTTGTAGATCACAAGCTGAATATGAGCCAACAGTGTGATATGGCTGCAAGAAAGGCAAATGCTATTTTGGGCTGCATTAATAGAAGTATAGCTTCCAAATCACGTGAGGTACTGGTTCCTCTCTATTCGGCCCTGGTTAGGCCTAATCTAGAGTATTGCGTCCAGTTCTGGGCTCCACAATTCAAGAAGGACGCAGACAAGCTGGAGCGTGTTCAGAAGAGGGCAACCAGGATGATCAGAGGTCTGGAAACAAAGCCCTATGAAGAGAGACTGAAAGAACTGGGCATGTTTAGCCTGGAGAAGAGAAGATTGAGGGGAGACATGATAGCACTCTTCAAATACTTAAAAGGTTGTCACACAGAGGAGGGCCAGGATCTCTTCTCGATCCTCCCCGAGTGCAGGACACGGAATAACGGACTCAAGTTAAAGGAAGCCAGATTCCGGCTGGACATCAGGAAAAACTTCCTGACTGTTAGAGCAGTGCGACAATGGAATCAGCTACCTAGGGAGGTTGTGGGCTCTCCCACACTAGAGGCATTCAAGAGGCAGCTGGACAACCATCTGTCAGGGATGCTTTAGGGTGGATTCCTGCATTGAGCAGGGGGTTGGACTCGATGGCCTTGTAGGCCCCTTCCAACTCTGCTATTCTATGATTCTATGATTCTATGATTCTAAGTTGGTGCCAAAGCTTGCTGATATAATCCTGGCATGGAAATGTGTGTGGTCAATTGCAATCACTTGATAAAGAGCACTTACGTGTGTTGTTTGTCCAATGATATGTAAGGTATTAGAATATGTTTTGGACACATATGTTTTCTAACAGGAAAACAATTTTTCAAAGTATTCCTTTAAGCAGAGTCAGCCCTACCATGAGGCAGAATGAAGTGTACATAGAATGGGAGAAGGTGCCATCTTGTACATAGAAAGGGGGAAGGCTCCAGTGAAGCAATTCACCTCAGACAGCAAAATGTCTGGGGGCAGCCCTGCCTTTAAGCACTATTATTTTATAATTTTGAAATCTATATAGTTGTGGCCTTAATGCTGTCTGCTTGTGGCATTGTAACTGAGGTGGATAGGTTGCATCCTTCTTTTACATGAGTTAATCTAGTTGATATGTTTTCCATGACATTTATTTATTTATTTATTTATTTATTAGAATAAATAAATTTATTTAAAACAAATTTTAAAAGAAGCAAATACAGAGAGTCAAGGGTGCATATTAAGGAAAGGCTTCCTGGAATAAATATGTTTTTAGGAGGTGCCGAAAGGAGTACAAGGTTGGCACCTGCCTGACCTCCAGAGGCAGGGAATTCCATAGGAGGGGAGTCACCACGCTGAAAGCTCTTCTCCTGGTGGATTCCAATCCGAGGATGGATCTAGGTGGAACCACCAGGAGCAGGCCCTCGGATGACCTCAGTGACCGAGCAGGCTGGTAGAGGAGAAGGCGCTCTCTCAGGTATCCTGGTCCCAAGTTGTTTAGGGCTTTGTACACAAGTACAAGAACCTTAAACCTGGCCCGGTAGTGAATAGGCAGCCAGTGCAGTTCCCTCAGAAGAGGAATTACATGCTGGAAAGAGGCAGCTCCAGACAACAGCTGAGCTGCAGTATTCTGCACTAGCTCCAGCTTCCAGAACAGCTTCAAGGGCAGCCCCACATAGAGCATATTGCAGTAATCCAATCTTGAGGTTACCAATGCCTGTACCACTGTGGCCACGCTATCCCTGTCCAGGAGAGACCGTAGTTGGCGAACCAACTGAAGCTGGTAAAAGGCACTCCGAGCCGCGGTGGCTACTTGAGCCTCCAGCAACACAAATGGGTCTAAGAGTACCCCCAAACTAGAACCTGATCTTTCAGAGGCAGTGCAACCCCATCCAGAACAGGCAATGAGCCTGTTTCCCGGACTCAGGAACCACTCACCCACAGGGCTTCCGTCTTGCCAGGATTCAGTCTCAGTTTATTGGCCCTCATCCAGCCCATTACTGAGTCTAGGCACTGGTCCAGTACCTGCACAGACTCACCTGATTCAGTTGTCACAGGGAGATAGAGCTGCATGTCATCAGCATATTGATGGCATTTAGCTCCAAATTGCCTAATGACCTCTCCTAACGGCTTCATATAGATGTTAAATAACATTGGGGACAAGATGGTGCCCTGCGGCACTCCATAGCTCAATTGCCAAGAGGCCGAGGACTGTTCACCCAATGCTACTCTCTGAAAACGACCCCGTAGCTAGGACCGAAACCACTGTAACACAGCGCCTCCGATGCCCATCCCACGGAGTCATTCCAGGAGGATCCCATGGTCGATGGTATCAAAAGCCAATGAGAGATAGAGCAGGATTAACAGGGTTGCATTCCCCCTGTCCCTCTCTCGGTAAAGGTCATCCATCAGGGCGACCAAGGCTGATTCGGTCCCATAACCAGATCGGAACCCAGACTGGAATGGGTCTAGATAATCAGTATCCTCCAAGAGTGCCTGCAGTTGCTCTGCCACAACCCTCTCAAGTACCTTCCCTAAAAAAGGGGTGTTTGCGACATTGAATTCCAGTACAGGTACCGATGGCCTTTGAGGTCTCTTGCAGTTCTATTATTATGACTGATTGTTCTTTGGTTCCCCCCCCCCCCCTTCCTTCATAGGACAGAAGCATACACCCTCCAAGTGTCCCTTGGAAAGCAAGATCTTAGTAGAAAAGAATATCATGAACAGACGTTTGATGTTGAAAAGATAATTAAACATGGACTGTACACAGAACAGGAGAACATCCCATACAATGACATCGGCAAGTTCCCAGTTCTATGACAGTTATATTGTATTTTGTATTTATTTATTTATTTATTTAAAATATTTATATCCCGCCCTATATCACTAAGATCTCAGGGCAGCGTACAGATAAAAACATACAGTATAAAACAATAAATATACACAGTTAA
The DNA here is from genome assembly GCF_023053635.1 of Elgaria multicarinata webbii. Classification (NCBI taxonomy): domain Eukaryota; kingdom Metazoa; phylum Chordata; class Lepidosauria; order Squamata; family Anguidae; genus Elgaria; species Elgaria multicarinata. The sequence continues at coordinate 65,333,768 of NC_086178.1, forward strand.
AAACAAATTAAACCATAATCCAAGTTAAAACAATATATAATTTAAAAGCAATAGATGCAGTTAAAACAGTTAAAACAATGTGCCAGTGAGTTTAACCATCAAAGGCTTTCTTAAAAAGCCATGTTTTTACTTGGCGTCGAAATGCAATCAATGTTGGCGCCAATCAGGCCTCCAAGGGGAGGGCATTCCACAGCCGGGGTGCCACCACAGAGAAAACCCTCTCCCTTGTCCCATCATAACGTATATGTTGCATTGGTGGGATGCGGAGAAGGGCTCCTCCAACAGACCTAAGGTCTCGGGCAGGCATATATAAGGAGAGGCGCTCTCTCAAGTATCGAGGTCCCAAGCCGTTTAGGGCTTTAAACGTCATTACCAGCACCTTGAATTCCGACCAGAAGCGTATAGGCAGCCAGTGCAGTTCCTTTAAAACCAGTGTTATGTGGGCTCTGTAAGATGTACCTGCCAGCAGTCTAGCTGCTGCATTTTGCACTAGCTGCAATTTCCACGTCTTCTTCAAGGGCAGCCCCACGTAGAGTGCATTGCAGTAGTCTAATCGGGAAGTTACCAGTGCATGCACTACTGTGGCTAGGTTGTCCCCGTCCAGGAAAGGCCGTAGCTGGCGGATCAGCCGAAGCTGGCCCCAAGTACTCCGTGCCACAGAGTCCACCTGGGCCTCCAGTGACAATGATGGATCAAGGAGTACTCCCAAGCTACGTACCTGCTTCTTCAGAGGGAGCGCCGTCTCATCTAGAACAGGCCGCTTACGCAATTCCCGGACTCGGGAACCACCAATCCACAGAGCTTCCGTCTTATCAGGATTCAGTTTCAGTTTATTGGCCCTCATCCAGCCCATTACAGCCTCCAGGCACTGGTCCAGCACCTTCACAGCCCCAGCTGACTCCGACGACAAGGAGAAGTAGAGCTGAGTATCATCAGCATATTTGTGTTTTTAGATTGTTGGTTGTTTTTATGCTCTTCATGATTTTAATTTTTGTGAACCACCCAGAGAGCTTCAGCTACTGGGCGGTATAAAAATGTAATAAATAAATGAATGAATGAATGAATGACATATGTTGCATTCCAGCTTTCACATTATTATGTTGCCAGTGAGGATTGGAAGAGGAAAGCAGTAAGCATTAGCTCAATACAGACTACATATTAGGGAGAAAATGTTGCTATACAATTAGGCAAACCATTCAGAGAGATGGCAAACCTATCTTCAGAAAATTTAGGAAAAAAGGTTTATTTAGTACTTATACATTTAAATAACACTCTCTAATTGTTAAAAAAAATCCAAAGTGGCAAGTCGTTTAGGAATGCTTTTGTTGATTTGAGCATAACCACTGTAAAGAAATTGATTGGATGAGCGTGCAAAATTAATGGGTTAGATCCACTGGTTAGGGCAAATGCAACTGGGTGGATGGAACTGGATTTCCCCACGCTCTACACCTCTGCCCTCCACCGCAGCTCTTCTAGCTCTCTAAAAATGTTACACTGAGGGTTAGGGGACTCTGGTGAAGAGGTGAGCTGTGGCGTGTGTGGGAAGGGGGATTCCTGAAAATCAAACAGAGACACCTTCCATGAATGGATCCCATCCATCAATGGAAATCAGATCCTCTATTCAACCTAATAAAATTTAGTAGTACTGCAGTTTAAGTTTCCTGAGATCTTAGTGAATGGATCTTGTTGGTTGCTTCACTTGCTTTGCATGTGATTGACTGAGATATAGTCCTGACACAGGACAGACAGTCCCATGGTTCTCCCTTAACCCTTTCCCTTCCTGCTGTCTGTTAGTTCAAAAGCACCTTTCCCTCTGCTTCCACCCCCAATTCACCAGTTGCTTTGTCTCCCAGAGGAGAAAAGAGATGTCAGTTATCTTTCCCACCACAGGGGGGAAAAGCCATGTGGGGGGGGGGGTGTGAGAGAGAGTGAGTGTGAGTGTGATTTTGATTGGATCAATGTCACAAAGGGAAAGAGTTAAGTTGCACTCCTCTCTGCCAGTCTTCTGCTTCCTGTCTTACCTCCTACAGTTGCCTTTCTCATATTTATCTCTATCTATCCATCTATCCATCCATCATCAGGAAAAACAATCTGATTTGGCTCACATTAGCTTTCTGACCTGACCCTGAGACAGTGATAGAAAAATTAAAACAACCCTATAAAAGAAGTGGAGATCTTACACGTATTTAAATAATGAAGCTTATGAATTTTCACTTGTTGCATCAAATTGCTTGATGCAATTTAGAATGAATGTGTAATCAATAATATCCCATAATATTGTCTTCCATTCTGCCTACAGCTTTGCTGAAGTTAAAACCGATCAATGGCCACTGTGCTGTGGAAACAAAATATATCAAACCGGTGTGCTTGCCTGATTCAACATTTCCTGATGACACAGAATGCTACATATCAGGTTGGGGAGAGATTGAAACAGGTGAGCTGCTGGTGGTTAGTGAAATGGATTATAATTAATTCAGTGGTAGAAACTATATTAATCTTTATATCACATCCTCCCTGCTTAATTTACCCTTTGCTAGGAGCCCTCTGATGCTGCAGATAGGACCATCTCCACTGCTTCTTAATTAGAGTAAAATGCCCATACTTAAGTAGCTTCTTGTTCAGTATTTGGCAAAATCCTGCAAGTGTTGAGAATTTGAAGAAATTGAGTTCCAGCTGATCCGTTAGCTCCAGGGAGATTTTAACCTTGTTTGTTTCATGGGATCATTGTGTTATTTGAATGTGTACTCATGCTTAGAGTTTACATTCTTTACATTCTTGGGGTGATGAGAGTGGTGACTACGCTAGAGTTAATCTTCATCTTCAGGTACTGTCTCAGTCTCTGACATGATAAAAGTCAGATCTCAAAATGCAAATGTACTTCATAGTATATTTACTATATCAATAATGATTGTGTAAATTGGGCCAAGTCCTTTTAAATCATCTCATGAAGCGATGATTTAAATAACAAAGATAGCAATCCTATAGTCCTCAGGCAGCGTCTGGGGTGCATAGGAAGCTGCGGATCACCTCCTCCATGCCCCAAGACAGAGCTAAAAGCGTTGAGGAGATCCAGCCATGGATCTTCCCTCCGCCACTATGAGTCTCAGCTACTGCAGAAAGCAGTTGGATCTCATGGAAAAAGTTGGCGAGAGAAAAAGGTGCGTGCTGGTTGACGAGGGGGAGAGGAGAGGCCAGGAGAGGCAATGTCCTGTGGGTTCTCCAGTCCCCTCCTCACCTACCAAAAGGTAAGTTAGCTAGATGGATTCAGAGAGCCATCCAGCTGCTTTTTTCATTTAAACAGAAGAACGGATTTGAAATCACCTCTGCTCTCCTCTTGTCCTGCTTGGCTCCTGTTGGCAGGACATAGAATAGGTGACTCCAAACTCAGAGCCCTCAGTCTATCAGGAGTGCCTAAATATTTTATATCATGGTGAAGGGATATATAACATTTATGGAGCGGTGGGACCATATATGGAGTAGTGGGAAGCATTCTCAATGTGTTTCATTCCAATTTTAATTTCCCAGTCCAGTATCAAAATCTGAAGAAACCAGCAGCAGATGCTGGATGTGGATCGTAATGATTGGCTGGGGTCAATTGCAAACCTTACTTTTCCCCCACCTCAATTTCTATAGAAGTTTTGCAGGATGTTTAATGGAACTGCAGCTCAGCCTTCCCCAACCTGCTGTCCTCCAGATGTGTTCAACTACAACTACCAGCACCTCCCATCCAAGGTGCTGGGGAAGGCTACTATAGCTTACTTTCAGTTCCCCAAAAAATGTAGCATAGGAGAGGCAGGCATGGTCATTTAATTTCAATGTTTAGAATATGATTAGAGTACAGAAATCCTTTCAAGGCAGCTTCTTCATTATGAATAATGGCGCGACTCCACATATGGCCACATATGGACCCCTTGGTCAAACTGGGAACTGGAAGTTTCACTACAGCTTCATTGACTCTAGGACCTCTTGGTCAAACCAGTCTTCAGTTCACTGTTATGTATGGCTCTTATGTAAATTACCAAACCAATTTCACACAGTGCGTGAGAAAACCAGTGTGAAAACCTTCACTTACAATGAGAGTCATTTCACAGTTCCCACACATCAGAAAGTCGTATAACATCAGGACTTCCTGTTTCTAGAAGTATATAGACATCTATTTAAGTTTTTATACATTTAAATTAAATATTGATCATACTTGGCTGATCTCCCAAATTCCTGTCTGTAGATAAAATGATTAATTTCATAACTTTCACAGGTGAGAAGGGACTGCAAAGGTCCATTTGCCTAGCAAAGCCACCACTAACCACCACTCATTATACCTGTAGAACAAGTCAATCAATGGGGATACACTGTAGATAATGAATTCAGAACCTACACCATGCATTTCAAGTATTATTATTTTTGAAAATGAACTTTGGCTGAAAATTCAGGATGTGCAAATCTATTTGGAGTAAAAGAAGAAACCACATTTAGGCCAAACCTGCCTCCAAACTCCTTGTCCCCATTTCTGTCACATGCCACTCATCGTCTTGACTTAATTCGAAGAATCAAAACGGAGTGAATGAGTCTATATGCTTCCATTTACAAATTCTGAGCAATAACTAGGAAAGAAACCCAGCAACTGTGACAGTATTTTCCAGCCTATTGGTTTGGATAAGTTTTTGATAAGCAGCATCTGGATCTCTGGATACATATTGAAACTGAACTGCCAAATCTATTCAAGTTCAGCTAAACCTCTGTGACATCCTGTGAGTTCCTTGGAAGGAAGAAATCATTCTTGTGCTTAAAAATAAGATAATGAGAGCTTTCTGAAAAATGCATTTCCCCCATTTTACACTTAATGAGTTGCTGTAAAATTGCAGGTGGACAATATGTCAATCATGTTCCCAAAAGTACCCTGATGTTTTATGAGCAATATAATCCAATATGAAGTGTATACATCTTTTGATATAATTCATATTGAAAGTAACAAGCATCTGGTATGCAGATTTGGTAGATTATGTGCTGATGATATGAGTTAATAAAACATCATTCTTCTGTGACCCAGTCACCACTACAAACTAGCACTTTCACAGTCCACAGTGTATCTATGTTGTCCAAGAGTGAATGGATGATCTGTTCCGATGCTTGAATGGCTCTGATTTAAAAATAAAAAAATAAAAAACCCAAATGTTTGTATCCTGACCTTTTCCAAAGATGCTCAGATTAGCTGCTCAGCCTCACAGCAACCCTGTGAGTTAGTTTAAACATAGAGTTAGTCATATGCCCATGCTTTCCCAGTGCATTTCATAGCTGAGCAATGATCTGAACCTGTTTCATGCATCAAAATCCAACAAAGCCATTATAACAAACTGGCTCTGTGATGTCACAAGAAACCTGATCAACCGACAGGAACTGAAAGACATTAGTTTTCTAATTTAAACATTAAAAAACTGAACTGTATAAATATGTGGTTGCATCCAAAGCTTCCATTCTATGAAGTGAAGGAGAGTTCCACTCATGGAATGATCCTTTGTTCTGCAGCAGGGTCAGCGGCACGAACTTTGGCTTAAGGTGTCTTATGCGATGTAGCTGTGGTTAAGGGGCCAAAATAATAGAGCTAGCAGTATAGAGCGGCCTAAATCACGCAACTGCTGGCTCTCTTAGCGAAAGGTCTGATGGGATACGGGGTGGAGCATTCAGGAGACTCAGGCGCTCACCTAACTGCTTTGTGGCTAGCATGTGGTTAAGGAAACCATGAACCAGACAGGGTCAACAGTGTCATGTGCAAGCGTACGGCTTGTGGCTACTGCTAACCAGAGAAAAGCATGGATAATAATAATAATAATAATAATAATAATAATAATAATAATAATAATAATATCTTACCCGCCTCTCCCTTTGGATTGAGGCGGGGAACAACATTAGAACAGGAATCAATACATCTTAAACATTCATGATTTTACATTGATCTGGATAGGCCTGCCGGAAAAGGCTAGTTTTTAAAGCTGCCTTAAAATCACACAGAGTTAATTTTACGAATCTCCTCAGGCAGGCCATTCCACAATCTGGGGGCGACAGAAGAAAAGGTCCTCTGGGAAACTGATGTCAGCCTAGTTTTAGCTGACTGAAGTAAGTTCTCCCCAGAGGACCTGAGTGTGCGGGGCGGACTGTATGGGAGAAGGCAATCCCGCAGGTAACCTGGTCCCAAACCATTTAGGGCTTTAAAGGTAATGACCAACATTTTGTACTTTGCCCAGAAACTAATTGGCAGCCAGTGGAGTGATTTTAATGTTGGGGTAATATGCTCACCCCTAGATGTACTAGTGACCAACCTGGCTGCCATATTCTGTGGTTAAGCTAATCACAGAGTCCTCAATGCCATCTGAACAGGCCCAGTGATACCATATGATGCACATGGTTAGAGTGGCTTCATAGTTCTTTGATAAAAAAGACAGGCAACACTTGCAGAGTATGTGAAAACACGAAGATATCTTCAGGAATGGGATGCATAAGTTTCCTCTGTTTCCATAGATATTTTCAACTATCCATGAGATAATATCACATGTTCAATATATTTATCTACAAAGGCAGATAGGCATATCTGGGGTTTCTTTTTACAGTGCAGCGCCTAATCATTCTTCTATGCTACCTACATATATATATATATATATATATATATATATATATATATATATATATCGTTTAAGTGTATATCATGGTTCCCATTCAAAAGCATCCTTCAAATCTGAATAGCTCTGTGTAGGCTTAATTGTGCATTATACTGTATATCCAGCTGCTACTTCTCTTTTTTGTGGATTCAGTGATATGTTGCCTGTTTGGGACATTTATCTGCAACAGCAAGTATGCTGTTAAATATGGGCTGTGAAGATAATTTGCAAACCTAATAGAGACAGATCAGTAAGAAAGACAAAATTATACTGATGGGTACCATTTTAAAATACTTGGTAATTTTTGGTGTAGTCAACCAGAAGTAGCCTTAACGAATGTCAGGATTTTATTAAGTTCTGGTTTGACTTGCTTTTGCCTTTGAAAGTCTACCAATCAGAATGTTCCTGGAAGAATCAGCAACTTGCCAATAATATTTTCAAAGTCAAAATGTCACTGAGATGCCCAAGACCTATGCAAAAGTAAGATAAATTAAGTTTCAAAAGCCATTTTTACCTGGATAATCTTCCTCTCCCTTGTTCATTTTCTAACCCTACTCTATCATAATTCAGGCAAAACTTTAATTACATTCAGTACGTAATTTTTACCTTCCAATAGACAATCATATTTTGGACCCTGCCAAAATTCTATGATCCCATATAATGAAAACAAAGATTTAGCACAAGGAGATGGGGGTAAGAGTTTCTTCATTTTTCTGGCATTCATCCTGTAGGTGAATCATCTCATCAGCTGTTAGATGCCAGAGTAAAGCTGATTTCCCAGATGCGGTGTAACGCACCAAGTGCACATAATAACAGACTGGATGAAAGCATGCTTTGTGCAGGAAATCTTCAGAGAACAAGTGCTGATACTTGTCAGGTCTGTTGCTTTTTCAGTATTTGAACACTAATTTCTCTTTTAACAAAATGTAAATAGGCTATGCAGAGTAATGTCTGGCAGGGTACTACATATGTATCTGCTTCTTGTATCAGATACGTTACAACAACCTCCTTCCTTTCAACATGATGTGAGAGGCATGTCCTTCAAACTAACAGCAGCTCTTCTGGTGACAGGCAAGCCTATGGGAGCGTAAGCCATGGAAACTTGGGAGTTTCATCATTTGACAAGGTTTCTCCCAGCACATCTTATTTATATGATCCACATCTCATCTCTCTTTTTCCTAAACCACCCAATGCTCTTCACCAGCTTTAGGTCCTTTATGTCTCCAGGTTTTTGAGGGCAAGACATCCTCAATGGCCTCCCTCTCCACCATTGTCACCAGCTGCTATTGGTTCTCCTCTTTCTCATAATTGCTCCCAGTGAGTCAGTGAGCAAGTAGGCTGCACAATTTACTCCTCCTCTTCCTCACTTACTACCATTGTCTGGACCAGAAAGAGAGGCAGGTGAACAAACCAGTTGCAATGCTGAAGAGGAAGAGCAGCTCCAGGGGGCTTTTGTTAGTGGGTCCCTACTGGGATGTGGAGCATCAGCAGGTGCCCAATCTTGCCTGCCCTTGACGCCGGCCCTGGTTAGCTGGCATGTTTATTTATTCCTGCATTGAGCAGGGTGGGGTTGGACTCGATGGCCTTGTAGGCCCCTTCCAACTCTGTTATTCTATGATTCTATGATTGCATTTCTATACCAGCCAATTGCCAAAGCTCTCACAACATAGCCATGGTATTGAATAGATGCTTATTTACTGATTTCTTTATCAGACTTCTACCCTCCATTATCAAAACGGCTTACAAACAAAATTATCATGCAAGCTAATAACACCATGAAATATAAAATATCAAATGAACCCAATATATCGCAGGACATTTTTAGGCTGTGAGGGGAGGGGAAAAGAAGATGCTCAAAGCTCAAGTTTAGCTGTGGAGGTGAGGTCTGCCCTATGAACAGCATGGCCATGAAATAACTCCCATCTTGCTTGCTGAATGCATGGAATGCATACCTCCTAGGACGCCCTGTATAATGTAAGGTCTCCCATACCACAGGCATAAATCATTACGATGCACATTCTGCTATTAATAAAACATTGACAGTGCAGTCCAAAAGAAGATTTTGTTGAGTTTAGTGGAGCTTACTCCCAGGAAACTGGATATAGGATTGCAACTCAAGTGAAGTGATACTGAAATGGTGATAATGGCAGAAGAGGAGAATCCCAGACCAGGGGTTTTATTCCACCACCTCCTGAAAAGATTGCCAATGCCTATGTCAGGGATAGGCAACGTGATGTTGGTGGACGCTGATGTGCCCTTGGACACCTTTCTTGGTGCCTGCTGAGATGTCCTACCCAGAATAATAATAATAATAATAATAATAATAATAATAATAATAATAATAATAATAATAATAATAATAATATCTTCCTGGCAATTGAGATTGCTTCAAAACAAAGTGGAGGGCCTCTAGCTGCTTCTGTCTTCTTTTCCCATGAATGCCTCTGGGCCACATTTGGGGCTAGAGACTTTCTTAGGCTCCAGTGCCCCCATTTTGTACTGGTGTCTAAGTCAGTTTCTCAAATTGCCAAAAGGTTGCTTATGCCTGGTCTAAGCCCATCTGGGATGGTCCCCATCATTTCCCCAGGTGCACTGAGGGAAAGGCAGAAAGGAGCTCATGGCATCAGCTTCTGAACACTTCAAAAATGGCCTGGTCTCCTTTTTAATATTTTGTAAAATTTACTTTTTGGTTTAGTATTTTAAATTGTAAGCCACCTTGGGTACCTTGTAATAAATACACACAAGCACACACGTGCGGACTGCATAAGATTTCCTCTAATAAAGTTAAACTCAATTTTATTAGTTACACTATAGGTGTGTTCCAATTAGAATGCAGAATAAAAGTGCTGTTTCACCAAATTATAGCATAATTATTTCTATTCACATCTATGATCTGGCAATGTTTTTTGGATTCCATTTTAAAGATTCTCATTTCAGGACTATCCATAACTTTATTAAATCTGTTATGTTATTGCTGTATCCTACAATAAAAGTATTGATACACTATAAATTGATTTTTATTTTATTTATTTCATCTTCTGACATCTGTTGCTGGTTAATATGTTTGATAGTGAAATTAAATGCTTTATTTTTATTTCTTACTAGGGAGATTCAGGAGGTCCTCTAACTTGCGTAAAAAATGGCTCTTATTATGTCTATGGAATTGTGAGCTGGGGAGATCAATGTGGATTAAGAAATAAACCAGGAGTTTATACCCGTGTGACAAGATTTCTCAACTGGATTAATACCAAAATTCAACGGGAGTCCAGGTTCCACAGTTAAGAAAGACCTTCTAAAAACTAAGGAAGGTAAAGCTAAGACTCATTGATACATCTTCACAACAATCCCTGATAAGGAAGTTATTTATATGAAATCTTATATGCACTTACCTTGGAGTAAGTCCCATTGAACTCAATAGGACTTACTTCTGAGTAAACATGTATAGGATTGCACTGTACCTATTTACCTGTAAATAAGCTCATTGAACACATAGGAATTTATTCAAAAACTGTTGTTAAGCACTATTAATTTCAAGTTCGACTGGATATATCAAAATGTGCCATCCTTTATTCAAATTGATGTAAAGTGTAATACATTTTCTTGGAATCTAGTACATTTGCTAGGCTTGGCTTGCACCAGTTTATAGAATGACATGTATAAGCAATTTTTATGTTATATTTGCATCCTCCCATGGTTTTGGGTTTCAGATATAACCCTCTTTTTATTCTCATGAATGAGTAAGATTGGTTTGGCTGAGAGACAGTTACTTGCCCTATGTATCTGTTCAATGGCTATGATGGATCTGAACTTGGGGCTCCCTAGTCCAAATCTACCACTATAGCTACAAAAACTATATGCAACTTTTATATCTCATGCATGCATGTTCACTCATATATTCATTGGCCCATTCTAACTCACTTACAACTACACAATCTCATATCCTCTTTCATTCCACACAGTCAACCACTGAAGGGTGATAAACTTAAATTCCTAACTACAAAGGAATTCAGGAAATGAAGGAAAGCTGATTCTCATCAATTGTTCCCATAAACTAAGCAACTATCATTAAAATACTGCAGAGGTATTTATCGAAAGTGATTCTGCTGATTTATTTTCAGTACAAATACTTTTGTTTTCAGCAAATCATGGTTCATTCATTTTAGTACAAAGCTGAGCCTGCCAGTCATCTAGTACTAATCTCATTTGCCATCATAAATAAATACCATGTTCCATGATACATAAACTTAAAATCACTTACAGCATCCATGCAAAAATATAAAGATCAATATGAAATTACTTGTGCAGGGTTAATCCCCCTCTTTAATAAACAAAATGGCTTTTTTGATATTATCCTCTATGCTACCTGACTTGCAGAGCAAGCTGAAAAACATATGCATTTTCTTCTGACAGATGTCCATGTTTCAGTTCATTTCTTGATTAGCTGCATTTTTCTCCGCTTGACTTGCAGAATTTCTGCAGCATCGGGGTTGATTCTTACTTGTTGGTATCCTTCTCCGGCTGTTTGTTCCTGCCAACCAAAATAGATTCTGAATATCATCCATTGAAGAAGACTATTATGTAATTCCCATTGATAAAAACTATAATTAAAAATGCCTCATCTGATGTTTTAAAATCAAAATATCAATTATCAAAAGACTATGCTAAGCCATCTTTCTGTAGCTGGATACTTTTACAGCTTGGGCATTGTCCTAAATATATGGGAAGGCCAATTCACTTCTTGGTTATTTTAGCTTTCTCCCAACGTGATAGTTATCTTTGTTAGTATCAAAGCAGTCTTGGAACTGCTTTAGGGTCTTATGCATCTTTAGACAAAAAGAAGCCATACAACTCCTACCATGCCCTAACCAGCTGGGAGTTGTAGGGCATTTTTTGGACAAAATATGCATAGAATTGCACCCTTAACTGCTGACAGAGAGCAATTCTAAACCCCTGCTGAAACGTGGCTGAGGGTGGCTTGGATGGGTGGAAATGCTGCTCTGCCAGAAGGGCAAGACATCTCTTCTGGTGTCTCCTGGGATGACCACAGAAAGCTCCATGGGCCTAGGAAGTACCACTGGAAGCAGACCTTTCAGAGCATTCCAGCGAATTTCAGGGTTGGCCGTAGATGCACCAAGTCCATGCCCCCCATGCTTTCCTGACATGCCCCTGCATCTGGCCCCTTAAATATGCCACCCTGAAGCTGGTGCAGTTGATTTCCCTTCAGTTGGTTTCAATGGGAGGGGGAAGGTTTTTTTTAAAAAAAAATCTGCCTGTTAAAAAGCCAGGGTGGAGGGAGAGGCTCTGCTGGCTCACACAATGAACCAGCAGGACTTGGGAAGTGGTAGATTGTCTACAGGGAACTCCCCTTCCCCATGTAGGAATGCTCTGCCCACCTCCTTTAGGAGAGAGGCCTTGCTGCAGGTGCTGGACCAGAAGGCACAATAAGCATCATGCCTTATTCAGCTCTAAACATAGAGCTCACAATCAGTTCTTCAGCGGCTGTGTGAGCTTAGCGTTGCTTCAGTGGGTTATTTGTTTTAAAAGAACTGTATGAATATCCATGTATTTATTCATTTGTTTGTCTCCTTGTAAACTGTTTTTATTTAGTACAAAAAACTTTGGGGGTATGGGGAAAGATTTCTCAATGACATCACAGCAAACCAAACAGTTAGCACTGTGCAAAGCCAGCTTCTGTAAATTGCAGACTCTTTTCTTTCTTTTCCAGAGCTTGACCCTAGAGATGGGAATGTGTGTTTGGACTGATCATGCAGGATGAGTGTGGACTTCTGGAGCAGTCCCACTGCTCTAAAATGTTACATGTGTTGACAGTAGTTAGGGTAGTTTTTTTTAACCTAATACACGTGTGTGTGTGTGTGTGTGTGTGTGTGTGTGTGTGTGTGTGTGTGTGTGTAAAATAACAACAACAGCAGCAGCAGCAGCAGCAGCAGCAAAAATGCTTGGTCTTTGAGCCTTTGCCTTTTTAATGCTTCCTATACACTGCTGATATGACTTAGTGCCAAGAGAAGAGTGAAAAAGAAGTTTTCCACTTTGTATTTGAGGTTCTGCATCATAGGTACATAGGAAAAAACATGGTCTGTCTATTCACTTACAGTTTCCGGCTCATACGGATTCAAAGTCCCTTGAGGTTCTAGTAGTCCCTGAGCATATGCCAGCTCAGCAGCTCTTCTGGCCATTTCCACTTTGTAAGAACCTGGAGGGGTCCAGCCAACGCCTTTGATCCAGTTCAAATCGGATTTGTACTTGACCTGCAAAATTGATAAACTATCAATTGCAGGGCTCTCTCCAAGACCATACACATGACACCTTTCAAATCAGATGGAAAGTAAACCACAAACACAACACTTTCCATTTCCCTCACTGGCAAGAAATGACTTACTTTCTCAAAAACTATTCTGTAATAACAAAGTTACAAAGCAAGAGGGGAACTGCTGCATGTAGGCAAGGCAGAGTATTTACAGGTTACAGTATGTCAACATTTCTAAAAGTATTTCTGTTGTTTTCTTTTTATAAACTTAATATTTATTATTCCTCCATTTAGAAAATGTTGGAAACAGGGACAGGGACCGCTGAAGCCTCAGAAACCATAAGAGTTCTACTAGACATCTAAGTAAAAATAAAATATCTATGTTCAGTTTATCTTCAGTCTTTTCTCTGGAGCCCCAAGTTCCAATTAAAGCTAAGATCAAATGGCTCCTCAAGTTTACGGCACTATTTGGGTGCTGAACTGGAAGGGAAGAGGGGCACTTGGCATTTCTCCAGGTTTTTCAAGGGGTGCCAAAATTTGCAGGGTTGGCTTCTCACCTTTTGCAGTAACTCTTCTCTTTAGTGCCTATGGACATCCATTTTCTTTTCCCCAGACTGCCCAGATGCAGCATGATTTCAGATTACTGTGTGTAGGGAGGGTGGGCAGAGATAGGGAGCATACAACTCCACTATTAAAACAGCTCCACTGGCTTCCAGTTCATTTCCAGGCACAATTCAAAGTGCTGGTTATGACCTAGAAAAGCCCTATACAGCTCGGGTCCAGGTTATCTGAAAAATTGTATTCTCCCTTACAAGCCTGCCTGTGCTTTAAGATCTTCAGGGGAAGCCCTTCTCTCAGTCCCACCACCATCACAGGCACGCCTGGTAGGAACGCGGGAGAGGGCCTTCTCGGGTGCTGCTCCACTGCTCTGGAACTCTCTTCCCAGGGAGGCTAGACTGACTCCCTCCATGATGTGCTTTAGGAGGCAGGTAAAGACTTTTTTGTTCCAGCAGGCCTTTGGCAAATAATTGGGACCTCTGTCTGTGCCAATGACTTTTAAAACTGTCATTTTAAATGTTTTAATATTGGAATATATTTAATATATTTTAACTTTGTATATTTCTATTTATAGGTTTTAAATCTATATGTTTTAAATTTTGAAGTGCTGCCTTGAGGCCCAGCATTGGACAAAAGGTGGGATATAATAATAATAATAATAATAATAATAATAATAATAATAATAATAATAATAAGTGCCAGCACAAGAAGATGTATCACCAGTATCTTTCAGTCTTTCCCTAGAGAGGGGTGGACAACCTGAGGCTCAAAAGCCACATGCATCCACCAGCTAATAGTGTGCCCCCCAACCCCAGCTGCACCACTGTCAGTACTACGGAAGCATCCCGGTAGCATACAGACAATGCAATTTTACTTTAAAACAATGTAGTCCTGTTCCTCCCCTTCTGCTTCACTTCCAAACTTTGGCATCAAATTTGGCAGTGCAGCCATAGCAGCAGGGTGTGGCCCACGATGGGTTCTGGGGGATGGGAATCAGCTCCCAGAGCCCCCCCCCACTTTTAGGCCCCCGTTCCAACCACACTCCCAATGTCCCTTGCTTTTTCACATACTTGCCTACCTTATGAATGTTCTGAGGATAGTGTTTGAGTTTTAATATTTTTGAAACAGAGTACGCATAGCCTTGCCTCTAACTTCCAGAAGGGGGTTCTAGCCTGTAGATCAAACATACTTACATCGCTCTGGAGTTTGTAGGCTTGTTTGGCATGTTTCAGATTAAGCTGTTCTGGGTCACACGTATACTGATGCAGGTGTTGCCTGTAGTTGACATCACTTATCAACTGTTGACTTTTCTTTGCATGGATAAATCCTGGCTGATCAATTCGGCTCTTGAACTGTGCTTTGTTTCTGACAAAATCCCTCTTATATTGATTGTCACTCTGGAGGTGGCCCATCTTGAGGAAGTGCCTCATTTTGGGATCGTCATTCACATTGCGAAGTCCAATCTGTTGACCCCTATCCCTCAGGAAGGACTCTCTGTATTTGAACTATAGAGCGTTAAGACAGAGGAGGATTTATTCCCTTACCATGGCATACTCAAGCACCCATTCATATAATTTCATATTGCACAATATCGTTGTATACACACACACTATGACTTGTATGTGCATGTAGGACTTTGCTAAATCACGTTACTATCATCTATATTCAGAAGTCAGATCTACTCTGTTGAGCTGATTTTTAACCGGGAATAAAATTTCATTGCTTTTAAAGAATATGCACTCAGAGTTACATCACTAAGAGCATACTAAGAAAATGATTTACACAGGTAGAGCAATCCAAAGTTCAGTTGAAGGAGAGATCCTCCAAACACAGCTCCATCCAGAGCTCTGCTGGTAACAAGTGGATATGGTGGGAAGTGATGTGCTTTTCTCATTGTTTTTTCTCCTGGTGTTTGTTGTACCCCCACCCCTGCCCACCCGCCCTCGCATTGAAATCAGATTGAGACAGGCATTGGTAAAAAGGCTGTTACTGAGGCCTCAAGGGGGAATGGAGGGGCGTTGGATTTAGCGGACCTAAAGTTCTCTTGACGCACCTCCAGTATTCCCCATTTCAGGGCTTACCACTGGTTACTGCTAGCAGTAATACTACAGCCAGTAGAAGTATGAGCTTTCCAAACTGGGGCCTTCAAGGCGGACACTGCTCTAGCAGTGGAGCTCCTCTCTGACTGTGGAGGGGTACCTCCACCCTATCCCAGCCAGTTAGCAGATGTGGGGATCAGGATTGTGCTTTTAGTATATGGATGAAGCAGTAACAAAGGGTGTGAAAAGGGCTACACAATTCAGAAAATATGGAACATGCCTGAAACCCTATGAAATCAATCAGACTTAAGACACAAACATATGTTTCAAACCCATTGACTCAATGATACTTATGTGCACTTATATTCTTCTGGATTGGCCTCTGGCTTTCTAGCAGTTCCAAATTGGCCTGAAAAATGAATATCAGTCCCCAGTAAAAGCATCTTCACAGAATACAGGAAAATACAGGTCTGCCAGTATTTCCACAGCCTGTCATCTATGCTTTCCCTCTAACAGTTTAAGGTGACATTCATGAATGCAAGTTCATGGGAATCACATGCCCAGAAGCCTCAAAGAACTGCATTTCCTTGGGGCATGTTTCTCAAGCCTTTGAATACAGGTGTCTCCCTTTTAAACTGGTAGGGAAATGTCACGACATGCTATGCCATAAGGATCTATCATTCTGGGAACTTGTAAAGTGGTCCTAAGATTGAATTTTGGCAAAGTAATACTTCATACATCACTGGCAATTTCTCTGGAAGCTTTAGCTGTCTGGAAAGGGATGGCATCCAATCTGAAATCATAGCCAGCTGCCCGAGTCTGCTCCCAAGATGTTTTATATAGTTTCTGCAATAAAAAAGGAAAGGAAAGAAAGAGGGTTCTTCTTATTTTACAAGCCTTTTGTGGCAATAAAAAAAATGATTCTGTTAGGATCATCGATTTCTGCGTCAGTTGTAAAGGCTTATAAGATTTGCGACTAGCCTATAACCCTTCACTTCCTCACCTACAAAATACATTGGTGTACAGTCCCATTGGTGAAGAGTCCCAAACACCACAATTAGTATTTTGCTTTGCATTTCATGCATACATTGATTTGAGCTTTATTTAGCTTCTGTTAGACACTTTGATGTATCTGCCACATCAATATTGCATTGACATTGCCCCTATTCTGTCTTTTGAAACATCTAGCAGTAGCATCTTGGGTTTTATAGCATAGGAATTCCAGTTCTGCAGACTCCACGATCTGTTACATCAAACATTTCTAATGCTTTCTGAGCTAGCTCTGTACCCTGATGGTTTCATCAACTTATCTAAAATAATGAACTGCTTGATAACATATTGGATATGATTAAGGGTATGGACCAAATTAAAATTCTGAAGAGAATTTGCCAAGTCTCATTTCAATCCCACGGGTTTATAGTATAGTGTCTGAAACTATTATGATTTGTTGACCACCTCACCATTGTCCTGCCAGAGAGACATTTCTCAAGCTTGGCCATGAGGCCTACAAGAACAACAAAAAGTGGTCCAAGTTTTTTTGTGGCTAGGCACAAGAATGCTAATGCGTGGAGACACTTGGTGGGGACACCTTCTCTTCATGATAAAAGGCGATGATCTCAGACCCCCGATTTACTTTACTTAGGTCACTGGACAACTTTAATTTACTGTTAGTGATAAAACAATAGGCATCTTCCAATGGGAGCCTTTTCAATTTCATTCCATGTAGCATGGAGGTGCAATAAATGTGATATCCAGACTTCCTAATGGGCTTGTAACTTCTAGCAAATTATGCTAGAGCTCCCAATCAAATGGTTGCTTGGATCATTTCCATATCCATATTCCCACAATCATGTCAGTACAATCACCAGTTTTCTCATATGACATAATATGGGAGACAGTCCAATGAATCCTTAAAAATTATTTTGCCTTCTTTAAAAGGCAATCCCAGATAAATCCTTAAATTTATCTGGAGAAATCAAATTATGAGAATATAGAATTCCAAGCAAGTGTGGGTGGGGAAAGGGAATCATATGGATAAAGGATGCAATGTTAGTCCTATTTTGAGTAGACCTATTGAAATGAATATGAGTTCTGTTCATCATGATTAATTTAAATCCCATTCATTTAAGTGGGTCTACTCTAAGTAAGACTAATATTGGATATAACCCAAAGTTATTAGCCTAGAAAGATTGTGTTCCCTCCACAACTGTGGCATAAGCCCAAATCTGGAGCCCACGTGTAAGTGTTCTATCTAACAAGAGCTGGCAAGTCCAAGTCATTTCCTGCCTTTTTCTCTCTTTTAAATCTGCCAAAGCCTTTGCCTTACTGCTGAGGATCATTCTGCAACATGGGTCCTTTGATTTGAAACCCCATGCATCATTTTACTTTATCACAGTTTGCACAGTTTTTGCACTCATCCTCACACATTACATTCATTTGATTTACAGCTACCTTTGCAGCTTTACGAATACCAATGTGTATGTTTTGTGTGCACGGTAAGGTCAGTCTCTCTCAACAGCTTTCTGAGTGTGGCATCTGATCCAATTGTATATCTACCAAAACCAGTTTCTTTTTTAATGAGAGGCCCCCCAACTCCTCTATCTCCCCATGCTCTCACTGGCTGTTTCAGTTCAGATACACGCTGATCCATTTGAATGTTTTGAGAAGAAACGGTACATTTCAGACTTACAACTGTGACATTCATCTGTGCATGGCAATACAGTTCTAACTGTGTGAGCAATATATCTCACTCATTCTTTTCTTTTAACACAAGAGCAAAGGGTTCTCAGTGTACAATGCAAAATGTACTTCCTGCCTCTACTCCTTTTAGAGGCTAGAACAACCTTTCCAAAATTACCCTGTTCTATTTTGGATTCCAGTAATTGACAAAATGCATGATTTAATGTAATTTAATGCAGCATAATTTATTGAAAGGGACTTTAACTTGCTCATCAAATAATTTTTCAAATGAATATGCATGCAATTACTTCTTTACCCACCAATGAAACATGGGCCACAACATTTTTACCTTCAAAATTAGATTATGGAGGGTGGAAAGTGGTCAGAAATATTCTTATAACTTTATTAATGTGTCCTAAATCTTACTAATGCATATGGTGACCTAAATTGGCTTATTTATTAGATTTCTGTACCGAAGCTCTCTGGGTAGTTTACAAGACAAAGCTTAAAATCATAAAACACAATAATCTAGTAAAAAATATACAACCATCAGTTTAAAACATAATAAAACCGAAGTAGTAACCAAGAGAAAAGCCTTCAGCAGTGCAAAGATCTAAAGATGCACTAACACAATCAGTGACCTGAAAGGCTAAAAAGCAGAATTCTTAATCTGCCTGAGGAACCCGATAGAAAATATAAACACTCAAGATTGGTAAGTTGAATGGTACATATGGAAAGGACACCTTACAAAGAGCTGTAGCTGTGTTTATTTACAAAATCACCAACCTGCTATAAAAAAGAAATATCACTTACATCACTGATATGCAGTGCATTCAGTCGTGCCCTTATGAAGTCAGGGTGGTCAGGGGGAAGAGTATAGCTGTGCATGGAGTCCAAGTGCCCAGCCCGGTATAGCCGCTGTCAAACCAAATAATGTTTCATTTACCTTCAAAATATCTATAATGATAACATAAAGCTATTTTTCTGAATTACTACAGTATGCAATGGACGTAATTCCAAATTATGCCTATGCTTATTAAAGTTGCCCCAAGACAAAGGATTATTTTTTCTAAATAACAAATACTTCATACTGTACATTCTCCAGTAATTGAGCAAGCATAATTGCTGACCAAATTCTGAATTAAGCTGAGTATCACTAGATAAAATAGAAGGTACATCTTAGTGCTACCATCACTCAAGTCAATCAACTTTTAAGAAGTACCTTCTATTTTATCTAGTTATACTCAGCTTAATTCAGAATTTGGTCAGCAATTATGCTTGCTCAATTACTGGAGAATGTACAGTATGTGGGGTGGATGGCTTATTTTCAAGTGTCATAAAGTATCGACTCATAATGTTGGTTACACCATAGCATATTGACTTAATATTTCATTTATAGTCCCAAATACTAATTATATCTTGGATAGAACTATAAACCTTAACTTAGATAAGGTGAAGTAAATAAGGGGTGTTTTTAAGAGTGAGTAGGGATTTAACAAAGGTAATTTTTAAGGCATAAGTGAATTGTGCACAAGTCCATAAAGTTCCAGAGTCTTGGTGGGGAAAGAGCTGCACAATCCTTGAGCTTGTTAACCAAGCATTAGGAAGCTCTCCAACTTGAACAGCCTAAAGGTTATTCAAAGGCTTTTTATGAACTTGTTAGATCTCCTATCCTCCATTTTCTTGACCTTTTTAGTTTACGGTGAGGTCAAAGGTTTTACTTCTCACAAGCTTCAGCATTAAATATAAAGGGGTGGATCCAGATTTAAGCAGGTGCAACTGTGCTAATGGTAGAAAACTTTCCTGCCCCCTCCTCCCCATGGCAACCTCTCGAAGACCCTGAAAATGCTACAAAGGTCAGGAGACCCTGCTGAATGGGGTGAGCTGTAGGGGAGAGAGGGGATCCCAGAAAATTGGGTGGAGGCACCTTTCATGAATGGAGCCTTCTGTCCACAGAAGGTAAATCTTGGATCAGCCCAACCCATCTAATTAGCATTTAACACTAAGGCTTGTGGGAGAAAAGCTTATGACCTCAGCCTCTAGTTATGCATGTGAAGGATCTCCTCCATTCCCAGCACATCCTCATTTTGTGAGAGCGCTCAAAACTCTCAACATACCAAATGTTCCCACTGATCCAAAAAGACTGAGGAACCCTGATCTAATCTACCATCTGATGCCTCTGGAAGCTCACGGAGTATGACGTGACTGCATGGGTTTTCTGAAATGTTAACAGATTTGTCAACTATTAACTAAATCACCTTTTCCACTACCATTGTTCTAATTAATATTATATGGCATTGAGAATAATCTATTTATGACCTACAAAATAATCAATTCTTCACCTACTTCATTGCATTGAATGTAGCTATTCTTAGCATGGACGAAGTCCACGGCATCTGTCACCGTGGTGAACCTCAGACTATCTGGTTTTTGACGATACTTTGTCTAGATATGAAATAATGAAAAAGAAAGGCTGCATTTAAAAAAACATATTAAGAACATTTCATGTTATTGACAGTAGACATGGAAAGAAGATTTTCAGTATAATAAGTAAATACAGAATGTTATATAAAGGATTTGTGTGTGTTATATAGTTTTACAAAAAAAAGAAACCACTTAAAAAGTACGGAGAGAAAGACATTTGTTGTCTCTCTATGTCTCAGCTGATGAAATTGCTTGTCCAACAGAAATATATTCTACTGGTATCCAATGATCCCCAATAGAGTTTGTTGTGTATCTCGAGCAAATATACAAGGGAAAGGTCCCTTTGCACTGCTTGTCTTTAATGTACAACTGACCAGTGTGATTCAAATATATTATGGCAGGGAAGCACACAGAAAAAAAATATTTTTGTCTGGGCAAACAGAAGCGTTTTACTCTAAATGTCTTATCCTGTTATTTTATTGATCTCCAAACTAAGGTCCAGCCTCCCCGCCCCCCTCTGTTAATACCTTATGCTGATCAGGATGAATCGCTTCCCATTTTGCTGTCAATTTCAAGCACACACTTTTCAAAACTTTGTCTCCCCTGCTTAGCATTCCATTGCTGAGTTTGCGGCCATTATTTATTGCTATGTGTTTTTGTTGTTGCTGCTGCTGTTTAGAGTCTCCTGCTCAGGGTAGAGGATGTCACAGGTGGACTCCTATCTTGTGTATTGCTCTTTCGTAATGTACGCCCGTTGTATAAACAGGCTCCCACATCAAAAGGAAATGCTAAGCTACATCCATAAGTGTCATGTAACAAGGAGCCTTGATGGTAAACAATTCTTACAGACGTACCATCCCATGAAAGATTTATCAGTACCTCACTGATGAGTTCTCCAGCCTTCTTTACATTTTCTATCTGAGGGGATCTCAGAGCCACCCATCCAACCCCCTTCATGAAATTCAGGTCTGATTTGTAGCGAAACTGTCAAATAAAAAACAAAAACAAAAAACCTTTAAGTTTTATCAGATTCCCCACCCTCCCCACCCCATCTAGACAGGACTCCCTGATTCGTATTAACATATTAATTTTTTTCTATTTTCCATGCATACATCATCACATTGTGCCAAACATCTTTGCATTCATCCGTTCCTTTTGGAATTAAATAATGTATCATATAAAAGATACAAAAGGAGCTCCCACAACTGAATTAATATAATTGCAAGCAGAAAGTAATATAACTTGTTGGTCCTGACAACATTTCAAAGGTATTTTATGCAGAAGCCACAATTCAGGGATGCAAAGTATTTTGTCCAAAATCAATACAAGCATTCAAATTAACTCTCTCTCAAGAGGATGGCAATATTTTGGTTTGTTTCTTGTAAAATCTCCACTTCCAATAGCAAGCTAGAAGAAAGCAGGGATGCTAGATTAATTCAGCTTCTTGGGTAAGTGCAATGTGATTTAATATGATCACCAGACACTGATGAATTTAGGAGAGGCACAAGGTTGAAGGTTTTTGGAAGCAGTGTAGGCTGTTTCAAACATACACAGCCCGTTTTGTCACTGGATCATTGTATACCCCTTGATGACTGCAAATGGATAAATCACATTCTTGCAAACATTTGTCACAGGTATGTTTTGCATATTTATTTTAAAAATCTTGGTTATAGAACTAAAAGTATGATGTGTAAAATGATCCCTAGGTGGGAAGAAGAACTGACCAATATTTTATGTGTATAAAATATTGGTCGAAGCAAAAAAAAAAATGGATGTCTACCTAGCTAAACTTTCAACAGTGTGTCCTTTTAAAATACACAGTCTGGAAGTCAAACATGCAAGTGTAAAGGCCCGTTCCTCTATCAAAGTATATATAACAAAAGTCCCCCAGTTTGTGCAACTCATTGCCTTTGTCTCTTGTCAGAAAAAGAACAAAGACATTTGGTAATTTGCTGAACTTAATCCAACAGAGATTCGTCCATTTTCACATTAGCTTTCATTGTTGTGCGGGGGATAAAGCATGCCAAGCTCCTCCAAGCTGCAGTGTAGACTTGAGTTTGGCATGTTATACCATGGGTGCAGTAAAGTAAGAAAAACAGGATGCAGACACACTTGTGCTTTCATTTAGACCTGGGCTGCAATCAATGGCATTTCCTGAAGCATTTGTGCACCTAGACAAGCTTATCCTTTGAGTCCTAAACATAACAATGTCCTATCATTTGACCTCTCAGTAACATCCTGAGTTCAGTAATCAGCCAGGACCCTGAAAGTACAGGGATGCACAGAATTTGGCAGTCACATCTTTGAAGGAAATATCCTCATTTATTTTTCTGAGTAAGCACAGCAATACATTGCCCGGATCTATTGGCATTAAAGCCTATGCAGTATCCCTCCTTACCTCGCTCTGCAACAAGTGAGCTCTTTTTGCCCACTTCATCCTCAAGTCTTCAGGAAGCGCTGTATAGTCATGCAGTCTCCTCCTGTAATCCTGGTCACTCACTAGGTTCTGGGCCTTTCGGGCATGAACTAGGTTGACCATGTCCAAAGGCAGATTGTACTGAGAACTGATATTCTTGGAGCCTTTCTTGTACTCCTGTTCACTCTGTAACTTTGCAGCATACAAGCAGTGTAACAGATTGGTATCATCCAGAATACTTCTGGCACCAATATGCTTTCCCCTCTCCTGAACAAAGTTGTGCCTGTATTGAAGCTGTGTAGGAAAAGAAAAATACTAATTAGCTTGCATGTATGGATTATAGATCCTTGAAAGAATAAGAATTATTCCTAGGTAACTAAAAAAAAATGAGAAGAAAACCTCAATATTAAATTCAATGCAAGAGAAAGCTGGAATTCTATTTTCTTTTCTTTTTGGCCTTGATTATACAATGAAAGGCAGGACACTCACACATACTCACCCCAGACACCTCCTAAGTAAGGTAAGCACAAGAAACCCAAACCCAACCTACGAGAATTTTGCAAAAGTTTTCTTCACTACTGAATTACTTTTCAAAAGCAATTTCTTTTCTATGAAATTGAATGAGAATGGTAAAAAAAAAATGTGGGAGAAATTTTCAGCACTGCACTGCCATCAGTACTGACCAGCAGTGGCTCTCCAAGATTTCAGGTGGATCCTTCCTAACGAATGTCCCAAGTTCAATGGCAAGAATTGAACTTGGGACATTCTGCATGCAAAGCATATGCTCTAATACTGATCTATGACCCTTCCCCAAGACATCCACTCCTGTAAGTACAATTGAGTTCCAATACAGCTTACTCCCAGGTAAGTGTGTAGGAAGCCAGGCCATGAGCGTTTGAAGAGTTTTGTCTCTGTCATAAAGTTCTACTGGATCACAAAAGTATGTTCTTCGTATGGACACTGCAGAATCCGTGTTGTTGTTGTTTTATTTTGGTATCAAGGAAATACTATGTTCCAAGAAACACAGTACAGCATGACGCTGGCCATGCCAGGTTTAGCTGAATATGTATCACTGCAACCAAAACCCTCATTTTTTCCAGAGATGGATTTGACAATAAGAGAGAAACCACATTCAAATTCACGTGAAGCAGCCTGGATCAGCTATTGCTTCTGCTACAAGGTCAAGAAAGAGAGGCTGAGATTCTAACTGAAATCTCTCAATAAGCAAATCTGAGCAAGCTTTTTATTTTCAGTTGACTTCACAAGCACCGCCACTGGTCTCTAGCCAGACATCCCTTATGCACACATGCAATGTTGGGTGTTCCTCACTGTAGCTTCAATGCCAGATTTTTACAGCATTTTCAGAAAAGTTAAGGTGTGTGTGTGTGTGTGTGTGTGTGTGTGTGTGTGTGTGTGTGTATATATATATATATATATATATATATATATATATATATATATATATTATATCTCCCAATAGCTGAAGCTCTCTGGGCGGTTCACAACAATTACTTCAATTTGGGTGCTGAGTATCTCTGATTGTATTGGTACAAGATGGACCTCTAAAAGCAGAAAACCATCTAAATGGACACAACAATACTCTAAAGTTTATACTTTCACACATGGTTAACTTTACATTTCTCTTCATTATCCCTGGTTGTTTTAGCGGAATTTTCAAAGAAATAAGGCATGGAGAAGGTATTTGCATGGACTGCTATTATTTTTCTTGTTCTGGATAAATTGAAACTGAGCATTCAGAGATACTTTTTCCTTCTGCAATTCCCATTGCAAGATCTTCAGCATGGCTTGGCTTCTGATTAACAATGACTCTCTCTCTTTTTTTTAATTCACACAAAGAATCTCATTCATAAGTAATATATTCTGTCTCACATCCTTGTCTCACATGATTATGGGACTGCTTTAATTCAGTAAAATCTGCTTTAGACAATGTATTACATGAAGTTTACAAAAATTAGGCAAGATGGAAGGCTGCATAATTCAACTCACATCACTGGCAATTTCTCTTGAGGCCTTGGCAGTCTGGAAGGGAATTGCTTCCATTGTCAGCTTGTAGCCTTGAGCGCGTAGATTATGCCAAGATTCCCTGTACTTCGCCTAAAGTGGAAATGGCAACTTTAGATTTCTTGGTTAAATTTTAAAAATGCAAGTAAATTAACAAAAGGAACCTTCTTTTGATTATTGTATGGTGTGTTAGCAGAGTACCTAGAAATATTATTTCCTATCAGTTGTAGAAAGACTTTAGAAAATCAAATATAGTCAAAACATTGCAATAAAAACACCTGCTTCTTCAGAGGGAGTGCTACCCCATCCAGAACACTTCACTTAGCCATTTCCCAGACTCGGGAACCACCAATACACAGAGCTTCTTTCTTATCAGGATTCAGCTTATTAATTAATTAATAATTAATAACTGAATTATTAATTCAGTTTATTAGCCCTCATCCGGCCCATTACAGCCTCCAGGCACTGGTCCAGCACCTTCACCACCTCAGCTGATTCCAACAGCAAGGAGAAATAGAGCTGAGTATCATCAGCATACTGAAGGCACCCAACTCCCAAGCCCCTAATGACGTCTCCCAGTGGCTTCATATAGATGTTGAACAGCATGGGGGATAGAATAGAGCCCTGTGGCACCCCACAGTTTAACAGCCATGGGATGGAACAGCAATCCCCCAATACCACTCTCTGGAATCGGCCCTGCAAGTAAGAGTGGAAGCACTGTGACACAGTGCCTCCTACTCCCATCTAGCAGAGCCAGTCTAGTAAGATACCATCATCAATGGTATCAAAAGCCACCGAGAGATCCAGGAAGATCAACAAGGTAGCACTCCCCGTCTTTCACCCAGAGTAGGTCGTCGGTGAGAGCAACAAGGCTGTTTCCATACCGTACCCTGGCCTAAAACCAGACTGAAAGCTGCCCAGCTGCCACACACTCAAGCACCTTTCCCCAAAAGGGAATATTAGTGATAGGGCAGTAGTTCTCACATACCTCTGGGTCCAGGGAAGTCCTCTTCAGGAGAGGGTGCACTACAGCCTACAGCAGGCACCACCCCCTGGCAAAGTGAGGCATTTATCACCCCCTGGACCCACCCAATCAATCCACCTCTGCTAGACCATATTAGCCAAGATGGGCAAGGGTCAAGCTTGCATGTGGTGGGATGTTCTGATTCATATAACTGATGCAGCACAGATTCACAGCCACCATAGGGCTTTGAGCGCATATAGGCAGCCCCTAGGAGGTACAAATCAGGTTGGTTTGCTTTGAAATTGGGACTGAACAAAACCTTTGGTCATCAATAATACCTATACAATTATACTCCAACTCAGCCTCTTGGCACAGGGCAAGTGAAGAGACGATGTCCAGCTTGTCAAGGCAAAGACCCCTACTTCTACATACTAATCAAGCCAGGCTCCCACAAGAACAAAGGCAGGACCAGAACTAGGGATGGACAGAGAGAGCTAAGCATTCTTAACTGCTAGGTTGTAATCCATGCTTGGGAGTAGGGGAATGGTATTGCTTCCATTGTTGAGTCTGAGTTGGACACCTTGAAATGGACTCTGGTTTTAATAAGCTGAGAAGTCCTAAACTATCAGTGCAGCCAAGATGACAGCAAGCTCGGGCAACTGATCTTTTCCATCCATTTCTCTCCCCTGCAGCCCCTCATAGGCTCTCCAGATGGTTAAGGGAACTACAGAACATTGTGGTCTGTGTCCTTCAGGGAATCACCAAAATCAGGAACGTTGCATGATCTGGGCAAGGTTCCTATTTCCTATTTCAGGTGATTCTCCCCATCTCACTGCAACCCTGCGGGACTCGGCCCACAATGTTCAGTAGATACCCCAAACCCTCTGGAGAGGCTTTTGGGGGGACATAGGCGGACTGCCAGGAAGAAGACGGGAAGGAAAGATCCATTACGTGACTTGGCTTCCACTCCCACAGTGTTGGATATCATTCCATCATAATTAAGATCATTACTAAAATAAGTCATCCAAACAATGCAGTTTCTAACAATTCATGGCACTAGGAGAAGTAGCACTTCTTAAGAAGTCACAGCTCATTTACCAAGCCTAGCAAAATGATCCGCAGAACTCAGCAGCAGCAATAATAATAATACCAATAAATTAAAATGTCAGTATAATAGGTGCAATAAGGATGTTAAAATGTACAACTAAAATAAAAAGACTCCCAGAGCAATTAAGAATTTTAAAACAAAAATGCATCAGCAGCCATAGATAGATAGATTATAAAATGCATGCAAGCTTGTTGATAAGGAAAACCTTTCTGGAGCAATCAGGTATTAATAAACAAATAATCCTCAACCAGTTCCTTAAGAGTGACAAATAGAGGAAAAATCAGTCAACTTTATTGCAAGTACCAATAAAAAAGTGGCTGTTGCTGCACATCTATGCTGCGTGCAATAAGAGGATCATGTCCAATGATTTTAGCCATAAAGAGCATTAGGATAGCGCCAATCACTTACCTCACTGACATTGATCGCATTCATTCTTGCCCTTTCAAATTCAGGAAGTCCTAAGGTTACTGTGTAGTGATGCAAAGCATTCTCCCCTGCTTCCTTGTAGAGGCGCTAGGATATTTATTTATTTATTAAAAGTGTGGTTAATATATGCCTTTAATCATGCTATACTTAGACATTTTTGATCAAATGAAAATGCATTCAAGTGATTAATATTAGCATCCTGGAACTGATAGTTTTGCTGAAACTGTCTTAAAGAGTTTAATGTTTCACACTGAAATAGTTTTTACCTAAAACAGACTTCACCATCTGGGCCACGCTAGCTGGGAATTATAGGAGTTGCATCCCAACACACCTGGAGGCTGTCAGGTTGGGAAAGGCTGACCTAAAAAGCCTGACAGCTCATGATCTCTCACACGGCCAGACCAATACTAACCAGCCAATCTGAAGGTTAGAACTGCACTGGAAATCTCTATAAATATCCACAAACACATAATTAATGGTGTTTGTAAGAGGCACAGAGATAAATAATAATGCATGGTGACTAATGCATTCGAACCCAATTACAGCAGACATCGTTATACAAGAAGAGTCCACTCTTTCTCTTGTACAGGACAGAAGGCCTCATCCAAGACCACATTTGCAGTTTTTATAAGTTCTTTAAAAACAATCTATTTCAAAGAACCTGGTGCCCAATGAAATTTGGGGCACTAACCATGCTTAATTCAATCAAAATATGGCTAAAAGTTGACTAAATGTTATTTGGCTAAATGTTGCAACCCTAAGAACATTAAATTGCTAACAACTACAAATCTACCAACACAAACACTGCTTGTATTAAGCGCACATATGAGCCATCTTCAGCCCCAGATTCTGAACTTGCAATATTAAATGCAGCTCTAGCAATAGGAGAAAATAAAGAAACGGGTCTCATCTCTGGTTTCTTAGAGCCTTATTTGATGATATCTCTAGGAACATTCTATATAGTTATGACAGGAAAAAAAAATTAAGGAAGTTTGGGGCATGACAGCTTCCAGATGTGGTCTTGATTTTTTTTAATGGTGTCATGAATTTGCAAGGGACATCTGAATGTTCCTGAAAAGTCAGAAACAAGATTGTTAGCCTCAGGTGCATTAAGTGGGTTCCTGAACGAATTATTCAGCACCATACACATTAACCATCACTAAGACTGTCCTCCTAGTATGCTCCTTCTTTGCATTTCTTTGCATTATAGTTGCTTTCAAGTACAAAAAGAAAGCCAGTTGCACGAATTCATATCAAATAGCTGCTCTGATATTTTTCTTGGTGGTTGTTTTGTTTTAAAGGAGCAATCTGATTGACAAAATGATACTAAATGTTTGTCCGGGAATAATAAAAAATGATCTAACTATGCTAAAGGATAAATCGATGATGCCTTTTTCTCCCCTTTTGATGTATTCTATTTCTTAGAGTGTGCTTCTCTCTCCCTCCCGAGCTCATTGCATTTTAAACAGCATATTTTCTGATCCAAGTTAGCAGAGCCTACCTCATTAGCAATCATATTGCTGAATTTTGCATGAAGGAGGCCAGGAGAGTCTGTCACCGATGTGTACTTGAAGGAATCCGGCTGCTGACGGTATTTACTCTGAATTCACACACAAAGAAAGAGGGATGCAAGAGCTCAGCTGTATTGTAAGATAAGAACAATATTTTTTGAGAGCTACTCGTGATTTAGCTAGCACTTTACAATGTCAGCAAAAAGTATTGGTCTATTGACCTCTATGCTAGTTTAATCCCATGCCCTCACATTATTGTTAACGTGATCCATGCCTATTTAATAAAATCAACAAAGACCCCCCATAAACATAAGGGCCAGTTGATATTACCTCCTTTGAAGCGTGATCATGTCATGACCAGTCTCTTTAAGATGGTATAATATATAATCTGCAGTGTTCCGTTTGATAGGTGAGGTTGCAACCTCCCTGTGGCTAGTTGTGCTAAGACTGCAGAATGGAACTGAAGGATACTATGGCCCCATCTATTGGCCAGAAGTCTAAGGACTACTGAGTTGTTTATGTATCTGTAGGGGTATGTGTGTGTGTGTATTTGTAATCTCTAGTAAATCACCTTGAGAACCTTTCAATAGAAAGTCAGGATATAAATCTTATACCCACGCATGTACAGTAAGAAGCAGATTTAGAACTAGGTGACAACCCTCCATGGCCATCTTTTCCATTCTGCTGTTTCTCCTAGTTAAGTTTTCATGCAGAAGTAGCTTATTTTCTGTATCTTCCTATGCATTTACATGATTTAGAAGATGGGCCAAGTTCAACCTTCTTCATGATGCCATTTCTTAGTGCCATTTCTCAGTTTGGATCATGAACACATCAGCAGAATCATTCTTGATTGATGCTCCACAATTTACAGAATACCACATAAATAAATTTATGAAATATATAGCTAACTATTGGCTTGAGTTCATATTTTTTAGACTTTAGATGCATTGCAGGACTCAGTTTAACAGTTCCATGGCTTGTGAGTCCACAACTCATTTTAATGCACATTAATGAGGCAGGTTGTGATGGACAGAAGAGCCATCAGAGGAACTTAAAAAATAAACTGACCAGCATAGTTCAGTTAAAACCACTGGGCCTTTTGGTCTTTAGTGGTATGCAAAAATAATGCACTGTGTATAGGCAGAGGTTGCAACATTGACAAAAACAGGATGTAAATCTTTAATTTGTGTAAATCTTTAATTCATGTGTTCTTATTAATGTGGATATGATATGTATTAGCAAAAAAATAAAATAAAATAAAATAAAAAAGGTATGTGGTGGAAACAAAAATACATCTTTGAACATGGAAATATGCAGACAAAGGGTGTTTCCAGGCACACGGGTTGTGGTGCTAACAATCAGTAAGCATTGTACAGCAATTCTGCCTTTTCTTCCTCTGTGGATTTTTTGCAGTAAGAAAAAAGAAATGGAGGGGAAACATGGGAGGATTAAGAGTAGAAGACAAATCATCTGGAGCCTCTGTGAATAAAGCAGTGTGATTGCACAATAAAAGTATTGTCTGGCAACATCCAAACCAGATATGATTAGAACTGTGTGTTTATTCACATGTTGAGATCATATATATAACGGGGTATGTCCTCAAAAGGTTCACTGACCTCCTGAGCCTAACCTCTGCTTCTTAAAGCATTCCCCCACCCCCACCCCCAGCCTGGGATTCTTTCAATATCAGAGACAGACTGGGAGGAAAGAGCCTGAAGCATTGGAGCAAGGGGAGATAAAGCTCATCTGCGTATGCCTTTCAGTGTAAAAAGTTGACACCGTACTTTATACAGGAATGGGGCAGATGAGTGAATAAAACTTTGCCTTATTTCAGGACCCACCCTTTTGCTCAGGAAAAAAAGGCGAGAGATTGTTAAAAAGGGGGAGAGAGAGAGATGGTGAGGAGGAAACGTTCTCTCTCCAGGCTGCTTATGTAGAGCCACTTGGGTTTTTGACAAATGCGATGCTGTATCTAATAACAGAACACAAGCTCCCTTTCATCTGAAAAGGAACATTTCCTTCTATAAAGGATCGCCCTAATGTACCAACCACTTGGGTCCTGCTTACAGAACAGAAAGTTTGTGAAAGTAGTTAGCAAGGTCTGCAAAACCTTGAACTCCATTCATTTCACCCAGGACATGAATTGAGTGATCAAATAAAGAGGGAGGGTGGGGAAGGGAGCCCACCCTTAATCCAGGGAGTTACTTTGCCAGCCCAGTTTTACAGAGACATCTGGCAAACCCTTGTTTGCAGCGGAGAAATCAAAACCCTCTTTTGTTACCTCGCTGATGAGTTCAGAAGCTTTCTTCTTTGCTTCAATCTCTAAGGCCCCTGGTACAATACAGCCAACTCCTCTCATAAAGTTCAAGTCAGACCTGTATAAATTCTACGGGAAACCAATCAAAAGTAATTTACAGCATGGAGTGTGAGAGGCGGTACAGTAATCTAAATGCATTCGTTAGAAGTAACATCTGCTGCACAAGTTTTTTTGCATCGTTCAACCATATTGGAATTGTATTTGCATGTTTTGTGTTCATGCAAACCCAAAACATTCTCTCCCTCCATCTCCCCTCCTCTCTCTCTCACACACACCCCTATATCTATCTACCAAACAGCCAATTCCAATGTAAATAAACTATAAGATGGCTATGGATTATCTCTGATTTCCACTCACCCCCAATGATTTCAACTGGAAAGACAATTAAAAGCAAATTCTTGAGCAAGAAGCCTTTTCTGAACAGTAAGCAAATATGCAGGTTAGACGGACAGATGGACAGTTAATTACAAAGCATACAAAATAAAGCATACAAATCAAGAGCAGCTGATTGCTCAAATTAATCCCTGCAGTATTTGACTTACGTCACAAATTCACTCCAATACGTTAAAGGTTGTATAGAGAACTTCATTTACCTCACTCTGTAGTTTATAAGCTTTCTTGGCACACCGCAGCCTAACATCTTCAGACAGAGAAGTATAATCATGAAGGAGTTGTCTGTATTCCTGATCACTGACCAAAGACTGAGCTTTTCTGGCGTGTACTAAATTCACCATGTCTAACGGTAGGTGGAACTGGCTCTTCTGATGATCAAAATCTTTCTTGTAATTCACCTGTGAAGGAAATAAAAAGAAAAATAATGCTGTTTTGAGGTCATGGCTTACACAAAACATACTCAGAAGAAATCACTTTATATGTTCCTGAATTTATTCAGCATACAACTTTTAGTTTATGTCTCAATTGTTTATATTATTTTTCACTCTAAAAATATTTGTTATAGAGTGAGTCATAAATATAATAAATAAATGTATAAAGAGCACAGCAAGCAGAAAAAGGCAGCCTTGTTATACAGTGTACATATTATTGGGCCTCTGGATGATGACAGTGATGTAGTTCAAATGTTTACTGTAAGGTTTTGAACGATGTTTCATAAGCCTTCCAGAATTGTTCTTCAATGATAATGGCCCACGAACATTTTCTAACCATAGCCATGGTTAGGAAAACAGAAGCGCCTCACAGGCTTGCACTTTCCTTTTTCCTCCCTTCTTCTCTCTCCTCCCACATTGCTCTTGCATTCCCCTGTCCTTTTATTCAGGGTTAACGCTGGTGCAGTGTTATGTCCGCACCAGTGCCAACACTAACCATGGTTAGCTCACATCACTGTTTGCAAATCTGCCTCTAATCCTGGATGAAAAAATTAGTTAACTGTCTACTGTGGTTAGCATTAACATCTGTACAGTTGTAGTGCTGGACTAAAATAGACCCGACTAATGAAAGGGGTGAGAATTCAAGACAAGCAGAGAAGGCAGAAGGAATGTGGGCCTTCAGGTTGCTTCCCAACACCTATAACCACTGTTATGATTGGGATGTTGTGAACCTGTCCATCCTTTAAGTTAAGCTTGTGTGTGTACTTCCTTCAGGGTTAACACCGGTGCAGTTTTATGTCTGCACCAGTGCTAACACTAATCATGGTTAACTCACATCACTGTTTGCAAATCTGCTTCTAATGCAGGAGGGCTTCCTCAGTGGCAGCTCCCCATCTGTGGAATTCCAAGCCCCAGGATATTTATTTATTTATTTATTTATTTTATTACATTTATATACCGCCCCATAGCCGAAGCTCTCTGGGCAGTTTACAACATTATGTTCCACCAGCAATTTAATAGCTTTCTCTTTAAACAGCACTTGATTCTGAAATTCGTATTAATAATCTCGATCTGAACCTCTGTGATCTGCTTTGTTCATTCAGTTCACAGTTCATCGTCACAGAGTTGCTTCTTCCATTGAAGTGAGTGGGGACACCCTATTGCGCAGTACAGCTCCCATACCCAATGCCCTCAAGATCTGGTAAGGGGCACCAATTCAGATGGCTTTAAAAGGCGATTAGACAAATTTATGGAGGATAAGGTTATCAGTGCCTTACTAGTCATGATGGCTTTATGCTACCCCCAGTGTCAGAGGCAGTATGCTTCTTTATACCAGCTGCTGAGGAGCAAGAGCAGGAGAGCCCTATTGTCCTCATGTCTAGCTTGTGGACTTCCCAAGAGGCATCTGTTTAGTCACTATAAGAAACAGGATACTGGACAAGATGCCCTTTGGTCTGATCCAGGAGTGTTCTTGTTATGTTCTTAAAGCCACAAGGAACCACTATGCTGAGGTGAATATGTACAATCAAATTCCATTATTGTTGGGAGTGTACTGAGGAAGTATTAATCATTCAAAGAATCTAGCAAAGTTCCTTTTTCCAGATCAACACTGCTTAGTAGAAATCTGTCAGGACATGAGCCCTCTTCAGGAAGTCAACAATTCTAAATCATAGCGGGGAGACACTCTGGCCTCACCCCTCCACCCCTGACCTCATCATGTTGATGGGAAACATCAAAGAGGAACCATAACAGTGTTCAGCTTGAAGTGGTTACCATGCTCTGCACAATCAGGAACTCTGATCACTGCAAGGAGGTCAGGAATGGAATGGGTGGAGCTAGAGCAGGCATCTTTGCCTCCCTTCCATGGATTGCACTTGTTCAACACCTGAACAGGGCAATGCTCATCTCTCATTCCTTGTGCTACTTACATCGCTCTGTAGCAAAGCCGCATGCAAAGAATGAGAAATATTTATATCTTCCAAGCCGCAGGAACCAGTCATCTGCCCTTTCGCTTTCTCAAATGCCGCCTTGTACTTGAACTGAGGAGGAAAGTAAAACAAAACCAGGACATGAGAAGGAAAGAAGTAAAAAGACCGCCATGCCCTACCTGGAGCAAGATTCATCTGATGAAGAAGAGGAGGGGGAGAGCCAGCACAGCAGGCCCCAGCCAGAGCCAAGTGAAGAACTGGAACCATTAGAAGAGCAACCTGCCCCCTCCATTTGTTGCAGGGAGGCATTTTACCCTCTTCTCCCTTGATTCCAGACACGTGGAAGTCTTTCCTTGGCAAGTTCATAATGCAATCCCAGCTTTACACACCACCGATTTTGCACCATTAGGGTTTATTCCAGCTTTCCTTTGATCTACTTTGTAATGGAATAAGGGGCGGGGGAAGTCAAGGGGGACATCCTAGCTGATGCTGACATCGTCAAAAAGACCCGTGAACTTCCATGAGTGGCCAATCATAAGCGTGCTTTATTTTGCTCGTGTGAAGAAGCCCCGAGTCATTTAATAAAATCGAAAAGTTCTACAGGCCATAAGGAGAAAAGCTCTTCCAATGAACAATAGAGTTATTTTATTTTACTTCTGATAGAGGGGACAAAGTTATTTCAAAGCATAGTAGCAAAAAATGCTTTCTTGGTTGTACGTTCCTGCCCTTTTGCTGGGAAAGGCAAGATATTATCTGCTTCATTTTCAATTTGTAGAGATCATCTGGAGCTCTTCACATTTCCCGCTCAAATGTTTGCTTCCTTTCTGCCTTCCCTTTCCCAGGTCCTAGCAAACTGTCCCATGGAGTATGCTTTTGCTAAGACATCCCGTTTTATATCATACCCTATTGCTATTAAATCAACTTACATCACTTATAATTTCACTTGAAGCCTTTGCCGTCTGGAAAGGAATGGCATCCAGTTTCAGTTTATAACCACCATCTCGCATCTTGCTCCAAGATTCCTTGTAGCGAGTCTGTTTAGAAATAGTACACAAGACCAACATGCAGTTATTGACATCTGATGCTCTTCCCCACATCACACGCCTGAACCTATGCCTAGAACAAAAGCTGTATTCATTCCCTTCGTTCCAGTTATGGATGGTGCAGCTTTGGGCAAAACTCATACCACTTTAAGGTCAGTGGTCTCATCTGATGCTGCACTTCATTGATGACAACTATGTTAGTTGAACTTAGCTCCCACTGAAATCAATGGGATAAATGCCCTGGCTTTAAATCAGTGGACTTTTATGTTTTTTTAATTTTTGTATACTTTTAATGTTTACTATTTTAAATTGTTGTAAACCGCCCAGAGAGCTTCGGCTGTGGGGCGGTATATAAATGTAATAAATAAATAAATAATTCAAGTTCAGCTGACTTAGTCTGGACATAATCAGTATATTTAAAGATAAGGTTCAGGGTACAACTCACCAAGCAGTGACCTCTTAGCTCGTTTGCAAGCAGGAAAATGGGGGACGGGACAGGACTTACCTTTACCTTTAGCAGTGGCAGCAGCTTCTCAGTTTTGTTTTTACATCATTTTATGGCCATAGCAGCCACAACAGGAGGTAGCAGTAAGGCACACCCCTTTGTGGTGGGGCCTGGTGGTCCTCTTCCAAAATGCCCCAGATAAAGCATTGTTCCAGGGTATTGCATGGGGGGATCTACACTACTGCTTCTAAAGTGCTTTAAAGCGCTTTAAAGCGTTTTGAAAACGTTTTGAAACCTGTATATGCAGTGTGTCCTGGGCCCCAACAGTTGTCAAAACTGTTATAAAGCGCTTTAAAGCAGTAGTGTAGATCCCCCCCAGGTGTTGCGAGGGGAGGGGAGGGTGACCAACCACAAAAAGAAAATGGCAGCTATTTTTTATGTCACCTGCCATTTCCCCCCTCAATGTCCCAGTATGACACTGCATCCAGGGCATTTTGAAGTTAAGAAAATGGTGACCACCAAAAAGGAAACCTGCTGTTGCTGCTGCCACCAGGTATAGCAGCAAAAAAATAAAATTAAAAAATATCACCACTACTGCTAATGGTTAACCCTCCCCTCCAAGTATGGTTGCAAATTTTACTGCTGCCACCCATTTAGGGGCCAGGATGAAAATCACAAACATGCTAATTTAGTTTAGCCCTAGCTCCTCAGCTCTTCCATAGCAACCTGCTAGTCCTTTTGTCAAAGCTTCAGAGGCCATCAATACAAACTTGTGCTGTCATTAACAGAAAGTAGAGGAGGGGACAAGGGCATAGGGTTCAGGTAAGTTTAAGCAGATCAACAGGGACATCCTCAAGATACAGAGTGATAAAAAACCAAAAATTTCTTTAATCAGTAGAAACTATGGCAAATGTAAAGAAGACCCCATAACCAATATGTTCTTGATGTTAATGATGTCCCTGTAAGATATAGTCTGAAAGAAAATTTTACCTCACTGATATTCAGAGCATTTTGTTTAGCTTGAAAGATCTCAGGAAGTTCTGCTGTCTGAGTGTAATGATGCTTTATGTTCTCTCCATGCTCCTTATACAGCCTCTGCAAAAACAGAAGAATACTATATAAGGCAGTTGCTACATATCCAACAATGATTCATGCAGAGCACTAACATCCATTACTAAATGGAAGTATTAACTCAAGAATCAGCTCCTTCCTATGGATCTGCTTAAGCACTTTGATTTTCAGATTGTTAGTAAAGCTATGGCCTTTTTTGTTGTGGCACCTAGAATCTGGAACAGTCTTCCAGCAGAAATGTGTGTGGCCCTTTCACTGACAACTTTTTTGATAAGCTATGAAGACAATTTTTCAAGACATGCAATCTGGAACAATTCCTTGAAAAGCTTGTGATAAGCAAACATGACCATTCACAACAGCCATATTTGGTGATAGCATACCCATCCTAGTATTACTAAGTTAATTAATATCTGTGGTGGATCAGGAAACCATACTCCAAATTCAAGCCTAAATAGATGGAATCAAACTTCTTGACAAGTTCTAATTCAGCAGTCTCTCACTGGAGTTTTCCTTTGAAATTCCTTTGTGGGAAAGTAGCACTTTCAGATCAGCAGTTGAGTATCCAGGGAGACTAAATGATCTCCCACTGGTTTCTGA
Source organism: Elgaria multicarinata webbii (assembly GCF_023053635.1). NCBI lineage: Eukaryota > Metazoa > Chordata > Lepidosauria > Squamata > Anguidae > Elgaria > Elgaria multicarinata. Next base: position 65,371,055 of record NC_086178.1, read on the forward strand.
ATGCTGCAATTCCTGGTGTCAGATTTATGTCCATTTTATTATTTTCTGACGCTTCAGAAAAACTTAACTAGGACAGCTCACTTGGGCCATACTCTACCAATATTTAAAAAGCATTACTGGCTACCAGTTCATTTCTGAGCCCAATTCAAGGTGCTGGTGTAGACCTTTAAAGACCAAGTACCTAAAGAAACATCTACCTACCATATCACCCACCATATCAATCTGCCTGAGTATTAACATCAACATCAAGTCTCCTGCAGGGCCCCTGGTATACATTTGTTGGCTGGCTGGCTGGCTGGCTGGCTTACTGCATTTTTATAGTTTCGGGAACCCTGGGCAATTCACAAAAATTTAAATCCCAAAATATAACATAATAAAATACAAAATCTTTAAAACTTCAACACAGGATAAAACCAAAGGAAAAACTAGAAGGAAAAACATAAGTAAGATGGGTGGTGATGACCAGCATTTTTGTCCATGGTGCCCTATCTATGGAACTTTCTCCCCAGTGAGGTTGGCCTAGTGGCTACTTTATGCACTTAATGCATTTTAAGCATTTAGATCTTACTCCACTGTTTTATTAAGTATTATATTGATGTATTTATTTTGATTGCTTTTCTTGTTTTAATTGTTGATCAACCTCGTATCCTTTCTGATGAAATAAATTGCCAAATAAGTAAATAGTGCAATGGAATGCAATTTTTCCATGCAATTGTTCTCAAGGTTGTTCCACACCCACGACCACATGGAAATAATCCTCTATGAACTAGACGCACCTGCATATATAGGAAATGATTTTCATAACTGCAGTTCCATGAGTAAGCTCAAAGATGACTGCAGGTATCGAATTTGTCAATATCATCACTTGTATGAACCCAAGCTGAGAATTATTATTATTATTATTATTATTATTATTATTATTGGCGCTAATCTCATTACAAATGACAAAGATTGCATTTAATATACAACACTGCCTGAGTTAGGATATAGTTGGAAATGTTTACATGGGTTTCCTATTGGGTTCAATGAAGGATGGAAGGTTTCCAGTCTAACTAAAAATAGCCTTTGTATGATTCACCTTATTAGAACACAAGCTTTTTCAGTTCATGGGAATGATCTCAGTGACAGGGAATGAGAAAGAAAGCCAGTGCTTCAATCAGGTCGTTCAAAGAGGATACCACTCTTATAATCATAATGTATATACATTATAACTTACATCCACAGCCTGGTTATAACTAATTCTAGCCTGGATCATCTCAGGAGTGTCTTTAATACTGGTAAACTTCAAAGCATATGGATGCTGACGGTACTTCTTCTGTTGAGCAGAAAAAGATCAAAGCTGTGAATTTTGTGCTGCTCTTTCATGCTATTTGAAAGAAAAAATTCATAGGTTGCTTGAGATTAGAGTGAATTTGTGAACATAATTATTATTCCTATATCCTCAGCTTTATCTCCTAGGAACTTTCAAATTAATATTTGTTTCCATTTAACAATAACCTTTACCCATGTAATGGTAAAGAATTTTCACTTAAATTTAAGGAAAATATTTCAAGATGATCTTATGCCTACTAAGATACCCGAGGTCCCATAAGTTGAAAATCTTTTCCAACTGGACTGAAACACAAAACAGCCTTTTGCATTAATAGGTTCCTGAAGCAAAATAAAAGCACTCAACTACAGTAGGTAAAACAGCAATATTTTCATATACTATTTGAAATTTTATGTTTTCTTTTAATTCCTGGAGATGGCAGCTTCCACAATAGTTACCAAGGTAGAGTCACAACAGTATTTCCACAGAATATTTGGGACTTTAAAAAGTACCATATTTATTCTGGCATAAGCTTTTGTAGACACTGTCAGATGCACCTCAAATTTGCAGATTTACATACACATGCTGGGTGTGTGTGTCTTTTTTTAGCAAAGGGGTGTGTATGTGTGTGTGTTACCAAATGAAAAGAAGGGAGCACCAGTAAACTAGCACGACTAAGGAATGGTGAGAACATGATAAAGCCTTGTCTAGAAAAGCTCATGGTCTCTGGTCAAACGGGTGCCAAAGCACTAAAAATGTAGGACAAAACCTGTGAACAGAATGAGATAAGCGTGCCCACCATGGACAATGCCACCTCCATCATCCCATCTTCACCTTTAACCTGAGTGTACAGAAAAGCCCTTGAAGGAGAGCAGATTAACATAATTTCCAGGGAGGGAAACTTTAGAATCCTTGTAGCTCTTGGCTGAAGAAAGTGGGGGAGAACTCATGTAAGACTAAAAGAAGGTTCTTAGTGCCATGAATACACCTTCTATGGCTCTATCTTGATTCACTTCATTAAAACAAAACAAAAAACAAAAAAAGCAACGCAAGCTAGTGGGGTAGCAATTGAGCATTGTTTGATTGTCATTATTATTCATGATATCATTTGTCACCTACTTTGTTTTTGCAAAGGCTATATGGACTCCCACTGTTTTGTGTTTGGTATCTGGCTTTCCTCTAATTATGAGTCCTATTCCTGGTTTTGAGAGCTTTCATGTGGGATGCCTTTTTCTTTCCCCCCTTTGAGTGAAAATTATTTTAATTTTATACAGCCATTTTACACGCATTATGCGGCAAGTTTTGTTACGTGCTGTCATGAAATCTCACCTCGCTAATGAGTTCTCCTGCTTTCTTAGCCTGCTTCACATTTAATGACCCAGTGGCGATCCAACCAACTCCTTTCATCCAGTTCAAATCTGCTCTGTATCGGTTCTGACAAAAGGAGAAGAAAATGCACCATTGTTGCTGCTCACACATTAAAAATGCCACCTAAAGAATTCACACATCAGAACACCAGCTGAGTCAAATTAGTGCCTCCTTTTGTTTTATCCACTTCCTTGCAGTTGTGAGTAGAAATGAGAAGGGGAGGAGGAGATTAAGAAAAGAGATATCGCTAACAGCAAAAATTCTGCTGTAAAATTTAAAAGAAAATACATTTTAGAGAGTTGTTTTTTTAAAAAAAAACTGTTATACCTTGCAAAATGATTTCTATTTAAATTAACACTGCAGAGAAGTTGAGCACTAAAAACAGTGCAGGAATGTTTTGGGAGATTTCTCAGCATACTTTCTGCCCAGTCCTATTACTTGGAAGTAAGACTCACTGTGTTCAATTAGGCTTACTCCCAGGTAGATGTGAATAAAATGGTAGCCTTAGGATGGAATTGAACATCAAAAAGAGTCAGTGAATGTGTGAGTGGTGTCCCATACTCACTTTTGCATTTCTGGTTTATTGTGATTGCTTAGAACTTACCCTCCACGCATTAAAATTTTTACTTAGTCTTTCAGGCCTAAATCCAGATGGGGATGACGAGGAGTGCCTGGGACAAGCAAAGATGACCATTGGTCATGTATTGTGTTTATTCCATGAAGCTGATTGGTGGAAGATCCAGGACAGATAAAAGAAAGTACTTTTTCACACAGCACATAGTTAAACTACGGAATTCACTTCCACAAGATGTAGGGCTGGCCACCAACTTGGATAGCTTTAAATGAGGATTGGACAAATTCATGGAAGTGAAGGCTATCAATGCCTACTAGTCCTGATGCCTATATGCTATCAGACACAGTGTGCCTATGAACACCACTTGATGGGAAACATAGGTGGGAAGGTGCTGTTGCACTAATGTCCTGCTTGTGGGTTTCTCATGAGCATCTTGTTGGCCACTATGTGAACAGAATGCTGGAATAGATGGACCCTTGGTCCGATCCAGCATGGTTTTTCTTGTGTTCTTATGTGCTTATGAAGCACCTGAGCCTTACTGTGTTGTTGTCCAACAAATCTGGAGGGTGACAAGTTCAAGAAGGCTGTTCTAACCCATCTTGCCAGCTATTGTTGTAAGCAACAAACAGGTGTGGGTCAATTCACAGGAGGGTTCCTCTAACAATATAGCAAGGCTCAGATGCTTCATAAGGAAATACAGGACCACATGGAGCATCTTTGCTGATTCAGGTATTCCAGAGAGAGCACATGCAAAGTGCATCCTTTTTGCTGATCCTAAACACAAAAACTTGACTTTCAGAAACTCCACATTTGTGGAAATTCTTTTGACATTGCCAGAGGGGGTAGGGTTAAATACAAGTTTAAACAATGTGGAACTTACATCGCTCTGCAAGCCATAAGCCCATTTGGCCCATTCCATCTTCATGTCTGTAGGCAAAGCAGTGTAATTGTGCATGATGGTCTTGTATCCCCTATCAGTGGCCAAATCCTGGGCCTTCTTGGCATGGACAAGATTGATCATGTCCATAGACACACGATATTGATTCTTTACAGCCTCAGATGCCTTTTTATACTCCAGATCACTCTGCAACTTTGAAACATGGAGCAAGTGAACCATTTGCGAGTCTTCGCTTACACCTTTCGCTCCAATCAACTTTCCTTTAGTCTTCTCATAATTCTCCTTGTATTTTATCTGTAAAGGGTGGGGGTAAACCCCAGAAGAGATCATAGATCATAAGAAAAGTAGCTAACAATAGAATCAGATTAAAGGAAACAATCTATTTCAATAACAGAGTGCGATCGATTTCAATGAACACAGTGGGCTTTACACCTGAGTAAGCAAGCTCAGGCTTGCACTTTTAGTGACTGTTACAGATTCCTCCTATCATCTCGAATGAAATAGTAACTAGACTGAACTCAATTGTTTCAACTTCCATCATCTCAACTGAACTAGTAACTCACCAGCAGTGGTACAACAACAAATTTGGATCAGGACCATAGTGCTTCAAAGTACTTAAACTTCCCCTCCACCCACTTTTGTCCCAAAATACCACACCCCTTTTTTGGGGTGGGGGTGGAATTTTGAGAAGAAAACAAGGGAAGTTTAAGCCTTTCTCTTCTGAAGCACAACAGTCCTGGGGTCACATCCACTTGTAGGAGAGTAGGGAATACAATCACATGCAGCTCCACTATGCGTGATTAAGGGAATATTTAGTTTGGCCCGCTATGTTTGTCTCCTTGTTATTTTGCTGAAAAATACGGGAAGAATAGGGAAAGACAGATCAGGACTATGGCATGGAGGAAGTGACTTTAAATCTTTTCCACACTACTGCCCTAAGCAGAATCCTCCCAACACAGCTGTGATTCACAATTGGAGGAAAGGTCCTATTGGCAATTTGGCATCAATGGGAGCGTGCCTCCCACTGCAAATAGCAGGTGTGCGGCCGGAGCTAGGGGGATTCTAATCAGGACCATGGAGGGAGCAGTGTTAAAGCTCCCTCCCCCACAGTCACAATCCAGCTCTCCACTCCCTGCTGACAGCAATTTGGGTTTAAAAATACTATGTATACTGGAACAAACCATGTGGATAACATCATGTGTAGTTTGGCTCTAAGAAACCCAGAAATTAAATGCTAAGGCCTTCTCATAAGGGCACAGAACAGCTCCCTAGACTACAGGAACAATGTGTTGCATTTGAATCAGTACTCACATCACTTGCCAGGTCCCTCTTTGCTTTGGCTGTCAGGAATGGTATTGCATCAAGATGAAGTTCAAATCCTTTCTCCTTCTGCTTCTCCCAACTACTCTTGTAGATTTTCTAAAAGGATGTCAAAACCACAATTACCATTTTGTTTCTGTCTCGTAACACTAGCACCCAAAAGATTTAATAGAATCAGATTCCTTTAGTTTCAGGAGCTATTTAAACATATTGCAAGAACCAATCATAATTCCAATCTGCTTGTTGCCTGCTGCTCAAATTTAGGAGTACCTTATTCAGCATCCCAATATTAACATATTAATTTGCAAGTCATTATTCAAGTATCATCAGGTCTCTTAGGCCATGGTTAGACCAGGCCTATATCCCGGGATCATCCCGGGATCATCCCAGTGCATCTAAATGACACACAGGGGATCCCAGGAGCAGGCAGGGACAATCCCTCCATTTGCCTGGGATAATCCTTAGGTGTAGCTAAGGCCATAGACTCTTCAGCAGCTTTCCCCCAACCTGGGTCCCTCCAGATGACTGGACTACAACTCCCATCATCCCTGACCATTGGTGATGCTGGCTGAGGCTGATGGAAGTAGTAACCAAAAACATCTGGAGAGACCAAGGTTGGAGAAAGTTGCTCTACAGGATTAGCCCAAAAAGACTGTTGCAGCTTACTGAAGAGCAGTGAGGAACAGAAACAGTAGTTTAAGGGCATACTTACAACACAGATTTAAACCAGTCCAATAGGCATTTAGTTTCCCTACGGAATCCTAGGAACTGTAGTTATCTGCCAGGGGCTAGGATTCTCTAACAGCATTCTCAGCAAACTTACTGAACTAGAATTGCCAGGATTCTTTGGGGAAAGCAGAGACAGTTAAACTATTAAAAAGAAACAAGTATGTTTGTAGTATAATGTGCCCTTAAGCAGTGGAGTCTGGTGGCTCTGATGTCAGTTGGGTAGTGATTTCAGTCAGATTTCTAAAGGAGTAATCCAAGTATCATTATCTCAACAGCATGAAAGTATGGCATTCACATCCATTCATACCTCACTAATATTTGCTGCGTTTATTCTGGCTTGTATGAAGAGTGGCTCATCTTTGCTGATGGTATAATTATGAAGAAAATCCTGTTTTCCTGATCTGTATGCAACCTGTTCACAAAGGAAGACCAAATAGTTATCAGCACTAGGCATTGATTGTTTGCATCAACAAGAGATACTTAAGATTTTCAAAAAATGCATTCTTTTTAAAAAATAATAATAATAGGCCACCTTAAAGGGCAGAAACCTCTGAAGGAGAGCTCTTAATAACCTTTCAGGGGTAAAAACATCTTCCTGGATATTGACATCCAATAACTATTTACTTGGCTGTTTGTTTCATCAGTGACTGAAAAGATGTTACAATGAAGTCATCCAATCCAGGTACCATGTAAGACTGGCAATATAATTTTAATAATAGACAGAAGAGCCTCAGTGAGGAAAGAACAACTGCAGAGGTCCATGCAGATGTTCTAAAAGATCTAATTTAGCCTTTTTTCTCTCTGGCCTTTATCGCCATAGTATCTGAAACCTGGTCAGCACGTGCCTTGATACCCTTTGGGTTTAAAGATTTTTCTATCTGTGGAAGTACAGAGAGTTCAAAAAAATCTTAGAAGTACACCTCAAACCTATGTAAAGCAATGGCAAATGTTCATGACTGGATCCCATTGCTTCTTCAGTGGTGGTGCCTGTCCCTGAGAATTACCTGTTTTAATGATAAAGAATCAGTGTGGAGAGGAGGTAAAGTAAGGACTCACATCACTCTGCAGTTCCTGGCTTTTCTTCGCATGTTTGATCTGGGAACTGTCTGCCACACTTGTGAACTTTAGAGCATCAGCCTTCTGTCTGTACTTTTTCTAATTAAAATGCATATATATATATATTATAAAAACAAGATGATACAGATATTGTTACCACATTTCTCAAATGTTAAAAAGAGAAGAGTTATGCCTTCCATTTGCTATCAGCATATGCAACAGCAATGCAAGCTTTTTATGTCAACCTAAACTCAGAAATAAAGAGAAGAACATATGGACAAAACAGAAGGTGGGTGTGGGTCATGCAGCCTTCCACACCTGGTTGTCCTCCAGATGTGTGGACTAAGAGTTCCATCATTCCAGCCATCATGGAGAACATCTGGAAGACACCAAGTTGAGTAGCACACCAGGATGGGCAATGCTGATATAGTGGGATCACCATTTTGTATTCTAACATTTTGCCCATCATTTTTAAATAATGCAGCTTCACTAATTCACTGATCATTGAAAATTTCCTAAGGTTCACTCATCCCCCCCAAGGTTCACTAAAATTTCCTAAGTTCCATTAATTCACTGACCAATAAAAAATTTCCTAAATTTTCCTAATTTCCTAAGTTTTATTAATTTGGTTTGGATATGAACCAGGTTAACATGTTTTCCCCTACACATATTCTGAAAAATGTACCTAGGAGAAACAAAGCCAGGAAACGCCCATGTTCCTGTATTTCTAAGAATTTCCAAGTGTGAATCAGAGTGGCACAAATAGCAGAGAAAGATGCCAGAACTTTGCCAGATACTTGTCTGAGTATTCTGACATTACAAAGTGACACCTGGCACCTGCTCTACACAAAGCTTTTAAAACGTGAGAAAAGCTGCCCTGGGAAGTTGAAAATCTGCATTGCTTTATAACAACTGTGGGAAATGTTCAACATAGCTTGATAGTATGAGTTGTTTCTGAGTGAATCCTTCTCTTGAATTTGTTGCTGTCAAAAACACCACAGCTTTTTCATAGCAAAGTCTATTGATGAAGAAGAGGCAAACTCTTTTATGTACTTTACGTGATACTCTTGTGCTAACAACTCCTCAGTGGTACACAGCAATCAACACCACAGTATGTATTTGTATGTGTGTATGGCATTTCTTCAGGGAAATATTCTATTTTAGAATTAAACTGATAGGTGAACGTATCTATTCTCACCCTGTGACTTTCTCAGCAGAAGAAAAAGCTCAGATTTATGTATTATTATTATTTTATTAAAGTGCACAACACTTCAAAGAGATGCTTATTATTCCACATTCAAGATCTGGAGGAGAGTAAGGCATATTAGGAACAAGTTTTTTTTAAAGATGATGTGTAAGCCAATATGAAGTTATATGAAGAATAAGAAAATGCCAGCTCCTTGCTGGAATAAAAGCATCCAATGTATGTGTTAGTTTTCAATTTATATACCTTTACACAGCTCAGAAATAAAGAACCATATCAGCCAATCATCATTGGATACAGTATTTCTGCCAGTGAGTATTTCTATGAGAAACCCCAGAAGTAGATGTCACTTTGCTTCTTTGCAAGATTATAGATAGGAGCACTGCTGTTTTTTCCTGTCTATTGTTCATAGTGCCAAATGCCAGGGATCTACAGCATCAGGGTATAATCACTGGTAACTAGGGATGTTAGAGAACTCAATTTTGGGGGTGGAGTTCAATGGCTTTTCCTAGGCTCCCCCTCCCCCAGACGTCATTTCGGTTGCCGCTGTGGCACCTGCCGCTGTGGCACCCGCTGTGGCACCTGAGTTGGGCCAGTCCGTGGATTTTCTGGGAGCTTTGAGCATTTTGAAAGTTCTGAAATTTTTGCACATGTTTGAACAATTTTCACACATTATGGCCAAATTTGCACACATTTCAACCTAATGTGAGTAATTTGTTCAAATTTCTGAGCAATTTGTGCAGATTTGGCTGTAATATGCACAGATTTTTTTAGTAATTTGCGCAAATAGCAGACTCTTCCTCCCAAAAATGTGCTTAAAACTTCCCTGACTTCAGGAACCAGCCCACAACTTGGCCTACAGATCAAATCGAGTCATACATGTTGTAGAACTCAACTGAGCAAAAAGAAAAAGATCCATACTAAATGGCAAAATCAAAACACTGACCTCACTAACAAGTTCTCCTGCTTTCTTTGCTTGCTCAATATTGAGACTTCCATCTGCTATCCAGCCAACACCTTTCATCCACGTAAGGTCTGTCCTGTATTGAAGCTGGAAAAAAGAAAAGAAAACTCATTGGCCCCGTTCAGAAGACACCTTAAACCATGGCTTTAACCACGATGAATAATAAAAAGCCGTATTCACTGTGGTTAAAGCCATGGTTTAAGGTGTCTTCTGAACACAGCCTGGCTTTCTGGCTTAGTCACTGTGGTTAAAGCTGTAGTTTAACGTGTTCTCTGAATGGGCCCATTATTTCATAGACTGAAATGATAGATGATAGATAACGCTAAAACAGTCGAAAATTTGGCAACTCTGGGTAGCAAGTCAATCAGTTGCACCCTTTGGTATTCCCTACAGTCCTCTTCCACAAATACTGATGGCAGAACTAGAGATCTGTTGGAAGAATAGATTTTTTTTTACAGTGTCATCCCTCTGAAAGTTAATATTATCTCTTAAATAAAGTATTTAATTTTAATTAAACTCTGAACTGTCAAAACATCAGAGAGCTTTGGCTATGAGGCAGTATATAAATGAAATAAATAAATAAATAAATAAATAAATAAATAAATAAATACATGGGACTATAAATATAAAATACTTGGCAATATAAAATACAGTCTATAATAATCAAAAGTTGAGCCACCCAAAAATAATAATCAATAGATTCTGGTGACTCTGCTGCCCTCATCCACATTCTGTAACCAAAACAGAAATGCTTTAGTTCCTACCTCACTTTGCAGCCCATAGGCTTTTTTTGCCCACCGTGTCTTTAGGTCTTCCGGAACCACCGTATACTCATGGATTTTCTTCCTATAGTCAAGGTCACTAGCCAGGGCTTGGGCCTTCTTGGCATGTTCCAAGTTTATCATATCCATCGGCAAGTGAAAATGTGCTTTAGTCTTCTCAGAGTCCTTTTTATATGCAACCTAGGTAATATTAAAATACTGCATTCACCACAATATGAAAGAGTCTGAAGGAAAACACCAATATTATATTAACTACCTCTACTCCTGGCATGAGCAACCTTTTGGGGCTGTGGGCACATTTGGCAATTTGAGAAACTATTGTGGGCACCACCACAAAATGGCCCCAATGGGAAGCATGGCAAAGGACAAAGACTGACCAAAAGCCTGACTACAAGGCAAAGATAGGGTCTGAGCCCCAATACACTAAACTCCTTTGAACCCACAGTTTTCAACACCAACAGAAACTATTTCACAGCAATCACAGCTGTTGGTAACAAAATATGTTAATTAATTTTTAAAAATGTGGGAGGGGCAGGGAACCTTGGTGGCTATAAAGAAAGGTGTTCAGGGGTGCATTGGTGTCCATGGGCACCACATCCTCTACCCTTGGTTTACTCTATAGGTTGTATCCAACGTTAGCTGTACTTAGAAAAAACTCATTAAAATTAATGGGATATAAATTCATCATGACTAATTTAAGTCCCATTCATTTCAAAGGGTCTACTTTGAGTAGATCTAATATTTTTCAAATTTTACAATTTTTATTATTTTCTACAGAAAAAGACGAAACAAAACTTAACAAATGTAACAAACAATACAATACAACTTGTAAAAGCACACATACAAAACATATAAGGCCATGTTCCATTTAAGGCATTCTTCAAGGCAGACAAATGGGCTATCTGTTCTTACTAGTTAGTTCCCTAAATACCCTAACTTTATATCATTCTTACTTCACTTTAGCCAGCACAATATTGTGTATTAAGACCACAGATTATATGTGAAATCCACAAACATAAATATTTTTTTCCAACTCTTGCAAATATTCTATCAGAGGTTTCCAGTTCGATACAAATGAGGTTGTTTATTTTTCTCTTACTAGCACCGTAAGTTTAGCCATATATTGGATACAACCCTATATTTACAACTGGTAGGTTTTCCCAACATTCTCGCATCTTTAACATACAACACATTTGCACAGCCTTGTGCCTGCATGATTAATAGTGTAATCCTAGACAAGTCTACTCAAAGATAAGTCCCATTAATTTCAATGAGTTTACTCCCAGGAAAGCTGATATAGGATTGTAGGCTACAACTTGAAAAATGGAGATTCTGATCCAACCTTTTTGCAGGTATTTTGAATTTTCTTTCAGATATCCATAGTGGATGGTAATTTTTCAGTTTCAGTTTCTGTTTATTTCCATTATTTATTTATTTAATTTATTCATTTATTAAATATTTATACCGCCCAATAGCCGAAGCTCTCTGGGCGGTATATAAATGTAATAAATAAATAAAATAAATAAATTTAGGTGGTAGCATTTAAATGTTGTTTGTTTGTTTTTGCTTTGGCCCCACTCACTTTGAACTCATGCACGCTCTTCCACTCCTCCTCATCCATGTGAATTGCCCACCCATTCCCTTGAGTTAACCATAGTGAAACATTACATCTTCATTGGTGCAATCATGGTTAGTCATTAAACCAGGATTAGTTTTGAAACCAGCTCTTTTGTAACCCTTGCTTAAGGCTAACTATGATTGGCAATAACTACCATTAGTGATAGTAGCAATGTAACAAACAAATAAGGGGGTGAGTGAGAAACCTTATGAGCCTGTTGCATGCTCCCAGGACTGGCGTCGAATGCTCAGGCACCTGCTGAGGGCTCATACTCCAGTAGGGGCCCACTGACAAGAGCCCCCTGAACTTGCTCCTCGTTTTTACCATGGCAACCTGCTTGTTCACCTGCCTCTTGCTCTGGCCCAGACAATGGTGGTGGTGAGAAGGAGGAGCAGGAGATGCCACGGCCTGCTTGCTCACTGATTCTCTATTTGCCAAGCAAGCAAGAGTAGCAATGGTGGAAAAGAGGAGGAGGAGGAATAGCAGCTGGCCACAATGGTAGACTCACTGAGGGAGGTGGACCCAGTGAGGGAGGGGGTTCATTTAGGGTGCCTTGCCCAAGGGCCCTGATAATGCTGGAGCTGGCAGTTCATGCGCCTGATCTCAGAACCATTATTAGTCCATTGCTAGTACAATTTATGTACACGCCTAAGCCTTCAACAACCAAACAACATCCTCTTGTCAAATGAGGAAACAAAACAAGAAGTACTGATTTGTATACGCATGCAATGACCTGTTACTCCCAAAGTAATAATGAGTGTGTGGATGGTTCACAATTAAGAACAGTCTGTTAAAATAATAAATAATTTACCTCGCTACTCATTTTAGCTACTCGCAGAGAGTGCAGAAGTCTTGAATCTTTGTTTGCCATTGCTTTGCCTTTTGTTTTCTCATATTCTTCTTTGTATTTAATCTTGACAGAAAGAAATATTTAATGATTATTCAAGACAGGCAATACTGATCACAAAAATATTGCCATATGGCTAATATTTGCCTATTCAAAGTTCTAAATAATGTGTTTTATGTTACCGAGACATTAAGAGCACAATTCCATGGGCGCCTAGCCCAAATGATGGAGGGCTCCAATGTCAGAGCTGTCCATCCATCCTAAGCCCTGCTTGGCTCTTGCAGGGCAGGAAGAGCACTGGAAGCTATTTTGCCTCTCTGTCCTCTGATAATGCTATTTATATCTACTTTGAGCCTGTCTAACTCTTCAAGGGTGTTTGGACAATCATGGACAATGCTGCCTCATAGCCTTTTGCATAATTACCTGTGATGCAGCGCAGGTTGCCATGTTGTCTGAATCCGGCATGACACATGATGGGGATAGCTTCTTACTCACCCTACAACCCCTTCTGCAAGTAACGGGTTGAAGTATGGGTACAAAGCCAGACACACATCATGCTGTGCACTTGGTTTGGACAATGACAGTACGCATGGGGACTGGGGGAGAAGCCACAATTGGTTCTTTTAGCCCATAATCGTCCAAGCCCTACCTCCTTCTATTACAGGAGCATGACCAAGGACTGAGAGGCCATTGGGTCCATGGCCTCTCACCTCAGGAGAGGGTGCCGGTGCTGAGGAGTTTTCCTTGGCAAATGCGAGGGACTTTCAGGGGGAGAGTCACTGTCAGATATCCTCCTCCAAAGTTGCAGTTCTGGCCTGTGAGAGGAAGATCTACTGCATCCTTCAGCCGCTGTCTAGGGTCTATGCAATTGCTCTCCAACCCTTTCATTATTTTTGAGCAGGGCTGAATGATTTCATAGATACAAGATTATTATGGTGCAAACCTATCTATGTTTAGATAAGAAAAAGTCTGACAACTCCCAGCATCCCTCCATGCTGGCTGCAGCATGCTGGGAATTGTAGGACTTTTTTCTGCCTAAACATGCCTAGGTTTGCACCCTTAGTTAACTAGTTTGTTTCTTTCTCCATAAAAATGCTTTTTTCTTGTACAAGAAACTCTTTTGCTTAAATCCATAGTGACGAAAGCTTAGAGCCTACTACTTAACTCTTTCTTCCATGTTTTCTGCTCAAGGGTCCACATTCTGAACAATGGCAAAAAGCTCAAAGTAACTACTGAATTACACACATGGCCTTGAGGCTACTGCAGGCTAATGGAAGAGAAGGATATGTTTTCATTTTAAATCTACACTATTTAGACTTCCTAAACCTATTTCGGCAACTATATGCATCAAGTAATGGCATACCTAGAATGAACATCAGCCAAAGATATATGGGTGGATGCATTCATCCCTCAATTGAAAGAATTTTAATTAGAGATCAGACCAAATTGTTTTGTATAGGCCATGGAAGAAGACAAAAAGTTGAAAGGAGTTTGGCACATTTATAGTACACACTGCCATATCTTTTTATATATATTATTATAATATCTTAACATCCCAGTTTTTGTTTTTACAATTCTATTTTCATTTTGTACATTGTGACACGTATGCTTTAGACACAAGGTTTTTAATATTCACACTTTCTAACATTAAACTATTTTAATTGTGTATATTTTTGTACCTTAACTTTGGTTTTCTCCAATTAAATAGAAAATACTAGGACATTTCTCCTATAGTTTATCACACTTTGTGACAGATTAATTTAAAAAGAAATTTGTGACTTAAAACCCCAAGGAAACATGTTTTCATTTCTCTATATTATTGTTGACATCCCTTAGTAATTTGTCCTAGATAAATACATATAACTTACATCACTGGCAAGATCCCTTGAAGCTTTGGCAGCAAGCAAAGACATGGAATCCAGTGCCATTTCAAAGCTGCGGCCTTTGCTCTTCTGCCATCCTTCTTTGTACTTAATCTAAGGGAGGGAAATACAGTAATAGGTCACGAATGCGAACAAAGATAGGTAATAAGAATGTCCTTTTCTCAGCAAGCTATAAAGTCAACTAGTGTAATAAGTGTGACCTATAATTCTAATAAAAGCTTTCAGATTTGTGTATGTTATCCTAATTCTATGAAGTGACTTCCAAGACATCTACAACAACAAGATGCTAAGAGTTTAAAGACAGAACTCTTCCCAACTCAGGGTACTTTCTAATGCTTCACAAAGGCTGCATTCAGACAACAGTGGGGTAATAATTAACTCGACAGTTGTTTACCTAGGTGGTACTCCCCACACAACATGATAATAATCAACTGTGGTGTGGATTAGGAACAGCATTGAGTTGACAATTAGTCCATGCTGAGCTGACTCACTCATCCCCTGCCTCTCTTCCCCTTCAGTCCTCCCGCTAGTATCCCATCAGCCATTGCTGCCAAAAAATCTATCCTGCTTGTTGAACTAGAGCGGCAGCCTCTGCTTCGTCCGCTCTTACCTTCCAACT